>NC_067139.1:29712576-30012576 GCF_903995435.1 Acomys russatus | reverse complement strand
TCGAATCCCCACTGCCCGAGGTAGGCAAGCACACAGGCTGATTTCCTTGTGGCTGATTCATGAAATTCCAAGAAAAGGAAGCCTCAGCCTCAACCTCAGTGGAGCGCCGTGATTTTCTTTGCGTGCAGTCAGACGTATAGAGCTGTCCAGCTGTCTTTACCCATGGGCTTTCTTCCCTCACTTCTGAGCGGGACTTTTTAGGGGGCCCTTGGAGTTCTATGGAGATGGTTGAACCTAGTGCTGGAGAAAACCCAGTGCCATTTTACCCCTCCCCCCTGTTTGATTCACGTGTCTCTTGCCTTGAATTTAAATTAAATTAACCCCCCTTTGTGAGACATAACCTTGCTCTGTAGTCCTGGTCCCTCTGGAATTTGCGTAGAACAGGCTTGTCTCAAATGTGTGGCAACCCTCCTGCCTCTGTGCTGCTCACAGACTTGGGTATGGGCGTGGGGGTGTGCACCATCACACCTCAGCTTAGTTCTCTGATGCCGTGGTTCTGACTGCAGTGAAGGCATAGAGAAAGTCCCCATTCCTTGACAGTTAGGCAAGAGTATGATCAGGAAATCCGAGAACTGTCTTAGGAATACACACCCTAAAAATCAAAATTCACGTTCTGAGTTTTATGCATAAGGACAGTATTTACAAAGCACACCAACCTTATATCACCTTACTTTGAAACCTTCGCTTTTCAGTATTTTGTTTGAGTGTAATTGTAATCGTTTCTGAGTTGTTAGCAAGAAAAAATGAACGCTGCAGAGCTGGTGATGTGGCTCAGAGATAGAGTAATTTCCTAACGTAGGCCAACCTTACCTAAAACTTACCATCTAGCGCCATGGTTCATATATATCAGAGTATATGTGCCTAACAATGGAAAATAAGTGTATATTTCAGCACTAACATACAAAAGTTCAAACATACGGTTGGAATGTAACTTAGTTGGGATGGAGGAGATGGGATGTGTTGAGGGTGGTTTGGCCCTTGACATAACTGAGGTGGTAAGAGTGCTTGCCTATCATGTGTGAAGCCCTTAGTCTGATCCCTGACCCCACAGGACTCAGCTAGAGTGGTACCTGCCTGTAATTCTAGCACTCAGGTGGCAGAGACAAGAGGGTCATAAATTCAAGGTCATCCTCTGTCATTCCTTGTTTAAGGCCAGCCTGGGTTGCATGACACCTTGTCTCAAAGAAATAAGGTGGGAGCCAGGAAGAAAAATTTACATGGAAAGCTGGTTTAAAAGAATTTAGCTATGTGCAGTAATGGTTGTAGTGTCTCTGTAACCCCATGTTCCTTCACTACCATTTCCTAGGACTGTTAAATCCTGTCAACGAATGTCCACATCTGTTCTGTAAGACCAGGGCAGACGTTTATTATGTGTGCGCAGATTCCGAGTTACACCGAGAGCTTTTGTCACCGTAGACAGCTAGTGACGTGTGACTTTTTTTCCAGATCCCATTACAAAGTTGCTGAATTTGTTTTTGTTTTTTTTTTTTCCTTTTCTTTTCTCTCTTTCATTGTTTCCCTCTGATGTGGCCATTGTGTTGACAACCTTCTGTATCTCGGCTATTGAATTTTTTTCTTTTCATCACGAAGAAAACCTCCCAAGGTAAGTACTGGCATGGAACTGGGCATCAGTACTGACTTAGTATGCATTTAGGAGCCTAACTCACCACAGGAACCCATGGCTAAGTCCTGACCACCTAGGAACTAAGACTAACATTCTAGTTTTGAAAGCTAAGCCTGAGCCAGCAGTTTATGCAGGCCCTGATGTAAAGTCAGCACGTTACTCTACGCTCGCAAAATACTGGCACCCACTGTTAGTCTTAGAAGGTGCTGGACTCTGTAGAGCTGCCTGCCAGGTGATTGGTTCTGTCCTGTCCTTATGGAAAGGGACAAGAAGGAGAAGTAGTTGTTGGCTCATAGGCTGAGGGTAGAGAACCGAGGTGGTTGGTGTAACTGTTCTGGCTAGTTCAATGTCAGCTTGACTCAAGCTAGAGTCGTTTGAGAAGAGGGGCTCTCAATTGAGAACATGCCCCTGTAAGACCCACCTGTAGTCAGCTCTGTAGGACATTTTCTTAATTAGTGATTGATGTGGGAAGGCCTGGCCCACTGTGGGTGGTGCCACCCCGGGGCTGGTTGGTGGTCCTGATTCTATAAGAAGGCTGGCTGACCTGGGCATGGTGGCGCATGCCTTTAATCCCAGCACTCAGGAAGCAGAGGCAGGCGGATCGTTGTGAGTTTGAGGCCAGCCTGCTCTACAAAGAGAGTTCCAGGACAGTCAGGGCTATTACACGGCAAAAATCTTGTCTCAAAAAAGAAAAAGAAAACTGATTTAAAGAAAGAAAGAAAGAAAAGACAAGACAAGAAATGAAAGCTGGCTAAACAAGCCATGAGGAGCAAGCAGTAAGCAGCATCTCTCCCTGGCCTCTGCATCAGCTCCTGCCTCCGAGTCCTTGTGTCCTGACTTCCCTGGATCATAGACTTCAGGGTATGAGCTGAAATAAACTCCTTCCTCCCATGCTGCTTTGGGTTATAGCGGTTTACTACAGTTGTGACCAAGACAATCAGAAGAGTGGAAATAGCTTCTCCAGAAGGAAATTCAGTAAATTGCTCAGACAATCTTCTGTCCTGCTGAGAAGAATTAATATCTTTGGAATGGTCCTCCGCACATTCAGATAAAGATGATCCATCCCCACCCTGATTCTGTATGTTCTGTCAGGGTTCCTAGCTCATTACAATGACCGCTAGTTAGAGCTGCCCTGCTGCCTTGGCCAACTTTTGATGACACTTTTTTACTGATGGAAACCCCAAAAGTTCAAGAGTACATGGAGTAGGCATGCGGAGGTATTTGAGTGACCAGGCCTAAGTAAGAGAAAGTGTATTTTATCACCAGGGAGCCTGTTGCTAAGTGTAAGAGAGATGTTCAGTACCTCCGGCCAACAGAAATTTGACCAACCCCGGCTAGTGACACTAATTATAGCCATCTTACGTAAGATAGGATCAGGGCAAACTCCTTCTCCATATGGTCAGAATCTAGGACATATGGGAATGTGGAAGAGTGATGAGACAGACTTACTTCCCCTGGGGCTGTGAAGAAAACTCTAATGTAGCTCTTGGATTATGGAAAACTGATAAAATGTTATTTCGTGCTTTGTATTTATTGAAGGCGTCATTCCTATTATCTCTGGCACTGAGAGTTTGAACTCCAGCAAGGGAGGCATGCCCTGAATAAAAATTAGGGGTTGTCTTCAGAAAGAGGCGGTAGCTAGTGTGAGCTGCACTGTTCATCATGGCCAGATCTGGAGGATCACGACCATCCTCCCTGAGTGCTCACTGAGTGCTCCCTGAAGAGATCGCCATCCCTAAATTCACAGTCTGCAAGGTGTTCTGCTCCTGGGGGATGTGTGCTCCTTTAGTTGTCTGTTTCTTTCCTTTACTCCCAGAGGTCTCAAAGCACATATTCATCCTGGTAAGGAGTAAACTTGGTTCCCACAAAAAAGCCAGTGTGTTACTGGAGCCATTCCACCTGCGGCCGCCCACTGAAGGAAAAGCAACTGATGCCGGCAAGGCACAAAAGCATGTTTAACACTCTCTACTGCCTTCCACGCAGAACATTCTGGTTGCATTCGCACCTGAATACATAGTGTATACTAAAGGTTGTTATTCCCAAGATGACCCATGGAATTCACAGAACTCACATTAGTGTTAACCATCATGTGAAGAACATAACATTGAAACACTGACTAGCCGGTATCCACTCCGTGAAGAACATCTGGGAAGCCTAAAGATTGGCCTAAAGCCAAATAAGGGATAAAATAGAGTAAAATATATTAAAGACGCAGAAGTGGATTAAGGTATGTATGCATTAAAGATAAGTGAGAAAAACAAAGGCACTTTTAACTCTATAAGATGACAGGGTTTGGGCTACCAGGGATCAGGGGCCTCAGGGCAGATGGGGTGATTCCTTTTAACAAAGCATTTCAGGGAAGCGCAACTTGTATGTTCAGCAGGCTTGGTCTTGGCACTGTGATGGTGGGGAGCTAAGTACGTGTGCAATGTGAAGTCAGTTGTGCTGGGACCTCAGGAGCCAAGTGTGTGAAGTTCGCAGGATGAAGTTCCCGTTTTGACCTTGTGGTCAGAAATGACACTCCAGGGAATCCATTGAGTTCATCTGAAACACTTAAAGTCTGTCTTTGGGGTGCAGATGTAAGTTCAAGCCCCAGGACCCATCTGTGCAATGGAAGAAAAAATTGGACTCCCCAAAGTTGTCCTCTGACCTTCACACATACACCCTGGCATTCATGTACCCACTCACACACATACATACACAGGTACATAAATGTGATTATGTTTTTAAAGCTGGTGATTGAGTCTGGCACGGCAATGCACACCTGTAATCCCAGCACTCAGGGAGGCAGAGGCAGGTGGATCTCTGTGAGTTCGAGACCAGCCTAGTCTATGAAGCGAGTCCAGGACAGCCAAGGCTACACAGAGAAACCCTATCTCATAAATAAATAAATAAATAAATAAATCCTGTACTTGAAGGAACTAGAGATATATCAGAGGTAGTGAGGGGTTACTAGACTAAGGTTCCAAAAAACCCTCAGAAATTTGGAGAGACAAGTCTAGTGTTTCAGGTGCAGTACTCAGCTTCGAGGCAGAGCAGAGTTGCTGGCAGCTTTGTAGGACAGGAAAGGTGTAGGGGTTCATACAGACCTTGCCAGAGCTGACGCCCTGCTAAATTCTCTGTGCTGTAGTCCGTGTAGGTTGAGACCAGGCCTTAGGTGGCACGTGAAGGAAAAACAAACAGGAGTCAGCCGCAGGTGGTTGTTGTCAGGTCTAAAGTCATAGGGTTACGGCGTGGTGGCACCTTCCTGTAATCCCAACACTCAGGAGGCTGAGGCCAGATAACCTGGGCTACACAGTGAGACTCTGACTAGGACAGAGCAAAGCCTGTAATGCCAGCACTCAG
The DNA here is from genome assembly GCF_903995435.1 of Acomys russatus. Lineage (NCBI taxonomy): Eukaryota > Metazoa > Chordata > Mammalia > Rodentia > Muridae > Acomys > Acomys russatus. The sequence continues at coordinate 30,007,607 of NC_067139.1, read as the reverse complement.
AAGACAGAGGCAGCAGGATTGCCACAAATTCAGAGCTACCCTGGTCTACATAGCCGGTCTAGACCAGCCAGGGTTACTTGATAAGACCCTGACCCTGTCTCAGAAACAAACAAACTTAACAAAAAACACTAACTAAAACAAATAAGTCATACCAAATCACTGCACGGTCCAGGAAACCTCAAGGCCTGATGTCATAATAAAGCAATCCCAGAATCCAGGTGCCTAGAAACTGCAGGAAGAAACAGATGTGACCCCATGTCTCTTGGGATTCCACAGCCATCTTTAAAAACTGTCCATTGCAGCGGTTGTGTCTCAGCGGCAGAGCACTAACCTAGTGTGCACAAGGTCCCAGGTTCAACCTTAGCGATGCAAAGCAAACACACAGAATAAAACAAATATTCCAAGATCAAGAAAGTACACACAAAATAAGGAATAAGAACCAGCAGAAATAAAAGCAAGAAATAGATTCACAGATGCTTCTGATATCAAATTATCAGGCCCAAACTTTAAACGCATTTGTTATGTTCAAGGAGATTAAAAAAAAAAAACTCAGATTGAAAAATGTTTGAAAAAAAAAAATGTTTGCAATAGCCAGGCGTGGTGGCGCACACCTTTAATCCCAGCACTCAGGAGGCAGAGGCAGGCAGATCACTGTGGGTTTGAGGCCAGACAGGTCTACAAAGCAAGTCTAGGACAGCCAAGGCTACACAGAGAACCCTTGTCTTGAAAAACCAAAAAATAATTAATTAATTAATTAATTAATTCAGTAAAAATAAAAAATGTTAGCAAGAAGTGGATAGTAGATAACTCAAGAAATCAATAACTCACTAAAAATTCTCAGTCTCAAAAGTGCAAAACCGAAATTGGAAATTTTGTATTAAGATTCCATAGCAAATTAGATGAAGCGGAAAACAGAGGCTGACAGAACTGGAAGATAAGTTAGTAGATAATATTAAAATGAGATGATAAAGAGACAAAAGATGTGGAAACAACCGAAGATCCCTTTTTTTCTTCTCTTTTCTTTTCTTTCTTTCTTTCTTTCTTTCTTTTTTTTTTTTTTTTTTTTTTTTTTTTTTTGAGACATAAACTGAGAGCTTCCATTCTTCAGGAAAAAAAATTCATTCAAAATGGATCATAGGCCTCAATGTAAAATACAACTCTGGAATGCTTTCATAAGGTAAACAGGGGAGGATGTGACCGCGGCTCTGGGGTGACATTCCAAAGACAAAGCTGAAAGCATGACATAAGAGAAAAAAAGATGCAATCTTCTCCTCTGCCAGTGATAACGTTAAGTAAAAAGAAAAGCTCTATGCTGGACAAATGTTTAGAAAATACCCAATAAAGGAACTGTTTCCAAATTATACAAAAATCTCTTACACTCAGGAAAAGAAAAGAAAACTCAGTTTAAAAATGGACAAAAATATCCAAATAGACATTTTCCCAAAGAGGATGCACAGGTATTAAACAAACAAACAAACGAATACATGACTAAAGGTGCCGTCATGTCATTAGAGGATCTACATTGACACAACTAGATACCACGGCACACCCTTAGGAACCTACCATCTCCAGGCCTGACAGAACCAAAAGGAAGGCCGTGAAACAGCAGGAACTCTACTGTTGCTGGCAAAATGAGGCAGATGGTGCAGGCATTCTGGAAGATGGCCCACAGCTCCTGAAAAACCTAATTATATTCTTACCACACGACCCCAGTGATCAAGCCAACTGAAAGTTTGTATCACTGCGCACAAGTGTTTATGGCAGTTTGATTCATGGTTGCCAAACACTAAAGCAAGGATGATCTCCAGCAGGAGAGTGGATAATGCATCCTGATTCGGTCTCTTGATACAGTATCTTTCAAGGGCAAGAGAAATGAGCTATCCACCCACAGAAAGGCACAGCGGAACCTCCAGTGCATATTAAGAAGTAGAAGACGCCAATGGGAGAAGCTGGATGCTCTACCATTCAGTCATTAATCCAGGATATTCTGGAGTGGGCGAAGCTACATGCCAGTAACAAAGACAGTGGTTCCTCTGGACAGTGCCCATGGCTCATACACACTACTGAGTGAAGCAAGGAAAGACAGACAAGTCATCTGGAGCAGGGCTTGCTAACTTGCTGATGGACAGACAGCCACAGACAGAGAACAAGCCCCCAAATAGCAATTGCTATGTGACTAATGTTCTGGTGTTCTCTGTCTAGTAAGCATCGGATTTTATAAGTTGTTCTGAGTGGAGAAGCATTTATCTCAGATACCTGCCCGTTGATCCTCCGGCCTGATGAACACTCTGCAGGGGAGTGAGGTCTGTTTCCTTGCAGAGCATTAGCCCTTTAGACAAAATGGAGACGCTGGCTTATATGTCTGTAGACTAAGAAGAAGAGGGACTTTGTCTATAAGCGTCAGGGTACGAGAGATGTCTGCCTGTCATAGTCCAAAGTCAGCATTGCAGTTGCTTGTTGGCTGAGCCATCTTTTGATAAACTGGATTTTGTTGAGCACTGGTGCACATGGAAAAGAAAGGTTATTTTATCCATTGTGTTTGATTGGGCAGGACAATAAAAAGGAAGCATTTGGGAAGAAATAAAAATACCTTCCAGTCATTTAGTGATATCTGGTTTTAGTCAATTTGCTAATTATAAATTTGTGAGCAACAATACCTTACAGTTTACTGTATGATTTATTTTAATATTTTAATCGTATGAATTAAAATTTTCAGTTGAAAAAAATTGTGAAGAGGCTCAAACGCAGGGCTTTGCACATGCTAGGCAAACGTGTTAGCTGTGAGCTGTGCCCCTGCTCAAAGAGTTACTTTTCAAAGCCCATATTGTTTAAAGGAGCTCACTGACAACCCTGCTTGGTGGTATGTGTATGTTATACCAGTACTTGGGGGCCACGGCAGGAGATCTAGAGTTTGAAGCTAGCCTGGGCTACACAGTAAGACCCTGTCTTCCAAAAACAAAGGGATGTTGGTAAGTGCACTAAAAGCTGTCTTTATAAATGCTTCTCAGCAAGGAGGGAACCTGCACAGCTCTACCATCTGAGATTTGATTTTGTTCAGTCTGGTCTTTGATTCTGTGGTGGCCTCCTGCTGCCTCTTCTGAGAACAAAGTATTGGGCCAGGCTTCTGAGCATGCACTGTGTAGCTGTTGGGGTTTGAGCTATGTGGTAAGTATAAAATACACAGCAGATTTCAAGGGTGAAAGAGGAAAAAAATGTAGCATAAATATTTTGGATGTACTAGGTTAACTAAAATATGTTACTAAAACAACTTTGTCTTCTCTTTTGCTTAAAAATATGTTATGAAAACAGTTTGAATTACATATGTGGCTCCATTGCCGCCTTGTTGGGCTGCGTTGCTCCAACAAACACATGGCTTCGTAGTTACATCTCAGCCACAAGCACCTGGTCTTAGCTTTTGCGGGTGTCCTTCCTGGTTAAACTTCTGCCCTTGTGTCTGGGTCTTGGGGTCCTGCTGTCATGTCTCAATGGCAGCCTACCCTTCCCCATCTACCTATATCCCCGCCAGAGTGGTCGGAGGGCCGGACTCTGCTCTCTAGAACTCAGCGTAGCGTGAATGATCAGACACGCATGGTATTTTTAGGTATTTTTAAGTAACAGATGATGGGCTCTCCTACACACCATCTGTCACCACTTCAGTCTTCCTGACTTCACAGAAAGAAAAGCTCAGAGCTGAACACGGAGCCTCGCGATGACATGCAGGTGTGTGCAAGGTTTCCCGAGTCAGAGCGTTGGGGTAGGGATGGTGATGTAGATAGACACAGAAATAAGGAAGCGGTTGGTACGTTAGGAAGCAATAAGGGCTGGGAGTGTAACTCAGTGGGGAGAGGCCCTGTCTAGTGTGCATGAGTCCCTGGGTTCAGTTACCAGTGCTGGGGTTAGGGATGGGGGGCTGGGGGGATCGCGTGGGGAGAGAGAAGGTGTCTTGAGTTGCACACGCTCTGGTTAGTTGTGCGTTAAAAAACCAACGGGAAAGGTAGCTTATAGAAAATCTTAGAGTCAGATCTTGATCTGGTAGGTGAGAAAGGTCATTTAGGATTTTCATGTACTCGGGTTATGTAAGCAGTAGCATGCCTGCAAGAAATTGACTTAGCTGCAGATGCGTGATACACTGGGAATGGAGAACACAGCGTGGAATGTAGAGCCGGTCTATTGCACTGCAGCTGCCCTGTGTCGGTCTGCTCGTGCCGGGTGACGCAGCAGCAGTGACGCCCTTAAATGCTCAGTGCCTTGAGACAACAACTGTCTGTCTCCGTAAAGTTTCAGGTGTCAGCCCAGGTCAGCTGTGGCTTCAGTCTGGCCTCTAATCTGAAGGGTTTGACTCACCTGGGACTTACGATGCTGCGGCAGAGGCTCACAATCCCGGCGGCTCCCCAGAGCCTGCTGTCAGTGGCCAACCTGGTGTTAGTGGGATCAGGGATTACATTCCTCTTTGCAGGTCCAGGTGGTAACAAGGCCATAGTGGGAACACGGAACCCTTTCAAGGAGGCCAGGGAGTTGTTTGAAACATTCTATCACACATTGTCATTCTGGCTCATTTTTTAATTTTTTTCCAAAAACCTTCAGAAACACGTTACTGTATTTTTGTCTTGACTTTTCTTCAGCACTTATTTACCTCTCGTCCCTTTTGTGCCTGGCCTTATTGAGAGCCAGTTATTGTCACTGTGTTCTGTGCCCAAGGATGCCTGTAGATGCAGGTGGTAAGGTACCAGGCTGCACACTTCTCAGCCCCCAAAGAGAAAATCTTTATCTCCCATGTATCTCGGCCATGGTCCAGCTTGCTCTCCAGAACTATGAAAGCCTCTGGGACCAGAGACAGCCTCCAGAATCCTGCCTTGACATCTTCAGAAGCAAACCTCCCTCAGTCTTCTCCTGACTCTGCAACCACTGGGCTGCCTCAGGCTCTTGGACCTGAGGACCTGGTGCCTTGAAGCCAGTTAGCTTCCTCTTCTCTCTGGGAGTACCTAGTGGGCTTTATCCCACAGAGTGTGGAAAGCACATTAGGTGAGTTCTTTGGGACAAGGTCCAAATCCCTCCTGTGGCAATTGATGTCAGAGTGAGGTGGTTTATTCTTTTGTGATAGGCAGCAGCCATTTGTCAAGATGGCGGATGGGCTGTAGACTTCAAGATCAGGTGTTCGTTAAAGGAATAGCTCATGTTTACCAAATGCCCACTTTGCCTTTTTGCATGCATTGTTGGAGAAGTTTAAGCGGGCTGTGAGAGAACCAGTAAAGAGCACATAGGGGGAGGAAGTGATGTCTCTTTCCCCCTCCACTCAACAGCCAGCGACCCTGGAGGTTGGGAGAGGCTGATAAAGTCATAAACATGAACTGAACAGTATTCGAAGGAGTTGGGACTGAATTCATGGATCACTGAGTATGCACCATCAGTTTACATACACCCGGTGGGTGTTAAGTGGAAGCCCTGTGCTGCTGTTAAAGTCTTGGCACAAGGTTTGGGAGAAACTAATTAGTTCCTGTTTTCAAATTTCCTCTTTAATTGGATGACAATATGGGTGGGTTCCTAAAAGAGACATCTTCCCTCTTCCCGCTTGGAATGTTGAGTCCCTGTCTATGATAGTACTTGCCAGAGAGCATAGTTTCCTCCTGTGCTGGATATGATGAGGCCCCTGAGCTTGGGGGCAATGCTCTATTTGTTGTGGGTGTGTAGCAGGTGCTGATAGCTGCTTTGAAATCTTCAGGCAGGCAGCAACTGACTGTGTAACCCAAGACATTGTTTGCTGTGTAGTTACAAGTGTGTGTGAAGGAAATGATTAATTACACTGTGAAAAGGCAGCAATGACCTGACAGACTTTTAAACAGGCTGTCAACAGAACTCAGTGGTAAGGCTCTGGTACTCGTCTCCCTGGCCTGTGGCAGCTGTGTTCAGACACAGGCTGAACTTTGTGCATGGTCTAGTGACTTCTACAGATAGCATCAGCAATGGCGGTCCTGGGATCAACAGACTTCCTGTGCAGTTGCAGTCTGGGATTTCTAAGTGAGGGTTAATGCAAAAACAACATAACTCACATATATTAGTTACACATATGATGGGTAACTTTTTATAATAATTTTGATGATAGGACAGAGAAAAAAAGAAACATTGACAATGTCAACATGAAATGGAATATAGAACATTCCTTGTGTTTTGGTGTGACTCAGTTTCATAGCATCACATGGTAAAACATGGGCAGACCGGAAACATCTCTCTTATTGTCATCTTGCAAACTACAAAGTTAAGAAAAGGAAAGAAGGAAGGAAGGAAGGAAAAAGAATGCCAGCAGGCCTGTATTCCTACAGCTGGAGAAATGGAGGTTTGCAATGTGATCTTGGGCACAGATTTGAGAGCATACAGGATGGGCAGCTGGGTCTACAGATGTGAACCCAGGGTTCATGGCTCATAGAGGCAGTGAGGCCAGAGGAGAGGAGAGAGATCCACTCCCTCATCCAGAACAGAAGGACTCCACATGGAGCAGACTTCTTAAGCACTTTAGATTTGGGAGCTAGGAAGTCATGTGCTTTGCACTAGTGTTTTATGTACAGAGCAGCAGCACTTCTGCACATGAACTTACGTGAACTCTGAGCATGTGCCTTCCCTAGGAAGGGAGAAAGAAATGATATGAGGATACAAAGCAGGGAACTGGGTGCCTGGTCCATAACCAACATTCTACACATTGTATTCGTACTAGGTGGCAGCTTGTCCGTAGATGATGCCAACAGTGATAACCATGGCTGCCATGTCCTATGATACTCTTGGCGTTCTGTCGGCGGCCATTCTGCTGGTAGATACTGGGTACCTGAGAGGTGGAGCTGCTGACTTAGAAAACCCAGTGGAGGGAAGATTTGCTTTACTAGGAGGAAGTCAGGGAAACAGTAGAAGCCGACCTGGGTAAAGATTGGTACAGTTCACCGGTCTGAGAGGAGGAAGGTACTTCAGCAAGAAGGATTTACTTGAGGTTATAGTTTGAGGGCCTAGAGTCCATCATAGCAGAGAAGGTTTAGTGACAGGAGGCTGGTCATATGTGTCCGAAGTCAGGAAGCAGAGAAGGAATGGAGCTGGAATAAGAACACAGTGCCTGCCCACAGTGACCCACTTCCTCTGGCAAGCTTCCACAACCTTCTAAAATTGCCGTCAGCTGAGGACCAAGTGTGAAAACATGTAAGCCTGTAGGGAGCATTTTTCCTTCTATCCACAACAGAAAAGTTCACTCAGTTTCTTCCTCCTCCTCCTCTTTTCTTCTCCTCCTCCTCCTCCTCCTCCTTCTTTGACCCTGGGCTTCACACTGTGCAGTACCAGAAGCTTCCTGGGTCATTGGTGGAGACTGCAGAGCAGAGGAGGTGGCCAGCCCTAACCAGAATAGACAAATGAATAAGTAAAATGGCACCATCTGTTTGGGAAAGAAGGGAGAGTTCATAAAGACAAAAATAACATCTAAGTAGCCATTATATGTGAAAATACAGATTCGCAAGATTGTTCAGTGAAGAGATAGTTCACGGTTTTGGTCAGGGTCACTATGGCTGTGATGAAACACCAGGACCAAAAGCAACTTGGGAAAGAAAGGGTTTATTTGGCTTATGCTTCCACATTGTAGTCCATCACTGAAGGACGTCAGGGCAGGAACTCAAACAGGGTACCAACCTAGAGACAGGAGCTGACGCAGAGGCCATGGGGGATGGAGCTTACTGACCTGCTTTCTCATGGCTTGCTCAGCCTGCTTTACTACAGAACCCAGGACCACCACCATCCCAGGCCTAGTACCACCACCACAATGGGCTGGGCCCTCCCCCATCCATCACTAACTAGGAAAGTACCCTACAGGCTTGCCTCCAGCCCCATTTCACGGAAGCATTTTTTTAAAATTGAGGTTCCCTCCTTTTTGATGACTCTAGCTTGTGTTAAGTTGACATAAAACTAACCAGTATATTTGCCAAGAAGCCGTTATAGACTAAAATGCAAATGTTCATGGTCTTTTTGTTTGATGAGTCATAAAGCGTGAGAGCAAAGCCCTTGACCTCTTAATAATTAATAATATAGCAAAGCAAAGGGAACCATACATGAGTGGAGATATGTGTCTACATGTGCACAAATGTGATTAGGCAGGCATGGAGTTCAGAGGAATTAAAATATTCTGAAGTTGCTCAAGGCTCCAGGGGTAACGCTGCTTGCTGCCAAGCCTGATGATATGAGTGTAATTTCTGGGACCCAGGTAAAGGCACTGAGTCCTACAGTTGTTCTCCGGCTCCCATATGTGTGCTATGTAGTACAAGGGCCTGCACACACGTATCATATATACACATCATCATAAGAAGAAGAATTTTTCAAAAAGAAGTATCCATAGTCAAGATTTCATAAAGGAATGACATTTAAGATAACATTGAAAAATTTAAGGAAAATTGAAACATGCTTTGACTCAGGTTGCAGAAATGGAGGTTTGTTTTCCAAGCTTTTCTTCATGTAAAATTAAATTATTGTGTCATAATAAGCCTTAGATTAAAGGCACGTTAAAATTATTTTTTTAAAACAATACATGCATTTTTTAAAGTAATAATTATTTTCTGTTTTGTCTTTTTTGAGAGTGGGTATATGGGGTCTCGTATCCCCAAGGTGAAGCTGGTCTTGAACGACTGATCCTCTTGCCTCAAGCTTAAAGTCCTGGGGTTTCAGGAGTGCACCACTATGCCCAGCTGTTTGATATTTTTAACTAGATTTATGCAACTACAGGACAGAAAATATAACTGACAAGTATTTGCAGCTCAAACTGAGAGTGGCAGTTCTTTAGTGGAAGGTCTTTAGTGACTGCTCCCTGAAGTAAATGCAGTGTGATTAATTGTGGGTAGAGACTTTAATGAAGGCACAAAACTAGACAGGATCAAAGAAGGCCACAGACGGACTATAGAGATGGCTTGGGGGCTAAAAGTACTCGCTACTCTTGCAAGAAGACCCAGGTTCTGCAGTCAGTCAGTTCCCAGCACTCATGTCAGGCAGCTTACAACTGCCTGTAATTCCAGTTCCAGGGAAAACCTGATGCCCTCTTCTGCTCTACCCATGTGCATGGTGTAGGCAAGACAGTCATGCATGTAAAATAAAAAATACATTGATTTGAAAAAAAAAGGGAAGGAAATGAAGAAAGCCACAGAATACATACAGTTGAATCCATACAGTTGAAGTACCTTCATGCTTGCCTTTTGTTATTTTATTGATTTGGGTTCTTGATCTCTCTGTGTAGCCCAGGCTGGCCTCAAATTCTTGACCCTCCTACCTCAGCCTCCCAAGTGCTAGGATTACAGTCTTGTACCACCAAATCTGTTTTTTGTTTTTGTTTTTGTTTTTAATGGATTAGGAAAACAGTTGCAGACCACATTTCTCAGAACCCTGATGCCTTCTGCTCCTCCTTGGAGCATGTATGATGCTTCTTTCTTTCTTTCTTTCCTTCTTTGTTTCTTTCTTTCTTTCTTCCTTCCTTCCTTCGTTCCTTTCTTTTCTTTTATAAGCACAATTGAGTTTTGCTGAAATGCCATCAGAGATCACACTTCTCAATAAGCAGAGATTTTGTATGGCATGCTGCTCACCAATTGTGGAGCCTCCTTACTTCAAGATATATGTCGCTCAGTGGGTTTGTCTTATTAAAAACAGCCCCAGCAGCTTCACTGTGCGCTCAGCATTTTCACAGAAATGCAGAGCTAACGTTTTTTAAGGAGCCTGATGGAGCTGGAGCAGGTGTATAGCAGGCTGCTAGGAAGTTGGTGCTGGCGTGCATCTTACACACGCAGGGCTAAGAGGTAAGAGTGGGATTTTGCTGAAGACAACAGGTCTCCTTTCTCCTTGGACTGCTCCCTGTGGCTCCTCCTCTGCTTCCTCTCCTAACCCTCCCTCCCACCCCCCCATTCCCTCACCCCACCCTCACCCCTACCCCTGGCTGGCAAGAACTCCAGCCCTAGTCTCTCTCCTGCTCATCACTTGACCATAAGCAGCTTTATTGACGTAACAGGGGGACAATTGGGGAATGGAGTTTACACATTTAGACAGTAAATCAGAATGTAAACTACACAATAACCTTATGCCTACATTTCCCTCTTTTCTTACAGTAACAAACTATATGTAAATAACAATTTTGAAAATTATTAGGTAAGATGGCAGGCAACTGGCTTGTTTCTTTAAATGTGAGGTTTTTCTCACCAATGACAGGTAGCGGCTTGGCCTAATACAACAGGTGCCAGGGAGCCCAGAAGAGGCTATTAAGATCTATAAAACCTTGCTTTAATTTCAATATGATAATGGTAATATACATCACCTTTGAGAGGCATCAAAATAAAAGACATAGGTAAAAAGGATACTGCTAAATTTTATCAGTCTAAACTTACATGATTTCAAACTGCAAAACAATCAGGTAACATAATTGGCTGATCTCTCCACATGGGAACAGCTCAGAGACTGACTGCGACAAGAAAATGGCTCCAGCCAGGACTTCAACGGTGCACGGCCAAAGATCTGCAGCTACAGATTCCTCAGGACTTATGATGTCATCCTTTGAAATGGCATGGATAAAAATGTGTTTTACAAAGAATCATCTTTAACTGAACTGTGCTCAGTGCATAGCCCATACATATATTAATAAAAATATATATAAAACTTTGAAAGTTTATAAATTTTACAGACTAAGAGGTTGAGCCACAAAAAAACAGCAACAACAAAACAAACAAACAAAAAACCCAAACAAACAAACAAACAAAAAACCGAGACAAGTAGCCCAGGTGATCCTACCTCACAAATGGCATCCAACAAGGGACAGAATTTACAGTAACCTAGCAAGAACTTTTATAAAAAAATAAAATAAAATAAAACTACAGAGAAGTTTCTTAGTTCTGCTCAAAAACAGAGTATTAAAAACAGACTTAAACTGCTCAGATTGTGTTGTGAAGCCTTGTATTATAAAAGAGTCTCAATTACTTGTATGATAGCCAGGTTAAGAAATAAGCTAAGAGAACCAGCCACTGTTATTTATATATATATAAAACTTCAACACTATACTTCATATTTGGCTTGAGGGATCACTATCCTAACGTGCCCAAGACCAACAATTGTGAAATTCAGGACATCACACAGCTAAAGGAGAGGTCTGTGCTTGACAAGCAAAGAACCCCTCTATCTCTTAATGCCTTCAGAGCCCCTTTACCCTTGGTAGCATTTTCATATTTGTCTAGAACTTAAAGGAGAAATATGGAAAATTAATTTTGTAGGTTTTTTTTCTTTTTAGTAGAAACAGCTTCAAATACTTAACTGTTAGAAAGTACTGCAGAACGGGCAGTGAGTGTAACTGGCAGGTGCATGCCGCAGCTTGGGCTGGATTTCATTTCGAGGAGTGGCGCTGCATACAGAAACCAGTAGAGTGATGACCACAGTATACAAGAGAGCAAACTGTGAAAATCAGTGTGCGGTGGGTGTGACTGCCACTCTATGTAGGCACTAGTGAAGAGCCTCATTGTGATCCAGAGGACACTAGGGAAGATATTTAAAAATTGGAAAATAGCCCACACTGACCATTTACAGTAAGGTTGGGGAGCTGCCTTAGGTGAAAGACAGAGACAGATGCCCTGAGGATGAGAGATAAATATTACCCGATTTCATGAGAGGCAGGGGGAGATAATAGAATCTCCAGTTCTGGAAATGTTGTAAAGCAACACAGATCTCTTGGGAGCAGTGTTGGAGTTCAGTCCTGCCCAAAGGCAGGAGGATTATGGGGATTTATGCCTGTGTGGTCTTTTGAGTCATTGAAAAAACCCTTGCGGGCAGTAAACGTTCTTTACTTTATGGCTGAAACTATTGTCTCGTAGCTGTTCATTAGAAGGCTGGTTTTTGTGGGTATGTCACTATCAAATTTGAATCTGGAATTAATGGTTTAAGTTGTGTGTACCGCATATGCCCGGATCTGTGTGTTCTGATGGAACTATTGTAGGCATTGGGAGTCTTCTGTTTTTCTTCTATTTGTGGTATGTTTGAGAGTGAGGCAGGAAGGAGAGAGAACGAGGGGGAGAGAGAGGGGATGGGCTAGACATAGGTACGTGAGTTGTGGTATTTCACTCTCCCTTACTCCTTGAGACAGGGTCTTTCACTGGACCTAGAGCTAGGCTGGTAGCTCCAGAAATCCTCCTGACTCTGCACCCCTCCTTCATTGCTGGGGTTACGGGTACACGTGATCACATCTGGCTTTTTGCATAGGTTCTGGGCATTTTGTTTTTGTTTTTCAAGACAGGGTCTCTCTGTGAAATAGACCTGACTGTCCTGGAACTCTCTTTGTAGACCAAGCAGGCCTTGAACTCACAGAGAGCTCCCTGCCTCTGCCTCCCGAGTACAGAGATTAAAGGAGTGCCCCACAGTCCCCTGCGGTTCTGGATATTTGGACTCAGGTCTTCATAATTGTGCAGCAAGCACTCAATACCTACTGAACCATCTCCCCAGCACATCTAAGACTTTTATATATATAAAAGTACCTACTTCCTTGCAAAATTCCAATGCCATTAATCATTTAATAAATAACTCCAAAGCAATGAATATAGATATTGCAGGATTCAAATATATACTAGCTCTGGTTGTGTCTTCAGGGAACTTAGGGTACAAGTGGAGATAAGACATTCACAGATCACCCACCTCTGTCCAGTCCAGTCTGCAGCCCTCAGGCCAGTCTGCCAGGGTCGCTATGAATTCGACCCACCATGTGTGTCGATGACAGTGGCATGTGACATATCAAAAGGTTGAGCCCACTTGTGTCATGTGAATAGAAAAATAAATTGAGAAAAAAAGCATAGAAAAGGATTAAGCATTTCTGTGAGACTTCAGAGGAGGTGGGGGGGGGGGGCTTTGGTTGTAATCAAGCTATGTTTTCTGGAAGAAAATGCATTGTCCTGGGCCTTCAGTATAAAGCATTTTGAAGGGTGGAAGTAAAGAAGAAAATGAAAATAGAGTGGGTGTGTGACTTGTCCATGCTCCACTAGGGCTGGCAAGAGCAGCGGAAGCATTTGGCACGGAGCTGGTGATGTCCAGTCTGGACTGCCCCGCTGGGTTTGCTCAGTGCCTGTCCCTTCCAGTGCCTGTTGAAGACATGGGGGATCCCTGCACAGGTGGGAAAAACCCCAGTGTGCAGCTCCAGAAAGAGGCCGCCCTGAGAGGTGGGAGTTTGCAAGCTAACATTATTTGTTAGTAAGCGCCCTCCAAGGAGGACAAGAACTGAGAAGGCCAGACATTTAAATGGTTGCTGAAAGGAGGAATTTGAAAAGCTTTCCCCCTGGGAATCGGAACTGTGCGGTTTCCAGTGCGATCTCATCTTCTTCCGTGGGCTGTCCAGGGGCACACGCACTGGGCAGTATTGTTTTTTTTTTTGTTGTTGTTGTTGTTTTGTTTGTTTTGTTTTGTTTTAAATACATTTGACAGTAATGGCACAGGTAGTAGTGTTTGTGTAGAAAGAGCCTGGTCAGCATTCTGTAGCTCTATGGAGGGTTAGTGCCTGCAAGAACAGATGGTGGAGTCATCAGAAATAATCAGCCAGGGATTGCATGTTGGAACAGTGAGGGGAAAAGGGAACCCCAGAATGTGAAGGGGGTGACCTTCACTGTGCTAGAGATGGCAGTATGCGTGGCGGATGGCTAAGAGAGGAACTGGTGTGAGTAAGCACCTACCTGTATAACATTACTTAACAAGGTGTGGGAGAGCAAGCCGGAAGGTTCCAGAGCACGCATGCTGCTAGACTTGGAGGTTCCTAGGAAGAATATTTTTAAATCAAATACCTGGTTGATATGGTCTGCTTGTTAGAATTCTGGGTAAATAGTAGTTTTCATATGAATTCCCTATTGTAGGGAAACTGCATCCAAACCACCTCAGTTTTCCTCCTTAGAAAATAGTGACCTGCTGGACAGTAGTGATGCACGCCTTTAATCCCAGCACTTGGGAAGCAGAGGCAGGCAGGTCTCAGGGAGTTCAAGGTCTACAAAGCGAGTCTAGGACAGTGAGGGCTGCAGAGAAACCCTGTCTCAAAAAACAGACCAAAAAACAAAAACAAACAAACAAACAAACAAAAACAAAAAACAAAAAAACCAAGACAATAGAAAGTATCCTCTTATCTTGAGTATTTTCCTGGCCTGAGTCTAATTCTGGAGTTAATTCTTAACCTTAATATTTTCTTCTTTCATTCAGGTGTTTGCCTTTGATTATTGTTTTTGGTCCATGGATGAATCAAACACAACAAAATATGCTGGTAAGTTGACTATTTCATTTGGGCTTCTGGCCTTTTGCATTAGGTGTATTTTCTCTAATTATTCTGGAGTTTTCATTTTCCCACGTGTCTCAAGCCCACTCTGCCATTCTGGTAGGTGGATTTGGAAAGGCGGTGATCTGGCTCTGCCATTTTCTGGCCAAGCAGCCTTAGACTCAGTTTGAAAACCTCAGCCGAGGGGTAGAGGTAGCAGTGTACACTTGTGGTTCCAGCACTGAGGCGGCTAAGGCAAGAGGACCTACCTCTAGTTCAAGGCTGACCTACATAGCCTGCGTTAGGCCAGGCAGTGCTAAGTGTAAGTAGCAAGACCCTGGCGGTGCCCCCCATACCACCAACATTTCAAAACCCCTTTAAGCTTTTAGTGTTCACCTCTTAAGGCTATCAATAGCCTCAGGGGTACACCCAGGTCAAGCCTAAACTTTACAGGTTTTAAGCGCTGTAGAAACCCTGAGTCAACAGCGTGGACCAGCTACAGTTGCTGAGGGAGATATCATAGAGATGGCATTGAAAGTGAACATATAAATTAAGCCTAGATGGGGAAAATGTAAGTATTGAGGGTAGGTGTATTCACCTGATTTAGCTATTCCAAAATATATACATATGTTCAAGTGTGTATGTAACACCATAAATACCAGTTTTAATTGCTGATTTTAAAAAAGAAAAAAACAACAGTAAGTTGAACATATGGTCTAAAGAGGAACGCAGGAGGTGTCCCGACATGAAGTGTCATGGTACCAAGGCAAGTCAGCGGACCTTGACATCAGGTCTGAGTTAAAACCGCAGGACCCTGCCTTGACTCTTTGGGATAAGTGCTTAACTTCTCTGTGTTTCATTGTGCTTTCTATAAAATGGCAATGGCAGCTCTTATGTACCTATTCCATATGGGTTGACTAGAACCATAGATGCCTCTAAGTGTTACTCCATTGGAGTTTCCTGTAGGGAGGGGGCTGGGCATGGTGCTAGCAGGGGCCTGAGCAGAGAGTGCAGTGGGGCTGTGGTGACAGGAAATTCTCAAAGCCAAGCTAAGAAGTAGAGGCCAGTGTGCTGAAAAACTGAAGCTGTTGGCCTGGCCTGCTTAAGCCAATGTGTGGGAGAGACCGTTTTCCTCCCTCCCTATCCCCTCAGCACATGTCTTCCATTACTGCCTGCAGATACCACTGTGTACTGTAGCCCTCAGGGCCCACAAACTTTCTTTTTAGCCAAGCACAACTTCATTGGATCCAGATGAGAAGATATCTATGGAATTTAGGATCTGATAAACACTATGGTTAGAATTATAAGTAGATAAAAAAATGATTTTTAATGTACTGGTAGCCTAACATTGGCACAGTTTTTGGTTGCACAATCAATTCAACTTGTATGTTTCAGCTAACCTTGAAATAAGGTCTCTTGATTCATAGAACAAAGCGTCTTTACAATGCTGAGGGGAGGAGAAGCATTTTTCTTATTCTGTAGAGATCTTCATTATTACATAACTCTTAGCAAAGGGTTGCTGTTCTCCTGGGTGTTTGAATGTTATACAGAATCTGGGTTAAAAAAAAATGCATTGCTTGGAAATGAAATTTTTTGTTTCCGTACTAATGTGATTTCTGTTTTCTTCACTTAAAAGAAACAGCAATTCTTAACTGTGAATAGAAACATTAAGATGGGAGCGCTTATTCTCTGGTGAGAAATAAGGGAAATGGGGAGAGGAAAGCACAGATTTCCTGAAACCAACCTATTTGTCAGGCCCCATGAATAATGGCTTCATTGAGACTGAGTCTGAGTGCTCAAAGCAGCTCTCAAAACTGGGGTCTGGCAGGCTGAGTGGGGGTTGGTCAATGCATGGGTTGAGCGAGCCAAGGATGCCAGGGCCCTCAAGTGCTGTGTGCTACGTCAGAGCATTAAGTTCCCAGTCAAGTTTTTCTGTTTATTAAAAGCTATTGCAAGATGCTCCACCCTCTGGCTTTTCAACATGAAACTGGGAAGTTCCCCTGGAACTGCACCTCAGGGCTTGGGTGGAGTGCCTAAGGAATGTGGGCTCTTATATCAGACTATGGGGTTCTGATGCTTGGCCCCCACCTTTGCACTGTGTGTGTTACTATACCTTTTACCTAGTACTTGTCCCATGAAAGATGACTCCTCATGTGTCTCATTGTCTCACTGTGATGACGGTCAGTACAGCGAGTGGCATCAGTACCTTGGCAAGAAAACGCACCAGGCTGGGATTTATGGCACCTGGTTTCGCTACAAGCTGCTAGGCTTTGGTGAGATAAAGATAACCTTTCTCCTCGTCTGTGGACAGGATGAGGTAAAGGAGGGACTGCAGCCATGGCTCCCATAAGGCTGAATCATCCATTCTGTGCGGGCAGCACAGCTGTGGCGACTTCTGTGACAAATCAAAGGCTGGTTTGTTCAGCCATCTGCATTGCGTGGAAGCGAAGCGTGCTTGGAGCCTTGTGCACTTCAAGCATCTCTTCCTCCTTTTGCCCTCTTGATAGGCTGGCATAATAAATCTCTGGCAGGTATTTTCGAGTCAGAAGCAAAAGTCTTTGTGGTGGGATTAACTGGGAAGAGGAGACAAACGAGTCAATAGACTGCTTAGATGCCTCAAACCTGGCCTCTCTGCATGAACACATCTCTTCCCCAACCTCAGCAGGCAACCACACATAGATCTCATTAAAAAAGTAGAAAGTGACCATGTTAGAGTCAATAGTGATAAACTTGAGCCATCTTAGTAAATAGTTACACCATACTAACAGAAATTAAGGCCTTCTTGATGAGGAAATCAATATATTAAAAATCTCATTTCCTAAAATGAGCCCTGCCGGTAGAAAAGTGATTTCCAATAGCTTCGTCATCTATATCCTGCCTGCTTATCTTTAAATCTTGCTGAAGGTCTGAAAAGCAGGCTGGGGGGCTGGTGAGATGGCTCACTGGTTAAGAACACTTGATGCTCTTCCAGGGGACACAAATTTGGTTCCCAGTGCCCACATGGGTAGCTCGCAATCTCCTGTGACTCGAGGATCTGACGTCCTCTTCTGGCTTCTTCAGGCACCAGCACATGTGGTGCAGCACACAAACACATAATATGCAAATGAAACTAAGAGCAGACATCTTTTAAAGGGAAGAAGGACCAGTAGGCAGGTGGTCTATGCAGGCGTCAGTGTGGATGGCATTCGCTAGCCTGGAAGAGTCCGAACATTGGCCATATGGTGTGTTGCTCAAATTTGCTGAAACCATGTGTTCTTGGGCATCTGTTGATACCCTACAACCTGGAAGAAAAGGTGGGCTGCTGACTCTGGCTCCTCTCACGTTGCTCATGCTGGGTCAGGTTAAAGAAGTGCCTCCAGGCGAAGGGCTGAGCTGCATGCCCCATCCCGGGGCCTTTATGTGCTCAGAGGTAGAAATGACTTACTTCTTTGCTTAAGGGAAGCAAGAATAGTAAGGCAACAGAGATGGTTTGCACCAGAATTAGCATTCTAAGAGCTAGCGATTGCTAAATTGCAGCAAATTGTCAGCGGAACAGCACACTGTGAGTTTGACTGGTGGAGTGTTCTGTTGGGTGACTACTTGGAGAAGGCACAGGCTCTTGGATTCAGGCTCCTTGGGCCCAAATGGTAGGAGTCCGAACAGAGCTTCATTATTATGAATCTGAGGATGAATGGAGAGCCTCAGCAAAGTCTGTGCATCCAGGAAATGGCTGGTCATTATTAGCGGTTTCACGGCGCTGTAAAAGCTCTTCGTGCGGTCACCAGGAACACTGAGGTTGGCTGTTTAAACATTATTAAAGTAGACATGTATTATGCATGGTGCCTGCTGTTCTGAAAGCCACTAACCAAATGAAAAACTTGAGTACAAACTCTTTCCAGGTTTGATTTTTTTTTTCCCATTCCTAGTATTTCATAAATTGTCTTACGAACATGACCACCTCTTAGTGACTCACCTTTATCAAGTTGTTCTAGAGCATTCTAAGTTTTATTAAGATCAGCAATTCTTTTGAATGTTTCATTGCATTTGTAATTGAGGGGAAAAGGGAGGGAGGGAAACAGGGAGGAGGGGAGAGAGAGAGGGAGGGGACAGGAGAGGGGAGAGGACAGCTTGCTCAGGTCTCTCTTTCCACCATGTGGCACTTAGTTTGTCCAGCTTGGCAGCTAGCACCTTTGTCTGCTGAGCTATCTCAGTGGCCCAGAAACTCTCTTTTGCATTTGTTTAATTCAAGTATATAATTGCATAGACCTCCATTTCGACATAAACTGGCTTGGAAGCCAAATCAACTGACCCTTTATAAAACATACCCCAACTGGCGGAGGCTGTTAGGGTCTAGCTTGCAGTGAACCCGTATCAATGCAGGTGATGGATGTTTGTGAATCCCATGTGCAGTTCAATTCTGCAAAACTTAGTTGGTAAAGATGCCCACAATGTAAACAAGCAAGCTAATCTTACGAACTTTTGAAAAGTCAATACATATGTATATTTACATTTATAGTGTGTGCTTATTATACCTGTGTCTTTTTCTTACCTCTAGTGTCTACCCCACCCTCAGGTCCCTTTTTAATTTTTTTGGACGGGGTCTTGTGTATCCCAGGCTGACTTCAGACTTGCTGTGTTTGAAGCTAGGATGACCTTGAACTTTTAACCATCTTGCTTCTATCCTCCCAAGAGTTGGATTATCGCCTGTACTGGAGCTGGGACCCAGGGCCTTGTGCACACCATGCACACACTGTACTGACTGAGCTGCAGCCCAGCCTCCAGATACCCCTTTTTAATCCTGCCCCACCCCACCTCTTTCATGGTTTCCTTTTTCTCACCATATCTAGTCCTATGAGTATTTGCTGGCACCCAGAAACACTGTTTAACTTAGCTGTGTTTGGAGGGTCAGATAATAATAACCGTGATATAAAGTACAGTCTATACTCCACGTTCCCAGCACGGTGCTAAGCCTTTTACATGTAGGAGGGGGTATAATGACCAGATCATACAGTTAGATAGGAAATGCTGTAGTCTGCATTTAATAGAAAGGAAAATAGAGGTTCAGGAAGGTCCTGCTACCTTTTAGAGGTGAACGCAGTGACCAATGTAGATTGAGTCAAAAAACAGTGATGCACGCTACTGATGGCTTACGGATTCGACCCCTGTCCTGGACACTTCTCATCCCCCTCAGCCTTGGCTGAGTTTTGTTAAGAAGCCCTGGTGAGGAGCTGAGCTGGGAGAGTTAGTAATCGCATCTCCCTCCAGACAGCTGTTATCCAAATTCCTGAGCTCCTGTGCTTGGTTGAGCTTTGTTTAAACATTCCCCCAAGAGCTGTGACCACCATAGTTCTAGAGGTGGCAGTAGGCTTGAGCCTGCTACCTTACTGGAGAGAGGCAGTGTAAAATGCTGTCAGAGACAAAGGACGCTTCTCTGTCTGCAGCCGTTCGTGTGGAGACAGGCTTCCCAGTCGAGCTTGCTTTGTTTTCTTATTTTCATCCTTGGCACCGGTGCCCGGGTTGCAGCCTCCTTGCCCTCCTCCCCTGTGAGTCAGCCACTTTATCCAGCAACAACAACACAAAAAGAGCCAGCTCATGCCCGGCCCAAGCAGTGTCCCAAGCAGGCTTAGAAACATTGTCTGAGTAAGTCACTCCCTGCAATGGTACAAGTGACACTTGCCTGGACTGCAATTCTGATAGCCCTTGGATGCCACGCTGGAAAATGCCCTGTGGTTTCCTTTCACTTCGTGGCCCAGTTTCTCAAGTTCCCTTTACTGGGCCCCTTCATGGTAAACTTCTGAAGTGGGTTGAGAATTAAATTTTGCCTTAAGTCTTTGTTCCTTTTTCTGAACGGTAGTTTGGGTTCATTTAGCTTAAATATGGCCTGAAGTCTCTGAAGGTGAGAAGTTTTGTGAGCTACACTCCACACACCAAAGGCTTTTGACAAAGGAATTTCCTTAAACCTCATCCAAATTAGGCCCTCCTCCTTTTGAGGTGCACAAGCAAGACCTGTCTGTTCTTGCCCTCTCGCCAGGTGCTCTGGGCTGGAGCTGGGCCCCTGCCAAGTCCAGACTCATCAAAATTATTGTGGCTGTCAGCCCTGTGTGGAGAGAACACCACCTTCCTAAAGAACCTGGCCCAGGAATGGCCGCTCACAGATACCATAGCCAGGCTCCCCGCCCTGCCCCCTCCATCTCCAAAGAGAAGAGAGATGGAGAAGCGAAGGGGCTTGAGAGACCAGTTAGATCCTGGACTGTGTTTGTATTGGTTAGCTTCTATAGCTACAGGGAACCTGAAGTCACAATTTATAATAGGAAAGCTTTGGAGGGCCCCCCGCCCTGCCCACCCCCAGTCATGACTGCTTGACCCCAGTGCCTCACTTCTGAGACCACATATAATGACTAGACTGTGAGGTGAAATAAAACCTCTAACCTCAAGGTCAAGAAGAGGGAGAAACTGAGGTTCCATATACTCGCCAAGCTTCACCACCACCCCAATAATCCAAGGACCCATTTAGGTTCTCGCCTTTTAAGGATTCTACCACCCCCCACCAGTACTGCCGTGGACAGCAATCTTAAACTTGTGGGCCTTTGGGGACCCTGAAGACCTAAGCTGTGGCATTGCTCCAATCTTAGGTACTGTCCTGTCCTGTGTAGACGAATGTTCTGTTTGTGTAAGTCTAGACTGTGCTGCACCCTGTTTCCGTGTTGTATTGACTGTGGTGTGTCTGTGTATCTGCTTTTTAAGATGGGGATCATGAACCGCGTGGGTCATACCCCTTCTTCTCATCCTGCCCCTTTCTAGGCCCCAGCCCATCATGTTCGGTCCGGTGCCCAGTCAGCAGGCAGATGTTGGCCACAGGCCTAATACACTGCTCTTTCCCCTTCATTCTCAGTTATCTCCTCCAGCGCTTTGCTATCAGGACCCTGCTTTGTAAAGAGCATTGCCTGGGACCCTTGCATGGTTACCTTGTATTGCTGGTGTTTCCCAAGGCATCAGGTGATGTCCACATACAGAGACCCAGTGGTGTTGGCTCTTCAAAGATCCGAATCATACATGACTCAGTGTTGGGTGACTCAGACTGTGAGTCTCCTCGCAGAAATCCCACACAGGAGCTCCTTTTATTGCTCTGACATTGTTACAGGTCTCACTGGGCATGCCCGTGTTTTATGACTTGCCCACATGGTCATAGGAGGTCTGATTATAAACCCTGAAGGAAACTGGCATCAGTGGCCATGCTTATTAACAGTGAGGTCAGACGCGGCATGCCCTGTGCACTCAGCACACCAGGCATGTGAAGCCGAGTCTCCAGAGGGGCCTCCCTGACACTGGTTCTGCTGAGAAACCATAGGCCTCTTGGGTTGGACAGTGTTGTGGCTTTGCTCTGTTTGTCTGGGTTGGGAACAAATACCCATAGATCCTTCTGTTTCCCACAGGGCTTCTGAACTTCCCTGTAGGCTTTCCCCTACACAAACAGCACTCCATTCTGCTTGAGTATAAACTGTAAACTGTAATTGGGAAATATCCAGGGTGGGGATGTTGTGTCTTTTATGAGTTCTGCCCAGGCAATGTTTGAATTCCCTGGTTCCCACCAGGCAGCATAAACAGATGCTTTTTTTTTTTTTTTTTAATGAGCCAAGGTTCAAAAGGCAGTGAATAAGACTGAGAAAGACTATTAGGTTAAAAAAAAATACATAGATGTGAACAAAACAAAATGTTTGTTCAAAAGTTTAAAAACCTCACAGCTGGAGATATAGCTGAATGGTAGAATGCTTACCTAGCATGTGCCAGACCCTGCGTTTAGTCCCCAGTACTGCAGAGAGAGAAGAAAGCCCTTCATTCATCTGGGTCAACCATGGTCTTTGTGTGGCTCTTTGGAATGTCCAGTGTTCGAAGGCAGAGTGACATGAAGCCATCCCTGTGCTGCCTGCAGAGTCTGCGGCTGCTGAGGACAGGGGCCGCACCACGGATACGTGACGATGCGCTTTGAAGATTTGCTTAATGGTTTGGACCTCAGCCGCTCTCACAGCTGTTCTTCCTGTAATAGTGGTTCCCTGAAGGTCACTGAACAAAGGAATTGGTTGAGCATAACTGCAGGCCAGGGTTCGTGCGTTCACACAGCCTCAGGGTGGGAAAATAATGAGAAGTCTATAGAAGCGGTCCCATTCACCACGCTGCCGATGCTGTTCATTACGCTGTGTTCTTTCCCCCATGCAACCTTCTGTCCTCATGTTACAAAAGAACGGGACCGAGTTTGCCTGTACTCGATCGTGAGCCTTAGCACGCTCTCACCTAAATTATGTCCTGTTTTCTTGTCATCCCTAGGTACGCGATGTGCACCGCCCCCCCCCCCCAACATGAGAAACACTCTCCCTTACATTTGTCAATGGTACTTTACTAGAGGGACCACAAATAAAGCGAGGGGAGGGGGAAATGGCAGCAGATGATTCCTTCCTAAGGACCGCGTCTTGTCTTCTCTCACCCTTAAAACTATGAAACCACACAGAACTCTTGCAAAGATGGAAGGAACGCTGGTTAGCCGGTGACTTCTTTGTTTGCACCAAACTAACGGCAGGATGATATTCATTATAGGTACTGGCTACAATACACCCCAGGCTTTGCACCTTTGCACTGGCTTGGCTCTGTGGCTGCTGCCTCTGTAACCATCCTGGCAACCTCGTCAGGTGGGGGAGTGCTCAGGGTTTGCCACTGATGACAATAGGGCTTCCCAAGGCCACTCAGCTGGCGAGAGGCGGCACTCACAACTAAAAGAACCTGTGAGTGAACGCCTGTGTAATCTGGGTGTAGAGACTGTGAGCAAAAACTGCAAAGGAAAGAGAAAGGATTTGGGTACTACGAATTTTGTATTTAGGGCTGGGCAGTGGTGGCTCACACCTTTACTTCTAGAAATCAGGGAGCCAGGTGTGGTGGCGCACGCCTTTAATCCCAGCACTTGGGAGGCAGAGGCAGGTGGATTGCTGTGAGTTCAAGGCCAGCCTGGTCTACAAAGTGAGTCTAGGACAGCCGAGGCTAAAATAGAGAGACCCTGTCTCGAAAAACAAAACAAAACAAAACAAAACAAAAAAATAGAACTTGGGGAGGCAGAGGCAGGCAAATCTCTGAGTTCGAGGCCAGCCTGGTCTACAAAGTGAGTTCATGTAGAAACCCAGTCTTGGTGGCGGGGGGGGGGGGTGTAAAGATTTTATTTTTATTACATTGTGTACGTGTACACATGTAGAAATTACCTGCTATCACCAAAGTCTTTTGCTACAGCCACCTAGCTTAAATATGAGATATCAAAAAATGTTTCATGACGAAGTGGCAAAAGATGTTTGCAACGTGTACGATAGACCAACGGTTGATGTCTTTAGCGTGCAGTAAGAAAAGAAGCAAGGGAAGGTGCACCAACTGGCTTACAAAGGGACATGGGGCTCAGGCAGTCCACTTACTGCGCATTAAGAGCATGGATGAAGCTCTATTAAATATGACAAGCCGCGGAGCTGATGGGATGGCTCAACAGGTAAAGGTGATTGCTGCCAAGCCTGTGGCCCGAACTTAATTCCTGGGACTCACGTGATGGGAAAGGGAGAGAACCGTCTCCTCTGACTCCACATGTGCATCCACACATACACAAAATAAGTAAATGTAAATGTCACAAGCTTGAGTTGTATTCTGTTATCAAGCATGAAAGCCTAAGCCACGTAACTGTTCCCTAAAATCATATACATATATTTAGTAGAACTCTGACTAGGTAATATTTTCTCTGTGGGTTTATTACTGTGATGCCTAGGTGATGACTGCATCAGAAAAAAATAATTTGTACTTTAAACTTTTATTTATAGTCATGTGTGTGATGTGTGCCTTTGCATGTGCCACAGAGCACAGCTAGAGGCCAGAGGACAGCTTCCCGAGGTTGCTTTTCTGCCTCCACTTTTATGCGGGCCATGGGTCTTGAACACAGATTGCTAGGCTTGTGCATCCAGCACTTTCACCTGCTAAGCCGTCTTTCCAGCCTGAATGGTAAGTTTTAAAATCAAAATGATTGAAATTGTCCAAACATGCTCTATTGGCCTATCTGTTCCTAACCGTCTCGCGTGTGCCAGTAGTTGACTCTCGTCCCTTGGGACTTATGGAAATGTCAGAATCAATCATACTTCGACCAAAGTGTATACGGTTACAATGTATTATTTCTTCCTAAGCTTAAAGAATAGTCTCGCAATGACAATTATCATTGACGAGGCAAGGGACCTTAGTTAGAAATACATAAGTCTGAGAGCAGTTGTATCAACCCAGGGGTAATTCAGCAAATAGTAATGCCTGCTGCATGCCTTACACTCTGCAGAGGTTTAGTGAACCTGCCATCACAGTCCAGTAGTTGAAGCCAGACTGACAAATAAACAAGCAAATAAAGCTCCAGATAAACTCTGAGAGTTTATGACCTACCGTGGAGAACAAAGGTGGGAGCCTCTGACTGATTACCAGTGTCTACAATATGCGTTCCTGACTGTGGGCAAACATCTACTTATACTCGCCAGCAATGAGGTCTCGTTAGAGGACAAGTTGTCAGACCCTGGTGACCTGCCATCATATATACACCTGTTCTACCTGTGTAGTGTGAGGGTCCAATGATAGAAATCTATAAAGTGTGACTACAGAGAAGACAGTAGATGGGTAATCCGTCTCTTCCTTCTTCTTAGCTGCATAAATATGAAGTAGTAATTGGTTCCTGTCTGGTTTAGTATTATCTAGAGTTGGGACATAGCTTACTCTGAAATTCACTCCCTTTTGCTCGTTGCCGTTATTGTTGCTACTGCTGCTGCTTTAGCGGCAGGGTCTCATGTATCCCACATCGGCCTTAGAGTTGCTTTGTAGCCAAGAATGACCCTGGACTCCTATTCAGCCTGCCTCCACTCAAGTGCCGAGGCATATGCCTGGCCTTAAATTTACTCTTGAGTTAATAGAAGCAGTAAGATCAGAAGTTCAAGGCTACCTGTATCAAAAAAGAAAATAAAAAATACATAGCAAAATACAGTTGCTCTTGTATCTTTATATACCAGGGAATTCTTTGGTTATTTTTTTCATGTCATTTTAGTGTACACATCCTGTTTATTGGATGTTTTTCCAGCTATTTATCTTTAGCTTTAATTTCTGTTTCAGCCACAGAAAAGATATTGTCATTTGCCCTTAAAAGCACTTAATGTCGGGGCTGGAGAGATGGTTCAGAGGTTAAGTGTAGTGCCTGGTCTTCCAAAGGTCCTGAGTTAAATTCCCAGCAACCACATGGTAGCTCACAACCATCTATAATGAGATCTGGTGCCCTCTTCCGGCCAGCGGGTGTACATGTAGGCAGAACAGTGTATACGTAATTAATAAATAAATAAATCTTTCAAAAGAAAGAAAGAAAACACTTAGTTACCCTCCCCCGCCCCAAGTCCAGCCTATTCAGCATCAGGAGCAAAATTCAGAAGTGTTACATTTCACTACCTGGTCCTGGAAGAGATTGAAGTTGCTGATCTATTAATGACTTGGAGATGTTGCTCCGAGTCCGTTCCTTAGCTCAAACTGTCTCAATCTTTTCTGTGCTGCTATAAAGGAATCCCTGAATCTGGGTAGTTTATAAACACAGATTTATTGTGACTTCGTTGTGAAGGCTGAGACATTCAGAATTAAGGGGCGGCGTCTGCTGAGGGTCTCCTTGCTGTAGAAGGCACCAGGTCATGGGAGGGTGACAAGGGCCATCCTAGGCTTTAGCACAGACTGACTCCTGTGATACAAACTCCACATTCTATCACAGCATTTCCCCATTCAGGAAGACAGAGCCCTGGTGGCGTACCTAGTCTTCTCTTAAAGGGCCCGCCTCTTGACACTTGCTCTGAGGAGCCACTTTCCAACCAGCGAATGTTGAGGACACGCGTTGGCCCTTGCACCTGTCTCACTTCCTTTGTTTGCTATAATGGGAATTTCTTGGACTTCCACCTTCCCAAGTAATGACACAGAGACTTTATATCAATCTCCATTCTGCCACGTGGCTCATTACCTCTCCTCATACATCTAACTTTCTCTGCTCCTGCCTGAAGAAACTCTTCCCCCTGAGTTCACTCTCTGCCTGCATGTCCTGCCCTCTTCTCTTGGCTTTGCTAGAGGCGTTCAGCTCTTTATGAAAACTAATCAGACAGTGTTGGAGAATATTTACAAAATACTGAGGCAAGAGAAGCTTAATAAAAATGACAGTGCCAATGTCTGGCCTATACTCACCTCTCTGGGTACAGAATTCAGCATTTGAATAATACAAGGAAGTCTTTACCCATTGCTCAAAAAAGTTCACCCCAGCAGCTGCTTGTGTGACCAAATACCTGACAGAAAGCCACCAGAAGGAATGGGTGTTTATTTGTCTTGCATTTTGAGGGGCTATTCTTTGTGGTGGGAAAGGCATGGTGTCAGGAGGGATGAGGACACTGGTCATATTGTGCCTGAAGTCAGGGAGCAGGGAGAGATGAGTGCTACGCACAGCTTGCTTGCTTCTTTTAACTCAACCCAGAAGATGATGCCACCTAAGCTCAAGGTGGGCCTTTCCTCCTCAGTTACACTGTCCTGGGAACACCCTCATAGACACGCCCAGAAGTGTGTTTCCATGGTAGTTCAAATCCCATCAAGTTGACAATGAATATGAACCAACATAGTATTCTTGGTTTGTTTTTTATTTTTGTTATTTATTTTTATTTTTTATATATACATTTATATTATTACACATATAACCAATAGATTACCTATAGCAAGAAGAACCATAACACAATCAGGAATTATGTAAATGTTACATTCTTAGTGTTTTGGCTGTTTATATTTGACAGCCTTGAAGAAGACATCTTTCCTATTTTGGTGCATCTAAATTTCTGAATGTAAATCACTCTCCATAACATATTGTCATTATCAACTTAGAACACCTATCTAGACCTAAAAACAGATTTATTATGTATACAATGCTCTGCCTGCATGTACACCTGCAGGCCAGAAGAGGGCATCAGATCTCATTATAGATGGTTATGAGCCACCATGTAGTTTTTGGAATTGAACTCAGGACCTTTGGAAGAACATCCAGTGCTCTTAACCTCTGAGCCATATCTCCAGCCCCTACACTCTTGATTTTTTTTTTTTACCCCAAGCTAGATGAATTGAACTTGTGAATTATGGCCAGGTAGCTAGATCTCCTGTTCCACTGTCTCCCACCCCTTCCTGGCAAACAGGATTGCTGTGATCAGCTGCTTGGGCAGAGAAAGATTTAGAGTGGGCTGGCGACTGGTTGAGGACCACATTCTACCAAGCCTGCACACAGCCAAGCTTCCTCTTCTGCATCCTCCCTAGTCAAGCCTGAGCTTCAGACTAAGGCCCGGCCTGTCTTTTGAAGTGGGGTCCAGAGTGCGTATAGAGTCAGGAAGGGCCTTTGAAAGCAATAGGAGATACTGATGGGTATGAAAAGAGCCCGAGAGTCTCGTAGTTGACTTTGACTTAAGAGAGTGTTTCATTTGCAGTTGGAGAGCAATGTGCACACACGTTTTACAACACACTGTGTGCTTAGAAAAAGCTGTTACGATTCTATTTGCTTAAAAAAAATCTGTGTGTTCTACCAACGTGTTTTGAGTAAGCCGTGTACTCGATGGTAGGTGTTAGAAATGAAGAAGTAACGCCGTGTGAATTTGGAGAATTTTTTTTTTTTTTTCTGATATAGAACCATGAATTTATCCAGGTATTCAGCTGTAGTTTAGGAGCAGCACTGCGGTTGCAGGCCAGCTGTGGCGATCTGTGCCTGTAGTCTCAGGTCCTGAGCAGGCTAGGGGAAGCAGGGTCACTGGGTCTTGTGAGTTTGAGATCAACCTGGGCACACAGCAAGGCCCTATCTGCGTGGAACTACATTTGTTAAACTCTGATATATAACTGTAATATGTATTTGCATTCCGTATACTTTTAAATTTTGAGAGGAGGGAACCAAGAGAAGGTTGTTATTAATACATTTATTAGAGGGTTAGAGAGATGGCCCAACTGTTAAGACTACTTACTGCTCTTGCAGAGGACCCAGGTTCAGTTCCCAGAGCTCTCACAGTGCCTTAACTGTCTGTAACTTAAGTTCCAGGGATACAATGCCCTCTTCTGGCCTCTGAGGGCACTGCATATGTGGTATATACCTGCCCACCCACCCATCCATCCATCCATCCATCCATCCATCCATCCACGCATGCAAGCTAAATACTCATACACATAAAATAAGAATATGTCTCTTTAAATAAAACACACACCTCCACACAAATCATCCTTTTTATTTTACTTTTAAACATCTGTTTGGGAGCTAGAGAAATGGCTCCGCAGTTAGGAATGCTTGCTGTTCTCAGGAGGACCATGTCCACAGCAGGTGGCTCACTGCAACCTGCAACTCCAGCTCCGGGGAATCCAATACCCTCTTCTGGCTTCTGTGGGTGCCCAGACGTGCACATGAAACTAATAAGTCTTAAATGTTTGCTTTGTTTTCTAGGTCAAGAAGTTGTTTTCAAGTGCCTTGGGGAAGGAATTCTTGAGAAAGCTTTTCAGGGATACAATGCTTGCATTTTTGCATATGGCCAGACAGGTAAGAGGTCACCTTCATTACAGTTAATGATATGAAACAAGTGTTTAAAAGGATGTAGTTCACTGTACAAATGCTTGCCCAATACGTGCAAAATCCTGGATTTAACCCATGGCGCTTAAATGAAAATACTAAATGAATAAATGTTTCTTTCTCGTTGTTTTGTTTGTTTCTGGCGCCAGGGATTGAACCCCATACCTCCTGTGTGGCAAGCATGAATTGTGTACACTGAGCTACATGCATGTCTTTTTGTTGTTGTTGTTCAGTATTTTTTAATTTAAATTTATTTTTTTAATTTTATTTACTTTAAATCTGAATCATAGCCCTGTCCCTCGTCTCCTCCCAGTTCCACCCTCTCTCCCTCTTCTCCCTCTCCTACCCTCCCCTAGTCCCCAGAGACGGGGAGCCCTTCTCCCCTTACTAACTGACCCCAGCCTATCAAGCCTCATCAGGACTGCCTGCATCCTCTTCCTCTGTGGCCTGATAAGGCATCGCACCAGGGGAAAGTGATCAAAGTGCAGGTAACAGAGTCCATGGCATGGACAGCCCCTGCTCCCCTTACTGGGGGACCCATATGGAGACCGAGCTGCCATATCTTAAAAAATATGCAATTTCCTAACATTTAAAAGGCGAGGGGGGCGGGCCCAGAGAAATTCTCCGGATGTTTTGAGCTAAACTGACTCATACAGTCAACAGTATCTCGCTTTTTGAAAGTGCATCAATTCTGGTAATTGCCTAATTTCAGTGTTAACGAGTGTAGCTAGCTCCAGACTATTAAGCGTCATTTTCTCAAATTATAGTTTTAACCTGCATTTGAACTGGCAAAGTAATCACCAGCTTCTCAGTGTGAATGTTGTAGTCGAACCAATGCAAACATTTTCAGAATTCCCCTACTCCCTAAGACTTCCACTTGGGCACCCAGAGGATGATGGCAGGTGGAGTAAAGCAGGCAAATCAAAAAATAGTTTTGGCCCAGCTATTATTCCTCTGAACTGTTGCTCTTTCAAAGTGGTAATAAATAATGATTCCTAATAATGCTGCCTCCTACTGCGTCCCATAGCCACAAGGATGCAGTAAGAGAGCCCAGGCAGCATAACGTGTGGTCCAGACAGCATGGCATGCTGTTTGTGTTCCTTAGTGATGCTGGGGTTTTTCCACGCATGCAATGTATATCCTAGCAAGACTCTGCCAAGAAGTCAGGAAATGGCTCGTCTTAGAAAAGGCTTGCCATGTAGGCATGTGGACTTCACTTTAAATCACCAGAACCTGTATAGAAATGCTAGATCTGGTGGCATGCGCTTGCAATCCTGTGCTGCAGATACAGGGGCAAGAAGACCCATGGGGTTCACTGGCCAGTCAGTCAGTCTTGTGTACCTGCCAAGCTCTGGGGCCAGAGAGAGACCCTGCCTCAAATAACGAGGGCAGCAGAAAAGGAGTGACATCTTAAATTGGCCTCTGCTCTCCACGCATATGTGCACACACACACACACACACACATACACACACACGACACTTTCCGTACTACATAGTGAACAGGTGGGATTTATCAGGCTAGCATTTTTAGCAATGCATTCCTAGAGACACACATAGACTGTACCAACCTTGCAGAAGGAGAGAAGAGTAACTGTGTTGCTCAGGGATCTTCGAACTCAAGTGTGCCCCATTGTGTGTGTGTATGTGTGTCTTTCAGTGTCAGTGAGAGCACCTTGTATTGCTGAAGCACTCCGCTTGCTTTCCCTCCTGCCCTTCCATCTCTCTACTTCCTCTTTTCCAGGCTCCGGAAAGTCCTTCTCCATGATGGGCCATGCTGAGCAGCTAGGCCTCATCCCAAGGCTCTGCTGTGCTCTCTTTAAAAGGATCGCTCTGGAGCAAAATGAGTCACAGACCTTTAAAGTTGAAGTGTCGTATATGGAAATTTATAATGAGAAGGTCCGGGACCTCTTGGACCCCAAAGGGTAAGCAAGTGCTTGAAATAAACCTTGAAAAAAGGGAAGCATAATTTTAAATGGTCTTAAAATTAAAATGGAAAGGTTATCTATATATTTGGGCCATTGGTCGCTGGTCTGATGTTGGTTCATGTACTACAACTGAGGAGCTTGCTAGGCGTTGTGGCACACGCCTTTAATCCCAGACTAATATGAGTTTCAGGCCAGCCTGGTCTACAAAGTGAGTCCAGGATAGCCGAGGCTACATAGAGAAACCCTGTCTCTCTCAAAAAGTTGGGGTGCTCTGGTTTTCCTTGGGATGAGAGAGAGACAGAATAGTATCAATGTTTGAGATCAGTGTCTAAGGCACTTCTTCTACACCTCCTAATCACTAAAAGGTCCTTCTTAAATTGTAATCTGAGTTTCTAAGTGCTTACGAAAAAGGAAAAGCTTCCAAGTGTGGTAAGATTCATTCGCTTTGATTCTTTTTCCTCCTCCTCCTGTAGGAGCAGGCAGTCGCTTAAAGTCCGAGAGCATAAGGTCCTGGGGCCATATGTAGATGGTCTGTCTCAGCTGGCTGTCACCAGCTTTGAGGTAAGAGTCATTTCCTTTTTTAGTGGCATAAAAGGGAGAATAAAAAGCATTAAGTCAGAATAAGTGATACTGAGCATGTTTTCATGTGGATATGTGATGGCATATCGATGCCATTCACAGCCTCACGCATACAGACCAGCACACTCATGGAAATTGTCCTTCAGTCACAGTTCTGGCTGCATCATTGTGACAAGGTCCCAGTGAGTCCAAAAGGTCCAGTGAGCTCAGGTTGCTGAGACTTTCCCTCTTGTCACCATTAAAATGCCTCCTCACGGTGGCCAGTGATGTCCTTGGGCCCAATCCTCACGGTGGCCAGTGATGTCCTTGGGCACAATCTGGTAGTTTGCTCTGTAGTTAACTCATCCCCTTCTTGCGGGCAAAGGGCCTGCCTTGATTTCTAGCACTCTCCACTCTGCTGGCTCCCCTCTTTTTCTGAATCAGCCCTTTATCCAAGGATTGATCCATTTTCCATGCCTTCGCTTTTATACCCAGACAGAATGTCCTGCTGTTATTTCTTACAGTCATTACCTTGGAAGTCTTACAACTCAGATTTCTAGTTCTTTAGCTGAAGGATGCCAGGGAATCATATTTACTTGTGATATGAGATGGAGGAGACACACTATCATCATCTAAGACTTAATAGAGCTAAATTTAATCTGAGGAGCAGCGCATCCAGCTACTGTGAGATCAAGACTTGTCGCTTTAAGTGCACCGAGGTTCTGGTATGAATAAGCAGCCGTTACGAGTCAAAGGTGTCAGTCAGTACTTTGACTAAGCCTGCTTCCCAGCAAGTGGTGATGGAGCTCAGCCCCCACCATCGGGTCACTTACTAGTAACAGCGAGGAAACTCCATTTGTCCTTGAGTGCTGTCTCTTAGATGGCGGCCTCCATGAACTTCAGCAGCTCGGTGTGAGAGCTTTTTTCATTACACTCACTCGGCAAGCGTTTTCTAGGGGCCCGTGCATTCCAGGTGTGTGGACTAGGAAGGAGGGTGCAAAGACAACAGAGAACGCTTCCTTCTCTTGCAGAGCCACAGCTGTCAACAGAGAGGGAAGCAGACAGCAGGGGATAGGCAGCCATACCAGGGTGACAGGCACAGGAGTTAGTATCAAATGAGCTAACGGCTGCTCTTGAGTGTGCAAAGTGCCCAGTAAGCGTCTCCTCTTCTGGGAACTTAGGAAGGAGCAAACGGGACATTAGCAGGTTGAAAAGAGATAGGGCGGCGAGAGAGGAACGAGCTGGATGTTAGTGGCGAGAGAACTAGGGCAGAGAGAGAGAGAGAGAGGAAAGCTCCAAGTGTGAGGGAGACTCAAGCCGTGCTGTGTGGAAAAGACGCTAGCCATATCTACCGAAGGGTATGGCCAAGGTGTGGGAGGGTGTACTGAACTCACCCCTGGGGTGTGGGGCTGCCCCTCTGTGTTCGCTCATTGTGCTTTCTTTGGTCTTACTGGCTCTAGGACATCGAGTCATTAATGTCTGAGGGAAATAAGTCTCGAACGGTAGCTGCGACCAACATGAATGAGGAGAGCAGCCGCTCTCATGCTGTGTTCAACATCATCATCACACAGACGCTGTATGACCTGCAGTCCGGGGTGAGGGGCAAGGCAGGACCTTTTGGGGTTGGGGAGCTCGGAGCGTAAGGGGGGAGGGGGGAAAGGAGAGGGGGGATATTTCATTATTGGAATCAGAGGCAGAGAACTGTCAGTTGTCATTTCACCATTTGTGCTACTTAAATCACTTAGTTTCTTAGACCCTCCTTTTATAGTGGCATTTTTAAATTGGATTTTTCAGGGCTGGGGATATAGTTCAGTTGGTAAAGTGCTTGCCTAGCCTGCATGAAGCCCTGAGTCAGATTCCCTAATGCTGCAAAAAACACAGAGGCAGGAAGATTAGAAGTTCAAGGCCATCCTCTACTTTTTGTTGTTGTTGTTTTGTTTTTGTTTTTGTTTGTTTTTCAAGACAGGGTTTCTCTGTGTAGTGTTGGTTGTCCTGGACTCACTTTATGGACCAAGCTGGCCTCAAACTCACAGAGATCCACCTGCCTCTGCCTCCCAGAGTACTGGAATTACAGGCGTGCACCGCAACATCCAGCCATCCTCTACTTTTTGAGACCTTCTCTGGAAAAAAAAAAAAAAAAAAAGAATATTATACGTAAAGATCTGAACTAGCATGATGTCATCTTCTTTTGTTGTTTTTTTATTGTTGTTGTTTTTGCTTTTTCAAGACAGAGTTTCTCTGTGTAGCCTTGGCCATCCTGGACTCATTTTGTAGATCAGGCTAGCCTTGAACTCACAGACATCCACCTGCCTCAGCCTCTCGAGTGCTGGGATTAAAGGCATGAGCCACCATGCCTGGCCTCAACTTTCAAATGTATGTTCTTTCTCACTAAATTTCCCCTAACACAATGTTGGGAGGGAGAAAAAACCAACCCTAACAACATTCATTCTAAAACTCATATCTCAAAAGGGCAGAATTTGACCCAAATGCAGAGGAGCTTCATGTGCCCGTGTTTCCTCCAAAGTCCATGAAACGTCTAACTTCTGACTGCCCTGGATGCTCACCTGGCTGCAGAGTGGAGTGTTAGATCTCTGCACCATCCTAAACTATGTCTTAGGGTCTCAGAAGATGCCTTAGTGGGTAAAGCCCATTCCACACAAACACGGGGACCTGCATTTGGATCCCCATAAACCTCATCAGGTCAAATATGGCGGTGCACATCTGTAATCCCAGCATTCCTGTAGTGAAATGAGAGGAGAGAACAGACACAAGAGAATCCCCCAGAAGCCTGTGGGCCAGCTAGCCTGGATTACTGTGGCTAACAAGGAAGGCAGAAGATGAGGACCGTCACTGAAGTTACCATCTGGCACTCACACACACAAACACAGGCATGCATACACATGTACGCTAACCATGTACAAAGCCTTTAAAAATAGCTTTATAGGAAATGATTTGCTGGCTCAAATAACCGTGAACCGATCAAGACCCTGAGCACTTTATGAGGTTGTGGATTACGGTGTTGATAAATGTGTCATTGTCCCTCTGGGGTTTCTTACATGTGTGCCATTTCTCTCTTATTTCCTACGGTTAGAACTCGGGGGAGAAAGTCAGTAAGGTGAGCCTGGTAGACCTGGCGGGGAGTGAGAGAGTGTCGAAGACAGGAGCTGCGGGTGAGCGGCTGAAAGAAGGCAGCAACATTAACAAGTAAGGTGACTGGAGCGACCTGGGTGACTTAAGTTTGCTTTGCATTTGAGGGTGGTGGCGGTGGGGCCAGGGGGCGGTGCTCACCACGTTATGGTGGTCCTAACGCAAGATGGCTTAAAGCATCTGTACCTTGGGTAAGCCACAAAGAAGGCAAACGGCAGTCAGCTATTGTTCCAGTGAATGACATTTATAGCAGTAAAGTCCTGTAATATAGAGCCCTGCCCTGCCACAGCACCCTCCCTGCCCCAAGCGGTACAGTGTCTGTGTGTGTTGTCATGTGGACAGGTGGTCTTCAGCTCAGGGGGGCCTGTAGTAGAAGTTACTTTTATTGTCACTCTGACTATAACTGGCTGAAACAATTGAAGAGAGGAAAGATTATATGTGGGCCCACAGTTGAAAAGTCCACCATGACAGAAGGCATGGGGGTCAGGAGAGGTTGGTGGCTATGGGACCTGGCTCTCTTTGAAATGAGTGGAACAGGAAGCCTTTGGAAGAGTGGACCAGAGGCAGAACACTGCCTTAAACCTCAAGGCCTAATCCTCAGGGATCCAACCCCCCTAGGCTCCACCCCCTAAATGTTCCACAACCTCCCACCACCGAGCCACCAGCTGGGGGCCAAATATCCAAGCACATTCAGGCCCTGATAGTGGTTCAACTCAGGATTAATCTATACCACCAGGATGGGTAGTGATGACAAACCACAGCTCACCGGAGGGGTCCATCCAGCACTCTGCAGTGTGTTGTATTGCTAAGAGAGATGCTGGCTAGGGCAGGCTCTTGACTCACAGTGTTTTTGTGGAGGGTAGGTAGCTTTATCTGGAGCTAGCCTCACTGTAAGTCAAGGAGCACTTGCAATACAGTCTTAGGTGAACTTGAAGCCACAGTGTTATATGGCAGATCGTATCAACAGAAAAGGCTGCCTTAAATTCCTTTGTTAAAGCTGATGCTATTTATGTATTAATAATGTAGATGAGTAAAACGGTTACTGAGGAAATACCACCCTGGAGTCTCACTGGTTGCCTGGAGTATGTGCGCGCGTGCGTGTGTGCGTGCGTGCGTGCGTGCGTGCGTGCATTCCATGCTTTGGTAAAGTCTGAGATAAACTGTAGTGGTGGAAAAGGGATTGGAGTTTTCCAGAGAAACAAAAAGGAACCAAATAGGAGGGCTCAGTCTGTAGGACTCCGATGACTTCTGAGCAGCAGGAGGAAGTCCCTCTCCTCTCCAAATTGAGAGGGAAGAAGTTTTGTATCCAAAAGTATTGTTCAAGGAGCAGCGGTGCAGGGTTCATCCTGCACCCATTGCTTCTGTATCATGAGCAAGTGACTTAGCCACCCTGCCTCAGCTTCCTCGCCTGTGAAGGGGAGGGTGAGCAGTAGCTGCTTCCTTAGATTGCCGAAGATTAAATGCCATCATGCATCTGGAACAATGCCTGCTGTGTGGTTTGCACTGAATGAATACTAATTACATCACGACTGTTTTTCTAATCAGCATAATTGCTATCATTATTCCAAGTTCCACAGAAAATAGCTTACAGTTGCTATCTCTTTTCTGTTGATTAATTGTAATCTGAGGTCTTGTCTTGAACGGAATGTGACCAGGGGAAATATATTCAGCATGCATGTTTGTGCAGCTTGATGTTTTAACATAATATTGTCACAGAATCATCT
Source organism: Acomys russatus (assembly GCF_903995435.1). Classification (NCBI taxonomy): domain Eukaryota; kingdom Metazoa; phylum Chordata; class Mammalia; order Rodentia; family Muridae; genus Acomys; species Acomys russatus. The sequence continues at coordinate 29,971,379 of NC_067139.1, read as the reverse complement.
TAGCATATGGAAGTTCAAAAAGTAAGGTGCGAAGCATCACCCCCTTTATCAGAAGTACACACTGGGAAAGTCTCTCCTTTTTAGGGGGTCCTGCAGCTCTGCTTCCCTAGAATCCAGGAAAGGGTGGGAAAGCAGAGCTGGGAGCACAGAGCAGGGCGGGGCAAGGCACCAAAGCAAAGATCATCACTTTATTAGGAATTTATTTGCTGATGCTGTTCCCTCAAATCTCCCTCTGCAGACAGGCCTGTGAGGCAACACAAGAGTAAACGAGAGTCTAGAGTGCGTGTATATGGCTGTCTTGGGGATTCCATTTGCTGTGAAGAGACACCATGGCCAAGGCAACTCTTATAAAGAAAAACATTTCATTGCGGCTGGCTTATAGCTTCAGAGGTTCAGTCCATTTGTCATCATGGGCAGTGTGCTGGGCCAGACATGGTGCTGGAGGAGCTGAGAGGTCTACATATTGATCAACAGGCAGCCAGGAGGAGACTAGATGCATTTCACACTAGGCGTAGCTTGAGCAGTTAAGTCCTCAAAGCCCTGCCTCCACAGTGACAGTTTGTCTAACAAGGCCATACCTCGAAATAATGTCACGCCCTGTGGCCAAGCATTCAAACACATGAATCTACGGAGACCATATATACCTATTCAAACCACCACAGTGGTCTTGATGAAACTGGTGCTGGCCTACTTTTCTTTCTTTCTTTCTTTCTTTCTTTCTTTCTTTCTTCCTTCCTTCCTTTCTTTCTTTCTTTGTCTGTCTCTTTGATGAGTTCTCTTTGATGACAGACACTGCTCTGAGTTTTCTATACATAATAGCTCATCTGATCTTCACATCAGCATTATTTTTTAAAATTTATTTGTGTGTGTGTGTGTGTGTGTGTGTTACCTGTTCATGTGTGTTCATATGACCTGGAAGGCCAGAAGAGTGTCCCCTGGAGTTAAAGTTACAGGCAACTGTGAGCCGCCTGTGTGTGCTGGGAATTCCACCCTGGTTCTCTAGTAGAGCAGCCAGTGTCTTCACCTCTGAGCCATCTCTTCAGCCCCAGCCCACCATCAGCATCATAAGAGGGATTCTGTATCTTCCTCTGGCCCATGAGAAAATCCAGGCGGACAGTAGCCAAGTCAGAGAGCACCAGAGTCCAAGGCAGCTCCTGAGGGACTGTGTGCTGCCTGCCTAGCTGAGGCTGATCCTTTGGTCCTAGCGTGGGTATCAGTGATGCCTCCTCATGTTTGGATACTATTGTTTAGAATTCTCTGACTGGACTGGACTGGACTGGATCGCCTCAAGGCTATGTGGTAACACAATCTAGATCCCCCAAGCAACTTCCTACCATGACTTATGAATTCTCCTAGCATCTTACTCTTTTTCTGACTTACGTACCAAGGTCCCTGACAAATGGTGTGTGGATACCTTCCTGCTGCTCTGTGGGGTGGGACTTCTGTGTTTAGTGTTCTCTGTAGCTTTCAGGTGCTTTCGCTTGCATCATTTTGTATAGGGCACAGAATGGGTCATTTTGTGTCTGCTGATATAAAAGGTAGCTCAAGTACCAATAAACTTGACATTTGGAAATGTTACATAAATGAAGGCCCATCAAACATGAGTCCTGCAAACACGGTGTAGTGGATGCTGGGAACACGAAAGGACCTGAAACACTGTGAGAGCCAGGACAATACCAAATGGCTCCAAGCTGTAAACCTGCATATATGTTATAAGGCAAAAGGATTTTGCAGGTATAATTAGGTTTGGGTCTTTGAGGTGTAGAGATTATCCATGTTGACCAAATGTGTCAAAGGCCTCTTACAGATGGAAGGGATGTAGGTGAGCCTGAGGCACAGCAAGGGGAGATGGAGGAGAGGACCATGCGTCAGGAATGAGGATGACCTGTGGGAGGTAGGAGAAAATGGAGCACAGCAGCTCCCTAGAGCCCCCGCCCCCAGGAATGCAGCCTTGGCTTTAGTCCAGTGCTATACAGTCTGGAGGATTCTGACATCCAGGGCTATAAGATTATAAAGCTGTTGGAGTCAAGCCGCGACATCTGTGATAATATGTCCACAGCAGGATGGTGACCCTGGAGGGAGCCTCTGGGTCATCACCACTCCAGAAGCAGGAGGCACAGGAATTTTCTTGACTAAGCAAAATCACAAGCACTCCAGTTTCATGAGGTCACCTCCAGACTTGCTCTAGACCAGTGGTTCTCAGTCTGTGGGTCGCAACCCCTTTGGAGGTCTCATATCAGATATCCTGCATATCATATATTTATGTTACAATTCATAACAGTAGCAAAATTACAGTTATGAAGTAGCAACGAAACAATTCAAGGGTTGGGGGTCACCACAATATGAGGGACTGTATTCAAGGGTCGCAGCATTAGGAAGATGGAGAACCACTGGTCTTACTGTTGCTACATTGATCATCTCTACTCACACCACGGATATCTTCATATTTATTATGGAAATGCCCAAGATCCCTCCAGGGGTCCCATAGTAGTATATATAACAAATACAAAATTCTAAAAGAGTCCGAGTTTCAAGGCACATGTGTACTCCAAGATCTCAGATGAGAGGTGCAAGCTTGAACTTTGAAGACCCATTCTAGCAAGTGTGTGATGGATATTGATTAGAACACACGACTGAGTAAGTTGGAACCCTGGGCTCGAGGGATAGCAGGAAGAGCTGATGTGTTGGTACTTAGGTTGCCATGGAAACATGTGAAGAACAATGAGAACCTAGCAGAGGTGACTGGCAGCTGGGGTTGGGGTCAAAATGGGCTTCCTAGAGGAGACCTTGCAATTTCCAAACTCCAAACTGGCTCTGTGACCTTCCCTTAGCTTCCTCCTCTGTAAAATGCAACTAAGGGAGCTGTCAGTCAGCAACGCTTACTGTGAAGATACAGCCAGTGGTTTCTTGTAAGATGCACGGGGCAGGGGCAGGCACCCAGGAAGCTGAGCGCCAGCAAACAATGTTAATAAGACGAAACTGTTCGTAGTCACACAAATGACTGAAGCTAAAGAAACCGCTGATGTGTTTCCTAAATGTGCTCCCAGCCTCCCAGGCCGGCTTTTTCATCTGCAGCACTAATAATCTTCCCGAGCAGACCTGTCAGCAGCTTCGCATGACTTCAGTATCTGCCTAATGGGCTGCAGATTTAGGGGTTTCATCTCTCCCAAAGCTCTTAAGTGCTTTAAAGCACGGGGCACTCCTTTCAAGGCACTGGGTAGCTGCAGCTGCCCAGGAATGTGTGGGATGTTGGTCAACTGCAGTCACTCTTCCTGGGGAGGCAGGGTGAGAAGTTGTCCACCCTCACACCAGGCTACAGCTCCACCTGTGTGGTGAAAGTAAGACGGAGGAGCCGTTTCCCCACCACTGGGCTCTGGCTGCCTCGGTTTCTCTATGCACTGGTTTAGTTCGCAGAGCGCCCTCCCTAAGGCTCCCAGGTATGGACCATGCTTCCCTTGTATTCCTAGCCTTGGCCACTCCTTAGACGAAAATAGTGGCCACTTGAGGCGATTGATTCCTCGTCTTGTTTCTGTCGCTTCTGTTGTGGTAAAGTGGCATAGACCCATCCTTGGGTACTGTCAACTGCAAGTTCTCAAGATTTTGTGTGTGTGTGTGTGTGTGTGTGTGTGTGTGTGTGAGAGAGAGAGAGAGAGAGAGAGAGAGAGAGAGAGAGAGAGAGAGAGAGAGAGAGAGAGAGAGAGAGAGAGAGACCCTGAGAGACCTTTATCTGATTTAGTCGGTCTGGAGAGGCCTCTGTGATTTTCTTAAAAGCCCTTGGGTGTTACACATGCTCCTCTGACTAGCAGAGTTTGAAAGCAAAGCCCGGCGTTATCTTCTGTTTGGCACCTCTTCACTCTTGTGAAGCTGTCCTTGTCAGCCCTATCCTGAATCACGTCCCCAGCTCTAAGCGCTAGGTTCTGCCAGGTGCAAGAGCAGAGGCCTGAGTGGTGCAAAGTTGACCTGAAGATTGACTAATCCCGACTTTAATATTTGGAATGAATTAGTGCTTCCTAGTATGATTTTTTGAAATTACATATTTCGAGGTTCTAAAATATACACTTTATAAAATCTATAATAAAACATAATATTTTCTTATAGAAATTCTAAATTTGTCATTTTATGTTAATGGGTTACTTTTCTTCTTTGTTCTTGGCTTCTGGGAATATTATGGAAGACTTAACCCGACTGTTGATTGAACTATTCTGCGTGTTTTATTCTTGTTTTCCTAAGGATTATTGTTCTATGAAAACAAACATTCAGCAAAGCTTACTTTTCATTGCTCTTGTAACAGATCACTTACAACCTTGGGGTTGGTGATATCATCGCTGGCAGACCAGGCCGCTGGCAAAGGCAAAAACAAATTTGTGCCTTATCGAGATTCGGTCCTCACTTGGCTTCTTAAGGTAATGAATGTGTTGACCTAGGATTCGTATTTGTCTACACTTCGCTGTGTCCAGGGTGACAGCTATAAAGAAGTGGGCAGGGCTACCCAAGCACACAGCACTGTCATCCTGATCCTTAATGATGCACAGTGAAGCTATTTTGTAGGGCGGGTGGGGATGGCTCAGCAGGTAAGACCGCTTGCTTGGGTAAGCTTTAATACCTGAGTTCGAATCCCCAGCATCCATGTAAACAGCTGAGCATGGAGAGGAGTGGAGCTCCAGAACCCCAGCCTTGCTGAGACACCCAGCTTCAGGGTCAGTGACACACACTATCTCGGGGGATTAAAAGTGACAGAGAAAGACATCGTTATCTTTCTTCTCCTCTTTATGTGCATGCCCACGCACACACGCCTGCACACTCATATGCACGTGCCACACAACAGCATACAGACACAAATTAACACTACTTTGTAGTGTTTTATTCTGTTACAATGTCCTTTGACAGGTACTACTTATTGCTATAAATATAGACAGGCCACATTTCATCTTTTTATAAAATTATGTGCAAAATTTTAACGCACTCTCACTTTACATTTTTTTTTTAAGTCACGTGTGGCTAGGTCCTGCTTTTTGTCACGTGCTGTCATGAAGTGGTATTCAGCAAGGTGCTATTTGAAATTCTTTACAGGACAATTTAGGAGGGAACAGCCAGACTTCTATGATAGCGACCATCAGCCCGGCTGCAGACAACTACGAGGAGACGTTGTCCACGCTAAGATACGCAGATCGAGCCAAGAGGATCGTGAACCATGCTGTGGTGAATGAGGACCCCAATGCCAAAGTCATCCGAGAGCTGCGAGAGGAAGTGGAGAAACTGAGAGAGCAGCTCTCGCAGGCTGAGGTAACCCATCTGCCGTGCCCTGTTCCTGAAGTCGCTTGACTTGGGTGTCTGATGGGTCAGGGTACACTGCCTTGCAGCCCTAGGTCAAATCTGTGTGATTCAACATTTCAGTGTGTGCTGGTGTCTGCTCTGGGCTAAGAGACATCGTAAAGAACAACATGACTAACACTGACTCCTGCCCTAGCAGCTTACAGACAAGGAGGGAAATGATGTCATTCCTGACACTCCCTAACCGTTTGCTTCAGTCCGTCACTTGGCCCTTGTCCTTCCAGTGGGAAATTCTAAGAACAGCGTGTTGTCGGTGTTTTGTTTTTTGTTCTAACTAGCATTGTAGATTGTTTCCACAAGACTTTCATAGAGGTTAGCTGTCCTTTCCTTACTCTTGGAGCTTGGGTCTTGTTGATAGAAAGCTTCCTAAGTGGTTACTGTAGCTACGGGACATTTATGGATGACACTGTTGATTTCTGTCTTATTGGCAAACAAATCTGCTTAAAATTAAACTTTAACATTTTTTTTTCAGTCTTTAAATGAAACACCGGTCAGCCTTTATCGCTTTTTTCCTCCAGATACTGGCCTTTCCCCCCCTGCCCCCCGCCTCTTCTTTAAAGAAGAACAACCATGTCCTCTTCCATTTGCTTTGATGAGCAGATGTCCAAGGCCCATGCTGACAGTGTGTGACTTGCTTTGGAAGGACCATTAATATTTGCCAAGGAAGGACATAAGGATGCTGAGGTGTAGCTCAGAACTATGTAGAGCATGCATATAGCGGGATACAGGATGTGCAGGGCGCCGTGTTCAAACCCCAGTACCACAGACAAAGCTACCACTGTGTATGTTTTGCACATATAGCGGGATACAGGATGTGCAGGGCACCGTGTTCACACCGCAGTACCACAGACAAGGCCACCATTATAAATGCATAATGCTGGGAGGACTGTGAAGCTTGACATCTGTGGTTTAATTTAAAGGCCATGAAGGCCCCCGAGCTGAAGGAGAAGCTGGAAGAGTCTGAAAAACTGATAAAAGAGCTGACAGTTACGTGGGAAGAGAAGCTGAGGAAAACGGAAGAAATCGCACAGGTGCGCTGACGGGTTGGCTTAAAACACTGTAGTCTCTGCCACCTGGTGTCTCCCCTGGACGGACACCTGCCTCCTCCAAAACCCTTCCTAAGGCTGCGACCCTTTAATACAGCTCCTCATGCTGTGGTGACCCCCCAACTATGAAATTATTTTCATGGCTACTTCATAACTGTAATTTCACTACTGTAATGAACCATAATATAATATCTTATAGGCAGAATATTTCATTGTGAAAGGGTCCTTTGGCCCCCCCCCCCCCCACAAGGTTGAGAAGCACCGCCCTGGGGCCTTGCTCTCTCTCTCTGCCGAGCTCATTTTAAAGCACCAGCTTCACATCTTTCAGCAGTCTGGGTGTGGTCCTGTGCTGCTGAAATACTCCATCGAGGAAGCAATGCTGGGGAGAATTTCTTTCCTCCTTTCTGCTTCTCCTTGGAACAAGAGTCTGCATTATGATTGTTTTTGTTGTTGGTTTTAAAGATCTCTTGACAAAGTATGGCATTGAAAGCTCTGATTGGTGGAAATTGTTTTAATGTACAGCACAGTAGTGTTTTTTTTTTTTTACCATTTGATTCTTTGTACTCATGAGAAGATGCTGTGTGAGCATTTACAGGATTATGTCACAAAGGCTAATACAGCAGGAGTTTGGAATCACTCCATCACTCCACACCGTGCATCTCATGAGCATAGCCACCTCTTGTGTCTTCTCACAAGTATGTATGTTTTCATGAGACCAGGACTTTGTTTTATTAGCTACTACGTTCTCAGCCCTAGATCAGGCCCCGCCACATGCTAGACTCTATTGCGTAAGTCTTACATGGACAGGCAGGCCTATCATTGCAGGGTCTCTGCCTGCTCTTCCAACCCCATCTCTCACTGTTTTCCCCCTTTGCCCCGAATCTGTGCCCTGTGCCCAGAGTCTGACTGCTCTGCTGTGACCACTGCTCAAACAACTGACCTTGCTCCTTGCTGTTGTTTCATTCAAATGCCCCAAGATCTATCTCACACATAATCTCAGTCTGCCATGTTCTCTCAACCCACCATGATGCCCCTTCTAGGAACCCATGCAGCCCTTTGTAGCCCTCCATGGCACACTGACACTCTGTTTTGTGTTCTAGTTATGTGGTCTTGTCCTCTCTCCCAGACTTTCAGTATCTTACCAGCTTGACATTGTGTGTGATTCACCCTTGGTGCCCTGTGGCACTGTCATGTCCTGCAGGCTCTTAGTAAACTCGGTTGAGCCGACGAGAATGTGTCATCTCTTTGGCATTGTCCCCAGGAACAGTGACTTACTCTTTCCATGGATACGTCTTGTGAGTAGAACAATAAAGCATCTCTGCTTTTGTCTGTTTCCCTGACCAGGAGCGACAGCGGCAGCTAGAGAGCATGGGGATCTCCCTGGAGACCTCCGGAATCAAGGTGGGGGATGACAAGTGCTACCTCGTCAACCTGAACGCAGACCCCGCCCTCAACGAGCTTCTGGTTTACTACTTAAAGGTGAGAAGGCACATGAGAGACAGACTGCTCTGGTCTTGAATCACCCCAGCAGGGCCTGGATGCCTGCTTCTGAGCATTTTTGCCTTTTGTGTCCAGCCTCACCCTCAATAGAAGTAAGACAGTGGGTGGTATTGTCCCTCACCACTGCTCATGAGAAACAGCTTTTGTTTCCCATGATGCCCTCAAGGGCAGGCTGCAGAGGGGACAACGCAGGGTACGCCTGTAAGGAGATGGACCCAAGTATAAGGTGACAGAGTTATGAGGTGCCTGGGATCCAACTGCAGTGATTCCAAGGGGCCTTGGAGATCCCTCATTGTAACTCTAAAAAGATCTGAAGTCCCACACAAGCCTAGGCAGACCCCGGGCGAGAGTCAAGAGCAAAGCTCCAAGTCTGTCTTAGCTCTGACCCTGTCATCTGGAAAGGACTTCTGTCCTGTGATCACCCTTCATGAATGGCCTTTTAGCATTGCCATAGTGGCCTCAGTGTGCACTGACCGAGCTGGGAGATCTCCACAGTGGTTTTCCAGCTTCCCAGTGCACTTTTGTGTTGGGCCTAGGTTCTGTGTTGCAGCCATCTATATGAGTGGCATTAAGGCTGGCGGCACTGAAGAGCAAGCACACAGCTGTCAGTTTGCAGCGCTATGTTATCACGGATCTGGTGCCAACAGAAGCCCTGCCATTCCTGCATGATACCACGAGAAAGCGGGGATGGACAGCATGTTTGTCCCGAAGCAGTGTTGACCTCATGGATCTCCTGAAATAGCAGGAGATGTTAGGGAGTTTTTTTGGGCTATATTTGTAAAACTACTGTACAATTTTATTAAGCACAAAATGGGACATCAGAGCCAGGTATGGTAGTAAACACTTGTAATATCAGTATTTGGAAAGTGTAGGCTAGAAGGATTGAGAGTTTAGGCTCATCCCCCTACATAGCAAGTTAAGGGCTAGCCTGGGCTGTGTGGGACCCTATCCTACCAAAGCACAGGACTTACTCTCTTTGGAAGCTAAATAAACACCTTGTTGAGGATTTTGATGCCCTGGGGGTGTATAACACGCAATGGAGAATAAACTAGAATCAAAGCAGATCTTTTTCTTTCCACCTCTTTCAGAGGTAGAAACATGATACAGCTAGCCCTTGACCTACTCACATTCCACGAGTCAACTTAGGGTTGTTATTTGGGGAGAAGGAATTGTTTCTGGACCGGGGGGCCTGTGAACCCAGGGTCCGGTGTGTAGTAGGCAAGCACCGTGCCACAGGGCTGTATCTCCAACCACAGGCATCTTCATTTGAAAGACCAAGCTTTACATTTTCTCCATTGCAAACAGAAGTAACACCTGCACAGCAACACTTTGTACAGCAATATTGAAAGCCACTCCGTGAATGAGCAGGGACGTATAGTAATTGAGTCTCGAAGAGTTTCCCACCTCATGTCTGAGACTCAAGATAATTAAAACTACATGGGTCTGCGTCTGTCCGTCATATAACCCACAGCCCTCACTACTCTATGGAATATTGGCATTAGAAACACGCGTGCGCATGTGGAGGTCAGAGATTGCTGTCATGTCTTCCTCAATCACTCTCCACCTTAGTTTTTGGGATGGGGTCTCTCAGCTGTACTGGCTGGCCAGAAAGCCCCTGGGAATCCCCATGTCTCTTACAGGCAGACACTGCCATGTCTGGCGTTGTGTATGGATAGATACCAGGGTCCTCTTTACCAACTGAGCTGTGGTCTCAACCCTGAGGTAGGAGAGAGTGATACTGAGATAAAACTCTGCACAAGACTGCTTCTTAGTGGTTCTGAAATACCCATCTTTCAAAAGGAATCAAGTCAAATAAGCTGAATAAATAATATAAATAATATTGTCTTAGTTTTGCTGAGAGAGAGAGAGAAAAAAAGAAAGAGAACGTGAGAAAAGAGGAGCGAAAGAGAAACTGGTACTTAGGATGAAATGTCATGCTGGGGGGCTGGAGACGTCACTCAGTGGTTAAGAGCACTGGCAGCTCTTCCAGAGGATCTGGGTTCAATTCCCAGCACCCACATGGCAGCTCACATCTTCTGTGATTCCAGTTCCAGGGGTTTTGACACTTTCAGATACACATTGGCAAAACACCAATGCATATAAAATAAAAATAATTAAAAAAAAAAAAAAAAAGAAAGAAATGCCATGGTGGTATCCACTTAAATTGCAAATATTTAATCCAGAATGAGAACTCAGTGTCTGCTACTGTTAAACCCATTTCTTTTTTGTTTTAAAATGATACCTAGTTATTGTTGATCCAGGAGAAGGATTTTTATTTTGGGTTTTTTGTTCGGTTGATTGGTTTTTGGTTTTTCAAGACAGGGTTTCTCTGTGTAACCTTGGCTGTCCTGGACTTGCTTTGTAGACCAGGCTGGCCTTGAACTCACAGCGATCCACCTGCCTCTGCCTCTCAAATGCTGGGATTAAAGGCGTGTGCCACCACACTGGCTAAGAGCAGGTTTGGTAGAGTTTAAATAAGCACTTAAAAAAATTGTGTCAGGTAAGCTTTTGGCTTTAAAAATATTATCGCATGTGTTTATCTATCTATCTATCTATCTATCTATCTATCTATCTATGTGTGAGTAGAGGCTAGAAGACCATATTCCTTCGTGGGTGTTAGACTCAGGTCATTAGGCTCGGTGATGAATTCCACTATCCGCTGAACCATCACACCAGCCCAGCCTTGGCTTCGGATGCTCTGGACCGCCTGTGTAATTCATTTCATATCGGCCTATGTACACTACCGATTTATTCCAGTTGCTCGTGGGTGTCTCTGGTTGAGTTACTTGTGAACTTGGTTTCCTCTCTTCGATTCCATGTTCTAGGATCACACCCGGGTGGGTGCCGACACCTCTCAGGACATCCAGCTCTTTGGAATAGGGATTCAGCCTGAGCACTGTGAGATCGACATCGCCACAGATGGAGACATCACTCTCACGCCCAAAGAAAATGCAAGGTAGGTGGTGCCTGGGTCGGCGGGAGGGGGGGGCTTGGAGGGGGGGAGAAGGAGGGGAGGGGGCTTACCCCTATCCCTTGTTCTCAGAAGGAAACTGGCCCTTTCTCTTCCCTTGCTTCAGTTGTGTCAGAGTTAAGGATACACTGGGTACCCTAGAGGATTTACTTTCTGATTACAGAGGGTGTATTAGTTACCATTCTCGTTGCCATAACCATAACCAAAACAAGCAAACAAAAAACCAAGGGAGGGCCTTATTTTGGCTCACAGTTTGAAAGGATACAGTCCATATGACGAGGAAGTCATGGCGGCAGGCATGACTCATGGGAGTGACACTGAGGGCATGAAACAGCTGGCACTACCGCATCTGACGTCAGGAAGCAGAGAGTAACGGATCTACGGATCTATGTAGACACAGGGTAGCTTTATCTCCTAAAGCCCGCCCCCAATGACCCACTTCCTCCAGTGGGCCTCCACCTCCCAAATTCCGTAACCTTTGGATACAGCACCACCCACTGGGGGATATTGCATACTCAAATCATAACAATATATTAACTTTGAGGAGTAATAGCTCACTTATTAGCGCTATCACATCAAAGCCTTAGTAGCCAAGACTAAACTAGCACACTGAAGTGGTATATGCTTTCATGCATGAATTTCAAAACTTCAGGTTTCAGAGTCCTGTCGAGACCAGGACTTTCCTAATTAGAAATTGTATTAAAAAGTGACTAACAGTAAAGAAAATATCTGCCACATTTTGTCATCAGATTTCCCTCACAATTCTTTAGGGAATTTACTTTTAACTAGCTACCTTCCCACACCCATTTTGTTTCTGAGTTACCAGCAAACTTTTTTTTTTTTTTTTGAATGAGCTGTTAAATATGTGTATTTTTGGTTTTGTAATGCTGTACTCCCTCTCTTTCTGTTGTGTTTGTGTTCGTGTGTGTGTGTGTGTGTGTGTGTGTGTGTGTGTGTGTGTGTGTTACGGAGTAGAGATCAGAGGACAGCCACAGGTGTCAGTCTTCAACTTACCTTGTCTAAGGTGGAGTCTCCTGTGTACGCTGAGCTAGCTGGCCTGGGAGCATCTAGTGATTCTGTCTCTCCCTTCCTTGTCTTCATGGATATGATAAGAGCACAGCTGTGTGTCACTACCCCCAGCTTTACATGCGTTCTGGGAGTCTGAATTCGGGTCCTCACACTAGCTTTGCCAATGAGACCTCTCCCCAGCCCCAGTTTGTAAATGCTGGCAAACTGTCCTGCTGGTGACAGTGGCTGGACTTGGCTGGCCTTGGCTCATTGCAGAGACCCTGTTTCTCATACTCCTTCAAGTGTTTCCCAGAATGCATCCCATTAGGAGAATGTTTCGGTCACTTCTTTGAGTCTCAAGGCTACTGGCTTCCGCTCACCTGGCATCTTCTTTTGTGTTCCATCAGGTCCTGTGTAAATGGCACCCTCGTCTGCTGTACTACCCAGCTGTGGCACGGTGACAGAATCTTATGGGGAAATAACCACTTTTTTAGGTAGTGACTTCATGCTCTCTAGTGTTTTCATTTTCATTTGTTTCTGTTGTCTATTTAAGTATAAATCAGGCTGCTTTTTTTTTCTTTTTTTTTTAATCTAATGATGAAATCCTCCTACACACACACAGAATTAACTTACCTAAGAGAAAGCGGCGGGATTGGCTGAAAGACTTTGAAAGAGAGACGAGTCCTGCAGAGCATGATCTGGATGCCGCGAGTGAGGCTTCCTCAGAACCAGACTATAACTATGAGTTTGCGCAGATGGAGGTCATCATGAAGACCCTGAACAGCAACGGTAAGACGTGAGCTCCAGGGGCAGTAGCGCCTACCTACACCATCCCATGAGGGACACCGATACATAAGCAGGGTCTTCACACAGAGGCCATCAGCAAGGAACAGCCTCAATACTACAGAGAGAACTCAGGTAGAGCCAGGAAGTATGCAGATGGCCCCTGTTAGTGACCTCTTGTTTCTGAGCAAATTATGATAGCATTTCCATTGACTGGAAATATTTACTAAGTGGATTTTCTTTTAATCAAAATTTCCAACATTGATCTTATCATTTTTGCGAGAGAGAAAAGGTCCCCGAGAAAATGTGGATGCAGGAATTTTGAATAGAATCTAACAGGTACAAAAGGTAACGTTTGCTATAAACTCAGTCAGAAATTAGACCTCCAAAGAATCTTACTTAACAAAATAGGCTCAGGTACCCTTGGTAAACACGATGCTTAAAGTGAACCATTCTCCAGACTGTTTACCCGAGTAGAACAGTGCCTCCCTTCCTCCCCCAGTCACCTGAGTGATGCTTCTCCCGAGGTGCTCACACACTCACACACACGCGTACACACACACACACACACACACACACACACACACCCTGATACCCTGCAGATCAGCTGGTGGCCTCAGAATTCCGTCTTCTGCTAGGTGGCTTCCCAACCATAAGCCTGTCTGCCTGGTGGTCGTCCCCGTGGTGGTCCTACTTGAAGATCCTCTTCCCTCTCTTGTGGTTTCAGACGAAGCTGGTCCACCAACACTGGGAGAGAGGTTCTAAGCTACCGCTGCTGCCTTAGCATGTGGGAAGCCCGGCTGGCTTTTAGCACGGCCGCTGATTGGTGTTGCGTGCTGTGAGCTTTGGCAAAATCTAACGGCAGCATTGAAATGAAGCCAAGGTTTTCTGCCTGACAGACATGCTTCTTGATCATGAGTGAGGAATGTTTCTTTCCAAAAATGACACCCCAGCTGTATTCCAGCCCTGTTACCTCCCTGCTGTCCTTTTCTTCCCTGCACACCCAGCAGCATAGGACAGTGTCCTCGGTGCTGCTGCTGCTGCTGTTACTAATGGCTTCATTACTGCAGAGAGCATGACAGTTCAGGGAAATGGTGCTTCCAAATGTAGCCTCCATCATCTCAGTAATCAGCTAGAATCACTGGAGTAAGTACTGACGTAAAACCCAGCTCATCTGAATGTAGATGTAAAAGGGGAGCTGGGAAAATGGCTCAGCAAGTCAAGTGCTTGCTGTGCGAGCTTGAGGACCAGCCTGCCGGGCCATAGAGCCCAAGTAAAAGCTGGGTGGGCGTGGCAGCCCTCCTGTCATCCAGCCTGTGGGGAGGTGGAAACAGAACCCTTGAAACAGCTAGACTGGCTGCCTTGGTGAGCTCTGAGTTTGAGCGAGAGACCTGCATTCATGCATAAAGTAGAGAGCCATAGAGGAGAATACTCCATGTCAGCCTCAGGCCTCCACATGCATATACCCATGTATGCACCCCCATGTGCCTCTGAACATTCATGCACACATGTACACAGTCATAGAAATGCAACAAATAAATAAATGAATAAAGTAATAAATAAATAAATAAATAAATAAATAAGTAAGTAAGTAAAGTAAAAGAAAATCTAGCTATGAACAACGGTGGCTTTCCCCCAAGGGCTGCAAATAGATATCAAACGCTAATCTCCTTCCCCAATTTCTTCTGTAGCCAGCTATAAAATAAAGACTGTTAGGGACTGGCAAAAGTCATGAGCCAGTTTCCAACATCTAAAATTAGAAACTTTTTTCCCCCATGAAGATGGGCTTCCCTTCAAACCCCAGTACGACACATTTCTAACGCCTTTCTGATGCCCTCTGCCAGCACTCCTGAACTGTCCACTCCGTGCTTGGGGTGGTATTAGTCTAGTCTCCTTTCATGTCTGCCTGCTGGGAACAGAGTAAACTAGCTAAGAGTTGGCTCTATATCCCCAACAATGGGATCTTCTCTCTGTCCTGGGGCACTTCACTCTTTGGTATCCTGGCTGTAGACACCAGAGTCACTGAATTTTGAAGTGGTTCACTTGAGAAAAGGCAAGTGAAGGGGGTGGGGCTATAGCTCAGTGGTGAAATGGTTGCCTGGTGTGCCCCTTCACTTGCTTTTCCTCTCTCCTGAAGACTGCTGTCCTGCCCATTAGTAGGAATGAGATTTCTAGCTACAAGGGAGATTACAATATTTAATAAATAATATATGCCCCACTCCTCCATACACAAAATGTGATGGTTGACCAGCGGAGGCCCGGTCAAACAGAGCTCCTGAAAAAGATGCTGGTCCTGCAGAGACTGATCCACTGATTAGAATTTCAGGGCTGTGGAGAGACTGGGATGTTGCAGGCCTTTGGCTGGTGCTAGCCCTCTGGAACAGCCATCCCTTGCTAACCTCTATGTCTAAATAGAAGTTATCCTGTGGCTAAATAGATAAAAAAAACCCTTTGCCATCATTAACTTAACAGACCACTAGTGTCCATCAACCTCAGATCTAAGCATAGCATCAGATAGCAGCCTGGGCCTATAGAAGAGCTTCCTCCATCTTGCTGTTCCTGCCTCTTTGATGTACCCACTGATGTATTTCAAACTTGCCTTGATTTATGGCGTTCTCTGTTCTGTAAAATGATAAAACTGCTCCCATGTTGGAACATGGAATTTGGGGTGACCTACATGTGCGTCCTTGTGTCACAGTCATTCAAAATAGCTCCAGAATAAAGTATCTCTTACTTTTATTAAAAATGAAAAAAATGAATAAAATAGATTCTAATTAGTAATGTAATTTGCCTCTGAGATGCCCCAGGACAAAACCTGATCTCTAATGACACAACCAAATAACTGGGGTCTGCCATCTTAATTCCCCCACCACTCTTTTTCTTTTTCCCCCTCCAGCACTGAGGAATGGCACCCAAGATTGACCTCTGGCCTTCACATGCACACCTCTGCACATGCTCCCACACACACAAACATGCATGTACACATATATGCATACTCATTTTTAAAAAATCAAAATAAAATGTAAAAAAAAAAAAAAAATCAGAGAGAGGATCAGAGGTAAAGGAGCCTATCCTCTGAGCAGAGCTGTGTGTGAGGAGCCGCAGGAGGCCACCTAGGAGCCCTGCCTGGGAGGCCCAGGTGAGGGACTGAGTTGCTCTCTTCCCTGTATCTGCATCTTGGTCTATGGCCCCAGCAGAGGCTCTGATTGGCACTCTTGCTGTGTCCCTTTGGCTGCTGGTGCAGTTTTAAGCAGCCTCAGTCACTCGGTCTCTTGTTTGACAAATAACCTGGCTAGAGATCCTGCTGTGTCAGCCACTGGGGCCACATGTGTTTCTGCAGCATAGCAAGCAGGAATGTGAATTAAATATGTTCTTCTGAGCCAGGCATGGTGGCACATCCTTTAATCCCAGCACTTGGGAGGCAGAGACAGGTGGATTGTGAGTTCGAGGCCAGCCTGGTCTGCAAAGAGACAAAGAAAGTTCCAGGGCAGCCGGGGCTATTTCACAGAGAAACCCTATATTAAAAACCAAACTATTATTATTATTATTATTATTATTATTATTATTATTATTATTATTATTATTTGTGTGTTATATTTATTATTGTTGTTATTATTATTATACAATAAAATAAATAAACACATTCTTCTGGACCTGGGCAGTAAAACTCAATAGCATTAGTTCTCGCTGAGCTTGAACAAGGTCCAAGGTTCAGTCCCCAGTATGTCATTCAGGATTGTGTCACAAAACCCTATAAAACAATTTCTAAACGATGGAAACTGATGCTGCTTTGAAGTAATGAATCTGGAGCAGCCTGCTTGTTGGTTTTGAAGACCCTGTTCTTTGATGAGTGCTAACACAGAGTGACTTTGTGGATAGCTGCATTGTATCAACCTGTTCATCAAGTTGATGTCTTGCCCTCGCTGACTAGCCAGCTTCCAATCTGAGCTCAAAACGTGGTGCTGTCACTGGTTGCTACGTGACCTTGGTCATCTATATGGTTCTTCTGAGCCCCAGTGGAGCTGGGGGAGCTGCAGGGTTCTTTGGAGATGATGCATGCAATGTCAGTCTGGTCCCTGCACCTGAGATAAGGCGGGAGAGTCACTGTTGGCATGGTAGCTGTCATTTCTTATTAAAACAACTCACAGAGTCTTGTAATTATATGAAAGTGCTTGGTTTTTGCTTTGTTTTGTTAACTTTATTTTTAAGGCTAATATATTCTCTTACATGCTAATATAGAAAGAGTACTGTTTAGGTTTATAGTACAAATTGATTGGCTATTTTGGAAGAATCTGTCAATAACCATGATCGTGTGATTTTAAAAACTCCACAATTTGCAAATTCTTTCTGGAAATTAAACTCTGGGAACAGTTGACCAGGGCTATAGCACAGGTAGTCAGGATTTCTGGGAGATGCTCACTGTGACAGACAGTTCTCCCCTTCACCACGTGGTTGTCAGGCGGATTCCTTCTTTGCCGGCTGCTCACTTGGGGTTGTTCATGTACAATAGCCTGGATCTGGCATCCAGCTACACTAGTGCCCTGCCCAGCTAAGTGGCTCCTCAGAGTCAGGTCCCACCTGCATACACTACAGCCAGTCACAGAGGTGCTAAGGTGTTGTCTGTACCTGCTCGCCCAATTGCAAGTTCTAGATCCCTGGACCACTAAATTGCCGCCAAAGACATGTCCGTGTCTCTCTCTCTCCCCCTGTCCTTCCCCCCCCCCCCCCCCCCCCGCTCTATCTGAAAGTTAAATGTCTTCTTAGGCATTAACACCTGAGAGAGTTTTGTGCCTCATACCTAATCAACATGTTCAATTTTCAAACGTATGCTGTGATTATTTCCACCCCATGTAGAGAAGTTCAGGAGTAGGGAAGCTTGTGGTGAGCAATTAGAAGCCTGTCTGTCACACACAAACGCCTTGTTAAATGTGTGTAGAAGTCATGTGCTGTAAAGGTCAACTCATTCATGCTCCTAACCCGGTGCTGCCCTGGTTTTCACAATGGTTCCACAGCCAGTTCCTCCCCATCAAACGCTGGGAGGTTTGTGAATCGTACAAGCACACGAGCATACGCTCATCCTGCTGAAGAAGGTAACGGTGGGGAAGTTTACAGTTAGCTCAAGTGTTACCCGGAAGCACGCCAGGAGGATTCCTCTGTGAGCCATCAGGCCTGTCTCAGAGAGCTCAAAACCAGGCTAGATTCTGAGGCGGGGATCGTTTCTTGCTGGGAGAAGCGCTGACTGGCACCCGTGTGGACTCCCACCTTTATCAGCTGCTTACAACCTCTTGCCTCATCTCTTGGCTCCCCAGATCCAGTTCAAAATGTGGTCCAGGTCCTGGAGCAGCAGTACCTGGAAGAGAAGAGGACGGCCCTGGAGGAGCAACGGCTCATGTACGAGCGGGAGCTGGAGCATCTCCGCCAGCAGCTCTCCCCGGAGAGGCAGCCACCGAGCAGCGCCTCTGACCGCCTGGCTTATAGCAGCCAGACGGCCCAGCAGAAGGTGACCCAGTGGGCTGAGGAGAGGTAAGAATGGACCCGAGTCAGGCATGGGGGCTGTGGGGCTAGAGAGCCCTGGAAAAGGGAGTTTGCAGGCCCATTTCTAATTTGGCCTTCCGTGTTTTATTTTAGAGATATCACCCATCCTAAGTGTGTCAGAGTAATGTCAGCTACCACAGACCACCCCTCTCCCCAGATCCCTAATCCTTTACCCTTTGGGAAAAAATAGTGCCAAAGTAGTGGGCTTAGATTGGTGGGCCTTGAGACAGCAGAAGTGTGAATGATTGTTTAACATCGATTAAAGATCGCTGTTAAAGATGCAGACAGACGGTAGGGAGGTGTTTGTTGGATGGCTTGTTTGCTTTTTCTTTCAGAAGGAGGTTTCGGTGCTTAAAGCCAGACCTTTCCCTTTGCTAATTTTGTCAGATGATACTAAGAACAGCCCTAGCCTCAGGGTTGCTGATGGGTGGCTTAGCAGAAACAGAGAGCACAAGGGAAAGTAAGGTGTGTTTGGAAGCTTGTGAGCAACTGTTTTGTTGAGTCTGGAAGTGACTTACAGAGGGGTCAAAAGAATTTAGACTAGGGCTGGAAAGATGGCTCAGAGGTTAAGGGTACTGACTGCTCCTCCAGAGGTCCTGAGTTCAATTCCCAGCAACCACATGGTGGCTCACAGACATCTATAATGTAATCTGATGCCTTCTTCTGGCCTGCAGATGTACATAATAATATATACATATACATAATAATAAGTAAATATTTTTAAAAAGAAAGTTTATTTTAAAAAAAGAATTCAGTCTAAGCGTTAGATTGTGAGAGACAACAACCAGGGCCTGTGAGAGACAACAACCAGGGCCTGTGAGAGACAACAACCAGGGCCTGTGAGAGACAACAACCAGGGCCCGTGAGAGATGACAACCAGGGCCCATGAGAGACGACAACCAGGGCCCGTGAGAGACGACAACCAGGGCCTGTAAGAGACAACAACCAAGGCCTGTGAGAGACGACAACCAGGGCCTGTAAGAGACAACAACCAAGGCCTGTGAGAGACGACAACCAGGGCCCATGAGAGACAATAACCAGGGCCTGTGAGAGACAACAACCAGGATGTGTGAGAGACAGCAACCAGGGCCTGTGAGAGACAACAACCAGGGCTTGTGAGAGACAACAACCAAGGCCTGTGAGAGATGACAACCAGGGATCTTGGAAGTCTAGTATTTATAAGGACTGTCATTTAGCCGCTGGGTCTTAATAAGGAAGGAAGGAAGGAAGGAAGGAAGGAAGGAAGGAAGGAAGAAGGAAGGGAATAAAAATTTGTGGCAACCCTGGCTGGCCTAGAACTGCTGATGTAAACCAGGCTGGCCTTGAACTCACAGAGATATGCCTCTGCTGTCTAAGGCCTAAAATTAAAGCCATACCACCATATTCATTGCCAGGGTTTGTTCGTTGAACATCAACCTCCAACCCCTCAGGTCTGCCCCCAACAGTAGTTCTCGTGACCTACCTGTGGACAGGGGAGATGGCTTCCTAAAAGGAGTTTTGTTGTTGTTGCTAATTTGGTTACCACCTTCAGACAGCCCTGCCATTCTAGTTTACTTCCACCTCTATGTGTGTTCTTTCCCTCGACGCTGCAGGGATGAACTCTTTAGGCAGAGCTTGGCCAAGCTTCGAGAGCAGCTGGTGAAGGCGAACACCCTGGTGAGGGAAGCTAACTTCCTAGCTGAGGAAATGAGCAAGCTCACTGACTACCAGGTGACGCTTCAGATCCCTGCGGCCAACCTCAGTGCCAACAGGAAGGTAGGCGTGGCCCTGCAGAGTGGGAGAACATGGCATAGTAGACTGGACTCTAGAGGTCATCTCTGTGAGCACATCCTAAGGGGAAGCAGGGTGCAGGCTCTGTAAGCCTTCAAGTTGGGATATACCCCATGGGTAAGCATGCTGGTAAGAATGCCCTTAGAGAGGATGGAAGCAGAAGGGTGGGAGGTGATGACTCAGGAGGCAGAGGCAGGTAGAACGCTGGTCTACAGAGTGAGTTCCAGGACAGCCAAGGCTACACAGAGAAACCCTGTCTCGAGAGGGAAAAATAAAAATGAAAGTATGGAAGCAGAATTTGATGGCCAAAGGACTGAATGGCTTAATTGTTTTCATCAAAAGACTTAAATTTGGGTCTCAGAAGATGGTTCCGCTCACAAGCTTGGTGACCTGGGTTTGATTCCTAGGTCCCATGTAAGAGTGGAATGAGTCAGCTGACTCCACAAGTTGTCCTCTGGCCCCCAGAGGCTCACTGTGCTCACACCTGCCCTCCCACATTCACACATTAAACACATACACAGTGGGGATGGAGAGATGGCTCAGAGGTTAAGACCACTGGCTGCTCTTCCAGAGGTCCTGAGTTCAATTCCCAGCAACCACATGGTGGTTCACAACCATTTATAATGGGGTTTGGTGCCCTCTTCTGACATACATGCAAATAAAACACTCATATAAATAGGTAAATAATAAATAATTTTTTTTTTAAAAAGAAACTTTGCTGTAAGAGAGAAAATAATGTTTTATCTATTTTTTTTTCCTGACCTGACAGCAAGGAAGTTGTGTCTGCAGAGTAGAAAGGGCTCACTCAGTTATCCACTGGGTGCTTTGAGGGACCCAGGTTTGGGTCCTAGTGCACACTTGGTGGCTCATGATTATCTGTAACTCCAGTTCCAGGGAATCCAATATCCTCTTCTAGGTCTGAGGGCACCGGGCACACACATGGTGCACATACATGCATACAGGCAAAACACATACGTACATATTTTTTTTTTTTTTTTTTTTTAAATTTAAGAAGGCAAGATAGGGAGTGTCTTACTGGTTTTGGAGGTCTAAGCCCACAGACATAGACATGTGCATACACTCAGGCTGTGCCCCTTTATTCTATTTTGGTTTTGAGATTTTGTTTTGTTTTGTTGTTTTTGTTTTTCAAGGTAGGGTTTCTCTGTGTAGCCTTGGCTGTCCTGGAACTCACTCTGCAGACCAGGCTGGCCTTGAACTCACAGCAATCTGCCTGCCTCTGCCTCCCAAGTGCTGGGATTAAAGGCATGCGCCACCCCCGCCTGGCTCCCTTTATTCTTTAATATTGATTGACTGATTGATTTAGAGTCTCACGATTCCACGCTGCCCTCAAACTTACTATGTATCTAAAGCTAACCTTGGGCCTCTGACCCTCCTGTCCTCACCTCCCAGATGCTGTCATTACAGGCATGCACTGCCACATCTGTTTTAGGTGGAACTGGGGTGTAACCCAGGGCTTTGTGCTGGGCATGCATTCTGCCAGCTGAGCCACCGCCCCAACCCCCAGGGTGGCCTTTATGTAACAGAAACTTGAAGTACCCTTGCAATTGAACAATAATTAGTCAGAGTGTGATAAATCTGTATGACGAATTCCTATGTTACTATGAAAAAACAGGATCACAAGCTGAGCGTGGTGGCGCACACCTTTAATCCCAGCACTCGGGAGGCAGAAGCAGGCTGATCACTGTGAGTTCAAGGCCAGTCTGGTCTACAAAGTGAGTCCAGGACAGCCAAGGCTACACAGAGAAACCCTGTCTTGAAAAGGCAAAAAACAAAACAAAACAAAACAAAAAAACCAAGATCATGAAGAGTATTCAATAAGGAATTTACTGTGATATAAAAACTGGAGAGGATTTGGGATATGTAATTATGTGTTTATAGGGGCTTGTTGCAATTTAAATTTTTTTAAAAATGTGTTACGTGGCTTTATGTAGGAGAGAGAAAAAGAGCAGAATGTTCCCCAGGTGGTAAAGTTTGGCCATCTTTGTAAACTTACAACCTCACCACAACACATGCAGTCTTTAGCTGTGGAAAAGGAAGCCAGACTCATGTCTGCTTGGCTTTGCTTCGTTGTACAGCGAGGAGCAATAGTGAGTGAGCCAGCCATCCAAGCCAGGCGAAAAGGGAAGAGCACCCAGGTGTGGACCATTGAGAAGTTGGAGAACAAGTTAATTGATATGAGAGAGCTTTACCAAGAATGGAAAGAAAATGTCCCTGAGGTAAGTGGAGCAAAGCATAAAGGACATTTGTCTTTACGAAAACCACAGGCATAGTGTTTGGTCATTTACACCAGGGAGATAAAGTGTGATCTTTAAGGAGTGCCAAGCACGGCACACTCACATGTAACTCAGACAGGTGCACGCAGAGTCCGGGGACACCAGTCGGTGTCATTTTGCTCTGTTTTCACTCTATCTCAAGTGAAAGGAGGAGGAAAGAAGCCCCTCCTTGCTGTCAGTCCTGTGTGCCGAGAAATCAGACCAGCGGAAGCCACTGTGGACGTCATCTTCATCCACATGTACACATGTGCCCCTAGCTGTGTGTGCTCCCAGCTCTGCTCAGGGCTGGGTAGAGTTCTAAATGTAATTGTAGTGCATGTAATGATTTGTTTTGTTTTTAACATTTGATGTTAGTAATATAAAGGAAAGTTTGGTGATGGAGTTGGGGCAAGTTCCAGGGCACGACATGAAACAGGCTATCGGGCACAGGCTGCGGGTGTGGGGTGAGTGAAGCTGAGGCTCCTCTGCATGAGCGGCCGCTAGGAAACACGCTCCACTCATGTGCTGGGTCTAGTGTGGGCATGATTCTGATTTTACTTATTGTTTATTTCTATAAAGGCTTGCACGAAAAGTATTTTTAGTGCTAGTTTGAAATAGCTTGATTTAAGTTGGTGCTTTGTTTCCTGACCTCTCACCCAATGACCTATCCTACTTCTCAGGCCAAGAGGCTCTATGGGAAGCGGGGAGACCCTTTTTATGAAGCTCAGGAGAATCACAACCTCATCGGTGTGGCTAATGTGTTTTTGGAATGTCTCTTCTGTGATGTGAAACTTCAATATGCAGTACCCATTATCAGCCAGCAGGGGGAGGTGAGGACACACCAGTCCCTGGAAAAAGACAGGCATGAAATTGTATTAATCTCTGCTTTGAGGAATATCAAGAAACTCATGTGCATGTATCCGTGCGTGTGTGTATGTGTGTGTGTGTGTTTGTGTGTGTGTATGTTTGTGTATGTGTGTGTTTGTGTGTGTGTGTGTTGATCCTCTTTTGTTTTCCCATGCCCATCTGCCTTGTTCATGTGATTCTTTCTGGAATAAAAGCCTGTTGCCAGCCCACAGAGCCCGTTTCCACACAGCTACATGCCATCATCTCTCCTTAAGCCCTGTAGGCACCATGTCTGCCTGGTGCAGTGTTGGAAGCATGGTGCTTGGCAAATTCCTGTGCCCACCAGTTCTCGGGGAATACTCACTGCATGCATGAGCACACATTTATCCAAACACACTCAATACCTATGCCTTTCTCTTGTGCCAACTGCTTTGCCTAGTTACTGCTTCTGAGTTCTGTCTTTCCGCACTTGGCCTTGAGTTCACTGGCAGCAGAGCGCATTCTTTTTTTTTTTTTTTTTTTTTTGGTGTCCCTGAGGGTAGGTCAATGATGGAGTGACTAGAAGTGACTAGAATACCAAAGCACCGGATCAAATAAATGCATATATAACTATATAAACAAACATAAGACTAACTGTTCCAGTAGAATATGTTAGCTCCCTTGAAGCTGTTCCTTGCTTCTTGAGTTGAGGAAAGTGGATACACCTCAGGATGGTTCTAGAAAGCAGGTTGGGAAGGGACAAATTTGGCCCAGAGTAAGAAAAGAAGGTTGCAGGGGATGGGCACATCTCTGACAGGGTGGGGCTTGAGTCTCCCTCCTGGAAGTGGCGTGAGAAGGAGGGTCTCACACTGCTGGAGGTGGCCAGCCAGAGCCAGTGTTGCCCGGGGTATGCCTGTGCACCCTGAGATGCCCCTGTTCCCTGTCCTAGGTTGCTGGACGTCTCCATGTGGAGGTGATGCGTGTCACAGGAACCGTTCCAGAGCGCGTGTCAGAGGATGACTCTTCAGAGAACTCTAGTGAAAGTGGGAGTCTTGAAGTGGTGGACAGCAGCGGGGAAGTCATCCACCGAGTCAAAAAGCTGACGTGCCGGGTGAGCGGACAGTGATGTGACGTTCAAACTACACGCACAAGGTGATAGGAGTTTTCCATCCAGCACAATGAAAGTTAAGCTGTCTGACAAGAGATGCAGCTGTGAGCAGCACCTTTTCTAGAATAAATCTCTCATGGCAATTGTTTGAAATTCCCCAGACGTGGACATTCTGCCTTCAGTATCTAGGCAAACGTGGTTTCATGATGCTCTCCGCATACCCAAAGCCACGTGGCACTCAAGTCCCTTGTGCACAGCGGGGGCCTGCGTGTGCGTGTTGTCTATGTCCTCCTACACACTTTAAATAATTGCCATGGAATAAAATGGAGTGTGCTGCCAATAGTCTCTACCAATACTTGTTTCACCACAGTCCTAGGTTTTTTTGTTTTGTTTTGTTTTGTTTTTTTAATAGCCTGGTGGTGGTGGCACACGTCTTTAGTCCTGGTACTTAGGAGGCAGAAGCAGGCAGATCTTTGTGAGTTTGAGGCCTCAGTGGTTTGTAGTTTTTAAAAAACGATGGGCTGGGAATACAGCTCAGTCTGTGTGAGGCCCTGAGTTCACTGGAAAAAAAGATAGGTAGGTAGATAGCAATGAATGATCTCAGATACGTTCAAATGATGACTCAGTTACGTAGCCCTGGCTGTCCTTGAATTGGCTCCCTGATTTGATTCCCTCTTAGAGATGACTAAAGTACAGAAAGGTATGTAGTTTAGTATTTCTTTTATGAGAAGTATAATTTATTATTTAAATCTCTTCAGGTGATAATTAAAGAGGCAACTGGTCTACCCTTAAGCCTCTCAAATTTCGTCTTCTGTCAGTATACATTCTGGGACCAATGCGAGTCTACAGTGGCTGCCCCAGTGGTTGACCCAGATGTGCCTTCCCCACAGTCCAAGGATGCCCAGTACACGGTGACCTTCTCTCACTGTAAGGTATGGATGCAATTACAAAGTGAGGTACCAGGCCAGGGGTGACACTCGGTAGTGAGATGTGTGCTGAGTGGGTTAGTCTCCAGCACCAAAAATGACCACAACAGAGTCAACATCAGCTGTGTGATGGCCCTATGAAATTGGGCACACTCTTTTTTAAATCTTTTTTTTTTTTTCTCGCTTTTTTAAAATAAAGAATAAAATGTTTGTGGGATTTTTTTGCTTTGCTTTAGTTTGTTTGGTTTTTTTGCCGTGAACTTCACAACATTACATGTAGTTCTGGTGTTTGACCAGTTTGCCTTCCAACTGTGTGGAGCTTTTTTTTCCCACCTTCTTGAGTGTTTTGTTTTCAGAGATCC
The DNA here is from genome assembly GCF_903995435.1 of Acomys russatus. Lineage (NCBI taxonomy): Eukaryota > Metazoa > Chordata > Mammalia > Rodentia > Muridae > Acomys > Acomys russatus. The sequence goes on along the minus strand of NC_067139.1, from coordinate 29,945,941 downwards.
CTCATTAATTAAAAGAAAAATGTTTTTATTATTATCTTGCAGTTTTAGAATTTTAGTCATTTTCACGCTCAGTTCCCTTTCTCACCCCCTCCCCCTCACACTGAACCCTTCTTTCCAGTGACCCTCCTAGATTCACACCCTCTCTTGGTGTGTCGCCCACTGAGTTCAGAGTGTCTTGCCTCAGCGTGGGTGGGAGGCTATAGGCTGTCACATCGGCAGCTTACCGTTAGCTACACCAGGGAAGAAAATGGCAACCTTCTCCCCAAATCTGTCAGCTTACAGGAGTCCTCTATAGCTCCAGCAGGCCTAGGACTCACTCCGTAGCCTATTCTGTCCTCCAAAGCTCAAATGTTCTTCCTTACAGATTCAAATACTTTGGGATTATATAAACTGAAATCTGAAAAATCTCAACATACAGTCTTACTCACAAAGATATAACCACCAGGATGTTTCTCTTTTGAATGCATTACTGTTATTTTTATCTTATTTTATTTTCCAAGGTAGAGTCTTTCCATATTACCCATGCTGGCCTTGAACTCATGGGCCTGTCGTATCCCTCTGAGTAGCTGAGACATCAGTTGAACATTCTGTGTGCCCTGCCACGTATTTTAATAAGCTATTTTCTGTGTTCTAGCCTTGCCTTTCTCGTTTTCACTTGCTACCGTCACCTAGTGATTTCTCAAAGATGGACTCTGCCCTCTGTGACGAGGCTTCCCCTGGATGACCTGTCCAGACGGCTTCTCTGTAAATTGTATCTCTTCTTTCTGGCTCTAACTTAGGGAACAAATTCCTGTAAAATGTCACATGTGCAAGATTGTTGGATCTTTCTTTCTTTTTTTTTTTTTTTTTTTTTTTTTTCTGAAAATGAATATCCAACATTTTTTTTCTTTGAGATAGGGTTTCTCTGTGTACCCTTGGCTATCCTAGACTCACTTTGTAGACCAGCAGGCTGGCCTCAAACTCACAGAGATACGCCTGCTCTGCCTCCCAAATGCTGGGATTAAAGGCCTGTGCCACTATACCCGGCTGTTTGTTTTTTTTGTTTCCTGTTTTTAATTAAGATTTGTTTATTTACTTATTCAGTGTATAGGATTATTTTTGCCTATGTGTCTGTATGTGTGCCATGCATGTGCCTAGTGCTCCTAGAGACCAGAAGAGGGTGTCAGAACCTCTGGAGCTAGAGTTACAGGTAGTTGTAAGAGCCATGTGGGTGCTGGGAACCAAACTGGGGTCGTCAGGAGGAAGAGCAAGTGCTCTAAACCATCAAGCCATCTCTCCAGCCCCACACCTACATTTCTTGACCTGTGTTTGCCAAACCACATTCTCAAAATCTTTAATTACAATTTTTACCTGCAATATTACGTAAGTTAGCAAACAAAGTAATAGGCCTTATTATGGCAATTTCTTTTTCTTTTTCTGTGTATAGCCCTGGCTTTGTAGACCAGGCTGGCCTTGAACTTAAGAGATCTGCCTACCTCTGCCTCCTCCCAAGTGCAGAGATTAAAGGCGTGGGCCGGCATGCCTGAATTTTTTTTTAAGTCTCTCTCTCTGTCTCTGTCTCTCTCTCCCTGTCTCTTTACTTATGTATTGGTTTTTGGGGTTTTGTTGTTGTTGTTTTTGTTTTTGAGACGGGGTTTCTTTGTATAGCCTTGGAGGTCCTGGAACTCACTCTGTAGACCAGGCTGGCCTCAGACTCATAGAGATCTGCCTGCCTCTGCCTCTCAAGTGCTGAGATTAAAGGCGCGTACCGCCACCACCTGGCAATTATGGCATTTTCATATTTATGAGTCCTTATACCGTGTTCTAATTCACCCCCCTCTGCAATTACTGCCGTCTCCCGTACTCTTCCCTCTACAATGTACTGGTTTCTTTCTCCTCCTAAGTAATGTTCCCCCCATTTTTGTTGTTGGTGTTGTTTTCCTAAGAGTCTTTTCAATGTTCCTCATCCGTCTTTGGATCCACAGGGCTGTTCGTATCAGGAGACAAGGACTGGATTTTAAGTGCCGTTTACCAACTGTTTAGATACATAAGGCCCCCAAAGCCCGTGTGTTAGCAGTTCGACTTTAGAGGTTGTGGGATTTTTGTTTTGTTTTGTTTTGCTTTTCACTTCTAAAGTATGTAAATTGAACTAATTGACCACTATATTTGTTTTCCTTCTAAAATTCTGGGTCTGCTTCCAGCTGAAATAAGAACATAGATAGTATACGGTTTGGTCAACTTAATAGCTGTTTCTTGAAATGAGTCACAGACACTAACTGCACCTGAGTCTCTGCTTGGGCTCCCCAGGGGGCTGATGGGAAGGAAAGTGGCTTGGCTTTGGGCCTACTGAATGTTCTGGGTGACCTACCACCGTTCTCAGGGAACCCTGTGAATTTCCACAGTCTCTGGTTTGTTTTTTAGAGTGAGAGCCTAGACCATGAAGGAATCAGATAGTGGTAGTCCGTTAGTAAGTCTCAAAGTGCAGCAAGGGTCAGCCAGAGGTCAGAGTGGTTCAGGGGACGCACCCTGAGCCAAGGTAAAAGAGTGCAGATCCCAGCTCTGCACCTGCAGCCGGAAGAGTGAACTCAGACAGGTTGCTTTCTTCATTAGAGTCGAGTCACCTCCTAGATCCCTTCCAGATCGGACATCCTGTGCTTCGTCACGACTTCCTACAAAACACAAGAGACGGGCTGTAAGTGTGGGAGCGGAGAAGTGGGTACCATTGTGTCTGACTCTCAGGGTGTTGTTCTCCTGCCTACTTCTTGTCCCAGGACTATGTGGTGACTGTCAGCGAAGAGTTCCTGGAGTTCATTTCCGACGGTGCGCTGGCGATTGAAGTGTGGGGCCACAGGTGTGCCGGGAATGGAAGCTCCATCTGGGAGGTTGACTCACTCCATGCGAAGACAAGAACGCTGCATGACAGGTTTGTTCCTGCTGCGAGCGTTAGGCCCAGGGGTCAGGGCCAGCTTGTGGCTGTTAGTGAGAGTGCAGGCTTCAAACCCTGGGGCTTCGAACAGGTTGCTCCACCTTTGAACCCACTTCCTCCTTTGTAAAATTAGAATGCTAGAAGGAGCCACCAAGCATCAAAAGGCACTGTGGATAGTGACTCATTGCAAGCAAGTAGACTGAAGTAATTGCTGTATTTATGTGAGGAAAAATCCTTGGCTTTCCTTCACATCATACACAAAAATTACTACGATATAATCATGTTTATTTTTAAAGTTTTTATTGCATTATTTGTGTGTGTGTCTGTGTGCGCATGCGCGCGCATAGGCTCATGTGCCTGTGTAGGTGCAGGTCAGAGAACAGCTTGTAAGAGTCTGTTACTGACTTTTACCATTTAGTTCCCAGGGATTAAATTCAGGTCATCTGGTTTGAAAGCAAGCCCTTTACTTACTGGGCTATTTTGTTGACCCAAATCATAAGCTTAAATGGAAAGTAAAATCTGTAAATCTGGCAGGAGAAAAATACTAGAAAATATCTACTACTAAGTAGAAAATAGTAAAAAAAAAAAAAATCCCTTTTTACAAATTTTTTATTGTAAATAAATTTATTTTTTGAGACATGATTTGGGTATAGGCTAGGCTGCCCTCATTTATGGCAGTCTCCTGCCTCAACATCCCAAGTATTGAACTTCCATGTTGAGTATTTGTTGTTGTTGTTGATGATGATGTTTTAAGTAAGTGCTTAACCATATAACCCTATTTATAATCCTCCTGCCTCAGCAAGTGCTAGGATTATTAATGTGTACCATGCTGCCTGGATTTGGGAGTGGGGTATTGTTACAGATTTGAGATGGTCATGGGTTCTCAGGCCATGATAACCATAGCAGGGAAAACTTAAGTCTGCATTAAAGACATAACTATGAAAATAAACAAGCAAGTCTGGCACGGAAACACACGACTGTAATACCAGTACTGTAGAGGCAGAAGCAGGTGAATCTCTGTGAGTTCGAGACCAGCTTCTGGTCTGCAAAGCAAGTCCAAGACAGCCAGGGCTACACAGAGAAACCTTGTCTTGAAAACCAAAAAAAAAAAAACAAAAAACCATAAAATAAAAGAAAGAAAGGAAACGAGAAACCATAATATAAAAGAAAGCTCTCAATCTTATTTCCCTCTTTCCAGCATTTCTGGAGACAGGGAAAAGGCCTGCAAGCCCCAGTCCCAACCCTAAAATTGGCAGTTTTATATAAAGTTCATCATTTGCCTCGTCTGTGACCCAACAACCCACACCCAGGCGTTTACTTGAGAGAAATTAAATTTTAAGTCCACAAATAGTGTTCATGGCAACTTAACCCACATTATTTTTCAGCAGGTGGATAAACAAATTACTGGATTAGCCACCTAAGAACACATTAGTCAACATTAAAATAAATAAAAGAATTGGCTGGGCAGGTGGTGGTAGCACACATCTTTAATCCCAGCAGAAGCAGGCAGGCCTCTGTGAGTTCAAGGCTGGCCTGGTCTACAGATTGAGTTCCAGGACAGCCAGGGCCACACAAAGAAACCCTGCCTAAAAAAAAAAAAAGAAAGAAAGAAAGAAAGAAAGAAAGAAAGAAAAGAAAAGAATTGGTACCAGGCATAGTAGCTCATGCCTTTATGAGTCACAGCACTCAGGAGACAGACAACAGATCTCTGTGAGTTCAAGACTAGCTAGGATTATATAGGGAGACCCTGTCAGAAAAAGACCCATTCATCCACTGTGCTAAATTAAATAAACCAGACTCAAGAGTCCACACCACATAGTTGCAAGTTTATGACATTTAAAAACAGGCAGAGCTAACTTGAGTTTGTTGAAGCCCATGGAATCTACCCCCAATCCTTGTGCATCATGAAGTGTGAGGCATGGTTCAGTCAAGCAGCCTAAGTCCACACCACAGGGTTGTGTGAGAGCTGAAGAGGGGATCTGCAGGACGGCCCTGCACAGTGCCTCCCACTAAGTGTGTGCTCAACGAGTGGACATTTATGATGGATGTGATGGTGGCCCTGGGTGACACGTCTCTGTTGGGGTGTGGTCTTTGCAGGTGGAATGAAGTAACTCGAAGGATAGAAATGTGGATTTCCATACTGGAACTGAACGAGCTAGGGGAATATGCTGCAGTGGAGCTGCACCAGGCGAAGGATGTCAACACTGGAGGTGTCTTTCAACTCAGACAGGCGTGTGAAGTGTTTGTTTGCTTTTCACGTCCCCTCCCTACTCCACTCTTAGAGTTTCTAGGAACACCCTAATTGCTTGCATTTCTGTTCTCAAATTATTTTCCCTTGCTTCCTTCCTCCGTCCCTACCCCTATTCCTGGCATCTACACTGCCTTCACCTCTGCAGGGTCACTCCCGTCGAGTGCAGGTCACAGTAAAGCCTGTACAGCATTCTGGGACACTGCCACTCATGGTTGAAGCCATCTTGTCAGTATCCATTGGCTGCGTGACTGCCAGGTCCACCAAGCTGCAAAGAGGACTGGACAGTTACCAGGTAAGACACAGGTCTGAGGTATTATGTACCAAAGTCTGGGGGAATAGCTTGGTTGAGAGCACTTACTGAGCATGCCCAAAGCACTGGGCTCTATACCCAGTACTGCAGAAATTTAAAAAAAAAAAAATTTTTTTTTAAAGACTACAGGGATGATGGCTCATCCATTAAAAATGCATACCGCTTTTACAGAGAACTCAAATTTAATTCAGCAGTCATATTAGACATCTTATAACCATCTATAACTCCATCTCCAGGGGATCTAGCACCCTCTGCTGGCCTCCAAGGGCATCTGCACTCACGTGTGCATACCCACACCCAGACATACATACATACATACATACATACATACATACATACATACATACATACATACAGTTAAAAATACAACATATTAATTTAAAAATAAATAGTTAAATAAAAGTCACTGTAAAAGTAAAAAAATTGATATACAATGAAAGTCTGATTTGGGAGTACAAAAAACTTAACTGTGTAACTTCCCCCAAATCTCATCTCCATTTGTTGCCTTTTTATAAATACAAAATGCTGTATCTGTTTAGTATTGCCTAGTAATGTGTACTTCTTAAAGCTCTAGTAGTCATCTGCTTTGGGGATGCTTTTATTTTTACATCTGGCCCAATGTATGTGAAGGTTATTGCTGGCCTGACCCACTTGCATTGTTATCAGAAACTTGTTGCTGTATTAAACATTAAACTAATCTTTACTGTTCTTTTTTGTTATTATAATATCATGATCGTTTTGTCCATTAAATCCCCTCCCCAAAGTCTGTTGTTCTCAGTAAGAAATGAAAAGATGCTGGGTACCGTGGCACATGCCTGTCATCCCAACACTTAGAACTGTAGTCCAGGCTCATGCTCGGCTTCAACTACATAGTGAGTTTGGGGCTAGCCTGGGCTACATGAGACACTGTGGAGGATGGGCAGTGCAGAAAGCTAGTCTGTGCCCTGGGAGAGTAAACTTTAATATCTGTCTTCCTGCTGAAGCTTGGAAGGATGTATGCACTCCAGGGCACTGGGCACAGTTGTCACGTGTGACAGAGGGCATCTCTCTGCCTTGCCAGACAGACGACGCCTCCCTCCATTTCTCTGAGGAGTCTGGGTAGCAGCCCAGCCAATCCTGAGACCCGGTTCATCTTCTACCGTGGTTCCCCCTTGGTTTCATGGAAGCTGGAGCTCATGACAGCATCCTGGGGCTTGTTAGACACTCCCCCCTCCTTTCCCGCCAAGCTTCCCTGCAGCGCAGTCTGCGTGCTTCCTTCAGAGCAAAAGCAAAGGAGAAGGAGAACTCGGAGGGGCGGGGGGGGGGGGGTGCTTCTCTACCACACCCATGTGTCTGTGGCATGTGGGTAAGGAATTGAATCCTGCGCATCCTCACTCCGGACCAGGCCCTCACAGAGCCAGCAACTTCTAGAGTGGCTGTAGGAATTAACTTCGTAGTTGGGGTGAGCACGAGCTTAACAGTCGGGAGACCCAAATTCTCTACTCACTTACTGGTTCATTTAAACATTGAATTCTTTCTTTCTTGTCCAAAAATGATAAAGTAGACTCAATGATTCTCAAAGACTCTTTTGGCTCAATCAAGCTCCAGGGTCAGATAAAACATGGAGTTTGTATAACTTAAGCTTGACTTCTATAACAAAATCATCAGCTGTGCTAAATATTCCCACTTCAAGAGCTTATAAGAATTTTTTTTTCATTTTTAAGATTTTATGTGTATGAGTGTTTTGTGTGTGTGTGTGTGTGTGTGTGAGTGTGTGTGTGTGTCAGAGAGAGAGAGAGAGAGAGAGAGAGAGAGAGAGAGAGAGAGAGAGAGAGAGAGAGAGAGAGAAGAACGTGCATGCTTGGTACCCATGGAGACCAGAAAAGGTTTTCAAGTCACCTGGAACTGGAGTTACAGGTGGTTGTGAGCCACCATGTGGGTGCTGGGAATCAAACCTGGGACCTCTGGAAGAGCAGCAAATGCTCTTAACCACTGAGCCATCTCTCCAGCCCCTATTTGTAGTTTAAAACTAATTTGGCTAATTTGGGTGGGGGATGGGGGAGTGCCTGGGTATGGTGGCACACAACTCTGGGGAGCAGAGGCAGTCAGATCTCTTCTGTAGGTTCAAGGCCACCCTGGTCTACACAGCCAATTCCAGGCAAGCCGTGGGGACATTGCGGCCCTGAACATAATTAAACAACAGAAGAACTGATGGTTTATTAAAAATGTGGATTTGAAAAAGTTAACTGTAGCCCAGTGCTGCTTGCTATCTTAAGAGCATACTGCTCAGGCTAGGGGTAGTGGTGGTTGGATGGTAAGATACAAACTTACATATGTGAGATCCTGGGCTCAGTCCTCAGCACCTCAGGAGAAAAGGTTGAACCAGCCATACAGAATCACGCTGTGATCACTTTACCTTTGTTACCACGGTCAAGGTCATAGCTACAGATTGTTGTTGGTTCGATATAGGTATTCTGTCCTACTTGCTGAAGCCAATACAGGGTACAGACCTTATAGCCTGAGAGCTCAGGCTGGGCTTTGGTTGATGAAAGTACCTTTTTAGTCTAAGATGTAATGTTGTGTCACGGTGGTCTGTTCTTTGATGTTCATAAAGGAAATCAGTTCAAGATCAATTCTTTCAGTGTTCGGCTACCACTTCTTCATACGTTCAACTCACAGCTGCCAGTGATAGCAGCAGACTTTCACAGTCATGTATTTTGAAGTGTGCGTGTGAAAGTAGCTATAACTAGATTTTAATGATTCTAATATACCCTCACTAAGAAAAAGATTGCTATAAATTTAAATAAATGCTTTCACTGCGCAAAGTGGAGGGAGCATCCTGTAATGCCAGAATTTGGGAGACAGAAGCAGGAGGACCACTGCAGTTCCAAGACCAGCCTGATCTACATAGTGAGTTTCAGGCCAACCAGGATTGCATAGTGAGACCCAATCTGTAAAGTAGTGGTAGTGATGGTGATGATGATGATGATGGTAGTGATGGTGATGATGATGATGATGGTGATGATGATGATGAACCCAGGGTATCTAGTCTCCTTTCTAAGGAAAATTGTCTCAACCCAAACTCTAATTTTCAGCGTGGTTCTTTGTCTTGCCTAATGTTTTTACCAAAATTGTTACTTTGTGTAACTATTGTGAAATGCAGCCATGCCTTTGGGGCAGCTGTGGTCCATCCACAGTGGACACTGATAACCAGTGCGTTCCAGTGGTTCAGCTTCCCCTGCAGGAGCCAATCCAGAACCTCATGTGCCCTTAGCCTTAGGGGACCCCCCCACCTCCCAGGTATCCCTGGGACACCTTTACCCATGAGTGATGAACTCCATAGAATGGCTGCTAGGGTTGGAGACTAGAGTCCCAGCTTCTGTCCTGAGTGGCCATCATCTGGGTGAACCTTGGATTAATCGTCTCATCCGCCAGGGTCTCAGTGAGAAGGGAATCTCTAAGTCCTTTGTAGATGAGCCTTTCTCTGTCCCACTGAGACCAACCCGAATCTTGGAGCGACTACCCGGAATACATGTCACCAAGGACAGTGGCCCAGGAGTGTTGCTTTCTATTGTTTCTGAGAGAATTCTCTTTCAAAATATTTGTTTTCCTTACTTAAAAAAAAAAAATCTTGGGGTGTTAAAATGACTCAGTGGGAAAGGCACTTGGCTCCAAGCCTGACATCCTGCATGTGAGCCCCAGAACCCAGATGGTGGAAGGAAAAATGATTCTTGTGAATTGTCCTCTCTTTCTCTCTCTCTCATTCACACACACACAGCACAGAAGGCAGAGAGAGAGAGAGCGAGAAACAGACAGACAGAGAGAGGGATGGATGAATTTAATCCTTCCCAACCTTTTGGGATTCAGTGAAGGGCTTTACAGTGCTAATGTTGTACGAGGCGTCCATTGTAACATGTGTTAAATCATTTTCCCCCGTATGCTGTTTGAGAAAACAAAAATGCGTGTCCTTTATGTTTATTTTCTCCCCACCAGAGAGATGAGGAGGATGGCAATGACATGGATAGTTATCAGGTATTGCCACCGCTGCCAATGCCGAGCATGGGGCACAGCTCTCGCTAATCGCCAGCCTTCGCAAAGCAGAGGGCAGGGAGGCGGAAACAGGGCCAGCAGAGTTTCTCACTTGCTTTTGATTTGCTTTGTATGTGATCAAGGGCACAATGTTATTTCTCTCGATTTTCCTGTAAGTTTCAAATCTGTAAGCAGACACTGCACTATGGCGGCTCCAGTGAGCAGCTAGTAAAGCCTTGCTGAATGAGACCCCAGTGGCTGTCGTAAGATGAATGACCTCAGAAAGCACGCTGCTGTCGCTCACAGTCTTCTCGTCCACTCTTGTCTTTCCTCTACTAAACTGTACTTTGCCTCTCAGTTCTGGAAGATTAATGTTACTCTAAATGCTATTTGGCTACAAACACTTGCAATGGGCAAAAGGCTTGGAGACAGTGCACAGACTTTTGTTTTGTTTTATTTAACCAGTTTCCCCTCTCATCGGGGTCAAGCTTAGTTCATCATGTTGCGAATTTAGAGCAGCTTTCTCTTGTTGGAAAGGGAGAAAGGGAGGATTAGCCGTTGTGGTGCATAAACCCAGCCAGCCTCAGCTAGCCTGTCAACCATGGGTGATGGTGGGCTCGTGGTCCAAGCAGTCAGCTGGGATGCTGTGACTTTCTGGTCTCTGTACTGCTATCCCACTTTCCCAGGTTGAAAGGTTGGGTCCTCAATGAGCCGTCTTGTATGTCAGCTGTGGGGACATTGTAGGAAAAGCTCCAGCATTCCCTCCATCTACTCTTAGCCTCAGGTCGTCCTCATTAGGAGAATTAGGCCAAGGGGTATCTGCGAAAGAACTGATGGTTTTTCCTTCCCTACTCATTTTACGAAGAGAGGATGAAAGTGAACAAAAGCAGGTCTTGCGGGGAGGTCAGCATCCTCTTAGGTCTCAGCTGTGCCGTCCACTAACGTCTTACGGCTTTGGGCGTGCTTCCTGCCGTGTTCACAGTGGAGTCCAGCGGCTGCTTCTGGGGTTTCTTGGAGCATGGCTGACTGCATGTGGAGTCTTTGCATGGGAGAATTCTGTTTATCCTTATGGTGGCGGTTGGCTGTGAAAATCTTTTCAGCAAGTTCAGAAGGTTTTCTGCCGACCCGTTCTTTCCATTTCAGAAAAAATCATGCATAAATAATAAGGCCATTGAACTATGGACTACATAAATGCCTGTCACTCTCCCCACCGTTTGATGGTCTGTGCTTTAAGCTTTGCTTATGATGTCCTTCTGCTTGAAGACACACATCTGTCAATGAATTGCCACCGTGTACATGCACACAGACGTGGGTGTGCCCACATACAGCATAAAAACCTTGCAGCGTTAAAAAAAAAAAAAAATCAACCCGTCCTAGCATCGCTTGAGCTTGTCTTGCCTTTCACTGCAATTATCCTTCTGAAGATCCAGGGGCTCTGATTTCTGGGTACCAGCATCCTTGGTCAGCATGGAGCATTCTTTGACCTCTGCTTTCTCACATGTTGATTAACCACTGTGGCATTCGATGGCCTTTCCTAATGCAAAGTTCCCCAGTCTATTTAAATACCTTTCTTATACAACATGAGTCACTGTCTACATATTCCATAGAGAAAGGAACCCTTCCCTCTGTTGTTGTCAGGAAGAAGACTTGAATTGTGTGAGAGAGAGATGGTCAGAGGCGCTCATCAAACGACGGGAATACTTAGATGAACAGATAAAAAAAGTCAGCAATAAAAAAGGTACGTGATGGGGTTCACACGGGATGGCTCAGCAGGTGAAGGCATGTGCCACCAAGCCTGGTACCACGAGTTCAGTCCCCCAGAACCCACAAGGTAAAAGGAGAGAACCGACTCTCACAGGCTGTCCTCTCGTGTCCACATCTGCTGTGATATGCTTGTCCCATTTCCCACACAAAATAAATAAATGCTTTAAAAAAAATGTACGTGGGATTAAACTCTTCCAGGAGTAGCTTTTTCAGCATTATACAGTGGGCAAAAAATAAAAAAATTGAAAAAATTGAAAAAAAATCCTTGTGATCCAAGTGTGGTGGCTCATACCTTTAATCCCAGCTTTTGCGTGAGAGACAGGTGGATCTCTGTGAGCTCAAGTTGAGCATGGTCTACATCATAGTGAGTTTCAGACCAGCCAGGGCTGCATAGTGAAACTCCTGTCTAAATGAGGGAGAGAGCTAGATGGATGGATAGATGGATAGGTGGGTGGGTGGATGGATGGATAGATAAATAGCCAGCCAGCCAGCAGCCAACTAAACAACCTTGTGCTCTCAGTTTAATTTCATGGTTATTCAGGGCACTTACCACTGTACCAGTACATGTGGGTGTCATTCCGTTTCATGTCAACAAAATTCTCCTTGGTAAACCATCTTAGTCCAGCCTGTGGTATAGGTTTGTGTGTGTGCCTAGTTCACTGGTGAAAATTCAATGAGTCTACCTAGGGAATCCCAGAATTGAGTTAGGAGAATGAACATTTAAAAATGTATCTAGTAAAATCCTTTTCACCATGAACATGAAGGAAAATAAAAAGTTTGTACAGAGCGCCATATGGGAAACATTTAAGTCCTCTGTCTTTGTGACATGGCTTGTCATTTTCTAAGCCACATCACACCCATTAATGAACTGGATCGTTCCAGCAAGTGTATAAAGTAGATATGGTGTGTATTCCTAACCCTTCCCCAGACACAGTGCCAGGAGTACACCACCCGCCTTCTGGCCTCTGCTCGCTGAAGCTGGTGTCACATCCTATCTCAGTCTAAATGCCCATGCTTGGTCTTCAGAACCACAGTTCCCTCTTTGGAATGTAGTATCAACCATTTTGGATGTCCCCAGGTGAAAATCTGGCTATGTTAAATGTAGCAGTTGTCCCTTCTCTTTTGCTGTCATTCATGTCCTCCTGTCATTCTGCAGAGAAAACAGAAGATGACGTGGAACGGGAAGCCAGGCTGGTAGAGCAGTGGGTGGGGCTGACGGAGGAGAGGAATGCAGTGCTGGTCCCTGCCCCTGGCAGCGGCATCCCTGGTGCACCTGCTGACTGGTAAGGCCACCTTTCTCTACACAGCTCTGGCAAGGTGCTGAGCCATGTCCTGTGTCAAAAGCCATGCAGATGGCTTCCCAGGGTCAACAGCTAGCTGCAGCTGAGGGGAGGGCCAACTGCCTCCAGCATTCTGACCTCCTTTTGTAACTTTCCTATCACAGGCAGCTCCGTCCAAAGGTGACCTGACGGGGAGTGAGTAAAAGGCTACTTTCCCCTCTTCCTCTGAATAAGCAATTTGGCCCCTAACTGAGAAAGGAAGTTTAAAAGGATACTGGAAAAAAAACAGAAAAAGATCTTATTTGCCCTGGCACGTGGTTAATTTGCCCGCTATCGATGGTGTAGGGCAGTGGTTCTCAACCATCCTAATGCTGCGACCCTTTAATGCAGCTCCTTGTGTTGTGGTGACCCACAACCATAGAATTATTTTCGTTGCTACTTCATAACTGTAATGTTGCTGCTGTTATGAGTCGTAATGTAAATCTTTTGGAGATAGAGATTTGCAATGGGTGTGACCCACAGGCTGGAAACCTCTGGTTCATGCTCAAACATGATGTCATCAGTGAGCTGAGCACCTAGCTACTACTTGGTCTGCTCTTAAGAAGCAGCCTGCTGCCTGTCCTCAAGTCGAGGGTGAAATAAAGGGCCTGGATTAGTGTCAAGGTTCAGCCCTTGTTTGTTTTGAGTGGGTACAGAGACAGGGTCTCTTGTTTCCCATGTAGCCTCAACCTTGATCTGTAACCAAGGGTGGCCTTAACTTCTGATCCCTTAATTTCTGATTCAGCCTTTACCCCCCAAGTGCTGGGGTGACAGGTATGCACCACCACACCGATTATACAGCTCTGTGGATTAAACCCAGGGATTGGTGCACGCTAGGCAAGTACTCTGCCAACATAGCCATAGTCCCATTGTTGTACGTCTTGAACTCTTTTGCTTTTATTCCTGATATGTAAGTAGAACTGTTTGTGTACTGTTGTAAGACTTAGAGCTATTACATATACAAAGAGGCTTGTTCATTTGAATATAGTCTACATTATAATGCATATTATACATAGAAAGTGTCTTTTGTGTATATTTATTTAATGGTGGCTCTGTTGCTTCTAATTCTCATTCTTACTATAAAAATATGTCCTGAGCTGGGCAGGGTAGCACATGCCTGTAACTCCAGCACTCAGGGAGGCAGAATTTGGGGCCAGCCTGGTCTACAAAGCAAGTTCAGGAAAGCGAAGGCTGCACAGAAAAACCAAAGCCCGAAAAAAAAAAAACAACCCACTATTTTTTTTTTATTTATTTATTTATTTTTTTTTTTTTTTTGGTTTTTTTGAGACAGGGTTTCTCTGTGTAGCCTTGGCTGGGCTGGACTCACTTTGTAGACCAGACTAGCCTGGAACTCACAGTAATCTGCCTGCCTCTGCCTCCCAAGTGCTGAGATTAAAGGCATGTGCCACCACTGCCCAGCCCTATTTTTATTTTTTTATTTTTTCCAAGACATGGTTTCTCTGTGTAGCCTTGGCTGTTCTGGACTTGCTATGTAGACGAGGCTGGCCTTGAACTCACGGTGATCTGCTGGCCTCTGCCTCCCAAGTGCTGGGATTATAGGCATGTGCCACTGCTGCCCGGTGCCCCACTACTTTTGATAATGGAAGGGAACCAGTGTCATGGTATTTCTGAGTGGATGGGCTAATCTGAGTCTGTAAGCACAGAACTGTCAGCCTGCTGTTTCTCCTTGCAGTTTCTGCCTTTGTGTTTGGACCTTGTATGTAGTGTGCCGACTCTCTGCAGGCTGCTCCCTGTGAGCAGTCAGCTCATTCCAACCTTATTGTCCCTCAGAATCCTCCCTAGTCAGTCCTCCTCCTCACCTTACCCTCTTGTCATCTCAAACGTTCATAGAATATCAACCTCTGTCCCACCCTAGATGTGACTAAGAAGAGGAAGGATATGGGCCGGAGCGATGGCTCAGAGGTTAAGAGCACTGTCCGCTCTTCTTCTTCTTCTTCTTTTTTTTTTTTTTTTTTTTTTTTTTTTTGAGACAAGGTTTCTCTGTGTAGTCTTGGCTGTCCTAGACTCGCTTTGTAGTCCAGGCTGGCCTCGAACTCACAGCGATCCGCCTGCCTCTGCCTCCCGAGTGCTCCATAAAGGTCCCAAGATCAATTCCCAGCAACCACATAGCTCACAACCATCTATAATGAGATCTGGTGCCCTCTTCTGGCATGTAGGTATACATGCAGGCAAAACACTGAATACTTAATAAATCAAAAAAGAAGAGGAGGAAGGATATGACCAGGGACCTTTAAGAGCCCTGTAAGATGATTCAGATGAAGCTGGGCCAGTCTGCACAATGCACTTGCCTGCTCTCTGCTGCACACAGCACCTCCTGCCTCGGCTTGTGCTCCACTCCTTGGAGTTTTCAGTGCTATTTTCCCTTTTGTTTACTTCTTCTGTTCTTTCTTTTCTTTTCTTTTTTTTCCCCCCTCAGGTGTATGAATGTTTTGTCTGCGTGCATATTGTGTGCGTGCATGCATGCCGGGTGCCTGAGGAGGCCAGGAGAGAGTGTCAGACCCCCTGGAAGTAGAGTTGTGGAGAATTGTGAGTCATGGTGGGATGCGGGGACTGAACCTGAGTTATCTGAAAGACGAGCAAGTACTCTGACTGTTGAGCTATCTCTTTAGCCCCTTGAGCTCAATTGAATTGAATTGAAAGGCTTCGATAAATCTTTGTTTTAGTTAATCACATGCAGTGCATATGCCTGGCAGTTCTTTTATACATTACAGTAATTCCCATGACTTGTGTCAACATGGGAGTTATAAAAACATGACGTGTTTTTATAACAAAGGTTACGTTAAGAAATTACAAATTAAAAATGATGGGCACTGGAGATACGACTTAGTGGCCCTTGCTATGAAGTCTGGCAACCTGAGTTTAATCCCCGGCTCGCTTGGTAAAAGGAGAGAACTGACTCTGTAGATTGTCCTCTGCCATGGTGCGTGTGAGACACAAACACAATAAAATAAACAAGCATGACGGTACATCTGAAGGTTCAACAACCCCACTGTAGGTCCCTTCTGTTTCTGTGGCTCTGCAGTGTTCTGTTAATTAACCAAATATAAACCACACATGTTCTAATGAGAAAACTTTGCTGTTGAATTTAGGGTCCCGCCTCCCGGGATGGAAACACACATACCAGTTCTCTTCTTGGATCTGAATGGTAAGTAGGTACCTACCCATCCCAGCATCATCCAAATCAGCTGAGAACCATCATTTCTGCAGTCTTGTATTATTTGAAGCGTAAATCTCTTTGGTAATTACTGATATGGCACACTAGGTGACAGTTTGGCTCTTGTCACTTGCATAAGCATGACATATGGTCACTGGAGGAGACATGTGGGTCTAACCTCACACAAAGCACCCAGGACATTGAAAACTGCAATCAAGAACGCAAATCTTCTGCTCTGAGATATTAGTGGCCGATAGGACCTACAAAAGGAGTGGCCCTGGAGATTCTGTGTCAGGCTTGGCAAGGGCTGAGGGTCAGGTGTCTGACTGGTGCCCTCAGCCCTCAACCCCCAGCAGCTCAGGTACCATAAGTGACTGTGCTCTCCCTTTGCACTGACAGTTTTCCTGTGGCTGAGGATATAGCTCAGTGATGGAGCATAAGGCCGTAAGTTCAGACTGTTCCCCACCACCACCCAATATAGTTGTAGGGCCTGGCATCCTCCAAGCTACTTGGAAAGCTGAGGCAAGAAGATAAAAAATGTCAGGGCCAGCCAGAGTAACTTAGTTAGAGCTTGTCTCAAAGTAAAAAGCGCTGTGTGTATGTGTGGGGCGAGGCCTGGGAGGTGACTGTCTGCATTTGTCCCAAGATGCCTCACAGGAGAAGGAAAGAAGTAACCCTCAAGAGGTGTCCTCTGACCTCCACACGTGTGCGGTGTCACACGCAAACCGGCACTTAGACACAGGCTTGTACACAGATGAACAGACTTTTAATGAAATGGGGTGGGTATATAGCTTAGTGGCAGAGGACTTGCCTAGTATGGCTCCACCTCCAAGAGTGAAAAGAGTAGCAGTTGTTCTTGAGTGTGACACTTAGGTGCAGTGGTTTTCAGTGTGCTCTAGAAGCAAAATCCCTTATATATGACCTCTTCAGTAGGTCCACAAGTCTGGCAGATGCAGTAGCATACACTTCTAGTTCCAGCACTCAGGAGGCAGAGGCAACAGGATCTCTATCAGTCTGAGGCCAGCCTGCTCTGCATAGGAAGTTCCAGGACAGCCAGGCCTATATAGACCTTGTCTCAAAGATAGATAGATAGATAGATACATACATACATACATACATACATACATACATACAGCCAGGGCTATATAGACCTTGTCTCAAAGGTAGATACATACATACATACATACATACATACATACATACATACATACATACAGCCAGGGCTATATAGACCTTGTCTCAAAGATAGATAGATAGATAGATAGATAGATAGATAGATAGATAGATAGATACATGCATGCATACATACATACATACATACATACATTTAATGTGAGTCTAAGTAGGACAACAAACTTAATATATGAAACTAGAAAAGAAATCTGCAGCATGTTTAGAGAAAGTATTTAGGTGGTAAGAACACAATAATACTACACATGGAAGGTATTCAATCTATCTTATGGGAAGCTGGCAAGGCAACTTTTTGACTAATTCAGTTGTATTTTAAAACAATAATAGCTGCTGGGTGTGGTGGCACACGCTGTTAATGCCAACACTCAGGAGGCAGAGGCAGGCAGATCTCTGTGAGTTTGAGGTCAGCCTGGTCCACGAAGTAAGATCCAGGACAGCTGAGGCTACACAGAGAAACCCTGACCAAAAAAACAAAGAAAAAAAGAAAAAGAATAGCTGTTGTGAATTTTTGAGTATCTATTTCAAGTGCAGGATATGGAATAAAAAGAGTAAACAAAACTATGAGTGCACTTTACCCACCAGAAGTGTATTTTGGGCTAGGATGTAGCTCAGTGGCACAGCATGGGTTTAGTTTGCAGAGGTTCCTAGGTTCAGTCCTTGAACCATCAAGTTTTTAAAAATCTGATTATGTGAGGTACAGAGGTGAGGGGCAGGAGCTAGAAAGAGGGTCATGAAGAGGAGAGATCTCAAGGTAGGGAGAGCTGGAGAGGGTCATGGACCACACGTGACGTGGCAGCAGGGGAGAAGGGAGCCAACAAGAGAGGTCACAGGAGAAAATGCTGTCATGAAACTCATTACTTTTTAGTTTAGTTTTGGTTTGGTTTTTCAAGTTAGGAATTCTCTGTGTAGCCTTGGCTGTCCTGGACTCGTTTTCTAGACAAGGCTGCCCTCAAACTCACAGAAATCCACCTGCCTCTGCCTCCCCAAGTGCTGGGATTACAGGCTTGCACCACCATGCCGGGGGCTGACTTTTTTTTTTTTTTAATTAATTTTTTTAAAAAAGGTATAAAGTGGAAAAATACATTTAAAAGGTATATTTTTTTAAATGTTGCTGTTTGCTTAAAAGCTGACTTTCTTTGCTCTATTTTTATCTTGTGCCTTGGACTTGGTCAGCGGATGACCTCAGTGCCAATGAGCAGCTGGTGGGTCCCCATGCATCGGGTGTGAACTCCATCCTGCCCAAGGAGCACGGCAGTCAGTTCTTCTACCTGCCCATCATAAAGCACGGTGATGACGAGGTAACTTACCCCAAGGCCCTTCACGTGAGCACAGCTTACCCCTGGAGCCCTTCACGTGAGCACAGCTTACCCCCGGGGCCCTTCACGTGAGCACAGCTTACCTCCGGGGCCCTTCACGTGAGCATAGGTTACCCCCGGGGCCCTTCACGTGAGCATAGGTTACCCCGGGGCCCTTCACATGAGCACAGGTTACCCCGGGGCCCTTCACATGAGCACAGGTTACTCCCAGGGCTCTCTTGAGATCTTTACATTAGCACAGGTTACACCCAGGCCTCTCTTGAGATCTTCACATGAGTACAGGATCCCTGTCAGCCTGATAAACTGCTGTGGTCAGCTTTGGGAAAGGGGACCAGGGGCACTTGACAGAATCCCGTCTGTGTCACCTTTCAAAATAGATGAGGGAAGAAATCTATTTGATAACGGGAAGTAGAATTGATTTTCTTTCTCTGGGATGTCTCGTAAAACTGCTCTGCCTGACATACTGCCCACCCCACCCCCCAACATTCTGCTACTCCCAGGTTTCTGCCACAGCCTCCTGGGACTCCTCCGTGCACGACTCTGTTCACTTGAATCGGGTCACACCACAGAGTGAGAGAATCTACCTGATTGTGAAGACCACGGTTCAGCTCAGCCACCCGGCAGCTATGGAGCTGGTGTTGAGGAAGCGGATTGCAGCCAATATTTATAACAAGCAGGTAGTGGCGGGACTGGCTTGCCATCATGTGTACAAGGGCACAATTCTCTCCTCTGCATCATATCATGTTTTGTAACACTGGTAAACAGTGGTAGTGGAACCCATAATGAAGTTGGCCACAGAAGGAAATGCTAGCCCCAAACGCACAAACCTTACCACATTCACTGGACAGGATACTCACAGTCTTTCAGGCTGGAGACACTGCGTGACAATTAAGAGTGCTTGCTGCCCATCTAGAGAATTTGAGTTTGGTTCCCAGCGCCCGAATTTAGGCGATTCACACTGGACTGTAACTTGAGCTCCATGGGATCCAATGTCCTCTTCTGTCCTCCTTCGATATCCTGACACACATGCTCACACCGCACGCACACACACATAACTCAGATAAACTTTTTTTTTAAAGAACTATTAATACTTGATACTTGCAGGCAGCAGCTATAGCTAACTATGTTGGTAACAGCTGATACATGACATGGCCCCATCATGTTAGTGACAAAGCAGACTTTTATTGTTTTGCCAAACACCATGGCAGAGGTGCTGTGAGTGAAAGTGACCTCCCTGTGTGCCTCAGATTGGCCCAGGAGAGCCGGCTAGACCCTGGAAAGGTGAAGGGCAGTTGGCAGAGGGGAAACAGAAAAAAATCACAGAACCCCGGGCATGCCGTGCCCCTGCCTGTGTGACCACACACACACACACACACACACACACACGCACGCACGCACGCACGCACGCACGCACACACACACACACACACACACACACTTCCACACAAGCCCACATACACACAGTTGGGCTTTTGCTCTTGGCTGGAACTCACTGTATAGCCCAGGCTCACAGAGAGCCTTGAGCTCACAAAAATGGTCCTGTCTCTGCCTCCTGGGTGCTGAGATTAAAGGTGTGCATCACTACACTGGGCAGAGAAGGTGTTTTAAAAGAGAGGGGTTTTTTTTTACGTTTATATTTTTATTCAGTGTGTGTGTTTGCACTTGTGTGCTACAAAGCCTGTGCAGAGGTCGGGGGACTCCTTATAGGAGTCAGTACACTTATCCACAATGTGGGTCCCTGGGCTCAAACCAGGTCTCCAAGCATGGAGACCAATGCCTCTGCTTAAGCCATCCAGCCAACCAGAGACGGGAGTTTTAGGTTTAATGTTTGGTTTGGTTTGGTCGTTTTCTGCTCTTTGCCTTTTCTTATCTTACTTAGTCACTTGAGACTTGCTCTCATTCAGGAGCACAGACTGGCCTTGAACCCATTGTGTTCACCATGTGACCCAGACTAGCTTTGAAACTGATGACCAATCCTCCTGCCTCAGGCTTTCACGTACTGGGGTTTTAGATGTGAGCTACCATGCCCCGCTTTTTTAACTTTAGGGTCTTGCTTGCTTGCTCGCTTGCTTTCTGTTTTGTTGAAATTATCTGTACTACTTAAATTATTTGTAGTATTTTTCCAGCTTGCAGAGTATAAAGTGTTTGCCTTGGCTTAGTCACACAATTTAATCCAGCTTTCCTTCCCTTTTCTACCAGAGTTTCACCCAGAGTTTGAAGAGAAGAATATCACTGATAAATATATGTTACTCGTGCGGCGTGACCTATGAGATAGTGTCCAATATACCAAAGGTAACGAACGCTTGCTGCCTCTTCCATGTCAGTATGTGAGCGTGTAAGGGGAGTGTTGGTTCACTGTGCTTTCAAAGCACATCGCAACCCTTAGAAAAAATGCCATTCATAGAAAAACAGTCGCCTCCTTTCTGTGCCTGTAGGCGACCGAGGAGATCGAGGACCGGGAAACACTGGCCCTCCTGGCAGCGCGCAGTGAGAGCGAGGACGCTCCGGACGGAGAGACTTACATCGAGAAGTACACGCGGGGCGTGCTGCAGGTCGAGAACATCCTGAGCCTGGAGCGGCTGCGGCAGGTGAGCGGCTGTGTGGTTCTAAGGGTGGGGCTGTGGCAGGTGAGCGACTGCGTGGTCCTGTGGGTGCAGCTGTGGCAGGTGAGCAGCTGTGTGGACCTATGGGTGCAGCTGTGGCAGGTGAGCGGCTGCGTGGTCCTGAGGGTGTGGTCGCCAGCCTTCCCCAGTTGTGCACAAAGATGAAGCAAACGCCTCTCAGAGTTCGCCAGAAGGGATGCTTGGTAGCCATTTCCTTAGTGAAAGGAAGTGTGTGTCAGAGACAGCCCTGCTCCCACCATTAGGAGACTCGCATGAAGGCCAAGCCACATAGTTGTAAGGTATGAGCCGAGGGCCTAGGTCAGTGCCATGCGTGCTCCCCCGTTGGCAGTTCAGTCTCTGTGAGCGCCCATGGGCTCAGGCTGACCCTTTCCTCCCACTGGGCTGCCTTGTCTAGCCTCAAGAGAAGATGAGCCTAGTCTGACTGCAACTTGGTATGCCAGGGCTGGTTGATATCCATGGTAAGCCTGCCCTTTTCTGAAGAGAAATGGAGGAATGGGTAGGAGGCGGGGAGTTTGTTGTGGGGAAGGACCAGAAGGCGAGGAGGGCGGGGAAACGGCTATAGGGATACAAAGAAAATTAATCAATTAATTAATAACACAGTGTGTGTGTTACGTGTTGTGTGTTGTACATGTGTATGTGTGTTAATGTGTTCTGTGTGTGTTTGTGTATTGTGTGTGGTGTATATGTGTACGTGGTGTATATGTGTGTTGTGGTAATTTATGTGTGTGTGATGTGCATGCATGTGTTTGTGTGTGGTGGTATGTGTGTATTTGTGTGTTATATGTTGTGTGTGTTGTGCTATGTGTTTGTGTTATGTGTGCTGTGTGTATATTGTATGTTGTGTGTGTGTGGTCTGTAGTATGTGTGTTATGTGTGTTGTACATGTCTGTTGTGTACATGTGTGTGTGTGTATGGTGTGGTGTGTGTGTGTGTGTTTGTGTGGTATGTGTTTGTATATTATGTGGTGTGCATGTTAGTATGTTAAATGTTGTGTGTTGTACATGTGTACGTGTGCTGTGTGCAGTGGGTATGTTATATGTGTCTGTGTTGTACATGTGTGTGTCTGTGTGTGTGCTTGTTTGTTTTGATATAAGATCTTGCCCTGGAGGCCTGCCTGGCTTAGAACTCAATATGTATACTAGTCTGGTCTCTCACTTGTGGCTGTCCTCCTGCCTCTGCCTCTCAAGATTAAGATGTGTGCTGCCACACTCAGCCCCTAAGCACAATGCTCAAATGATGTAAGTACATTTTATGACTTCATGGTCAAGATTCCCCTTGGCGGTCAGTACTGTTGTAATCCATTTTTTCAAAGAGAATTGGAGGCCAGAAGCAGCACAACGAGGCAGTGCTATAAAGCCATGGAGCGCCCAAGCAGATCGACTCTGAAGTCCTCATGCTGAACCACACTTGCACTATTTTCCAAGTATTTAGGCTTCTAAGTTGCCAGTATGACCTGTAACCCAAAGCAATGCCCTCAGAGTTGGCCGCGTGTTGGCCTGGTATGCTTGGATACCTGGGTTTGGACTGCAATGCTGCATAAACTAGGCGTGGTGGTGGGATACACTTGTAATCTCAGCATTTGTGAGGTGGAGGCAGGAGGCTCAGGAGGTCAGTTAGCTTTGGCTGCATATTGAGTCCAAGACCATCCTAGGCTACACGAGGTTCTCCGTGTCCGAACATATAATAAGTAATAACAACAGTATAAAATTCTGCAATCGGTGGTGGTGCTAAGACAGATGTGTAATGTATGTGCACTCTTTCGAAACCGAATCTGACTTGACAATGTGCTGGGTGACTAGAGAGATGCAATTGGTGTTTTTCAAAATAATCTCCTTTTACTGTAAAATATACTGAAATCAGAACACAAGAAAACCCAACAGCATCACCTCTTAGGGGTATCTTTGTTTGTTTTTCTGCACACTTGCATCAGTTCAGAGCATGTCTTCTGCTCAGCAGCTTTCCGGGTTTGCGTTTTGAATTTTTAATGTTTTTGGAAGATTGGGTTTGGTATGGTTTTTTTTTTTCTTTGTTTGTTTGTTTGTTTTGTTTTGTTTTAAACACATGTGGTCACAGCACAAGTCTTATAAATACTGATTAGTGTGCATACAGTTGAAGTGGTTTTTACATTCCTGTTTTCTGCATCTTCTAAAGTAAACATACATTCAGTTTCTAGTCCGAGGAGACAGTCACAGCTATCACCGTTGTGTTGCTGTGTTTGCAGGCCGTCACCGTCAAGGAAGCACTCTCTACCAAAGCCCGGCACATTCGGAGAAGTCTGAGTACACCGAACGTTCACAATGTGAGTGCCCGCTGCCGGGGACCTGCTGCTCATGTGACTTACTGAGGATTTGAGGGTGGAGGATCTGGGACAACATGAGGTTAGAGCTTAAGTGGTAGGAACAGGCACACAGTCCTGGAGAGGTACCCCAAAGTGCTGAGCCTGACTTTCTCCTCGGCATGCAGCAGACAGCCAGGCTCCCATAGAGATTTGCCTGCACTGATAATCTTTCTCAACCCCTTCATGTAAAGGTTCCCCTGACGAATGACTTCTAGCAGCAGGGACGCAAGGGTAGACTAGGGTCCAGACCGAGTCACAGCTGTCTCTTCCCAGGGGCAGCAGAGTGAAGGAAAGCCCGGGACTCCTCCCCTTCCTCAATCCAAAGAACTGTCCAAAAGGGACTTAAACCTTAACAGCTGTCTCAGAATAGGCCACAGAGAAGAAAGGAGCCACACTCGCTACTGTACTTCCTTCTGAACGCGATGCAAACATCAGAAGCAGATACTGAGGGGCTGGGGGATGCCTTAGAGCAGCGGTTCTCAACCTTCCTGGTGCTACGGTCCTTTGATACAGTTCCTCATATTGTGGTGACCCCCAGCCATAAAATTATTTTCATTGCTACTTCATACCTGTAATCTTGCT
Organism: Acomys russatus; assembly: GCF_903995435.1. NCBI lineage: Eukaryota > Metazoa > Chordata > Mammalia > Rodentia > Muridae > Acomys > Acomys russatus. The sequence continues at coordinate 29,922,158 of NC_067139.1, read as the reverse complement.
ACCGGTGTGACTTGTAAAGTAAATATCTGATATGCAGGATATCTGATTCCCAACCCCTGTGAAAAGGTCCTGCAACCCCCAAAAGGGGTCCCAACCCACAGGCTAAGAACCACTGTGTCACACAAGCCTGAGGACCTGAGTTGAGATCTCTGGCATCCATATAAAAGCTGGACGTGGAGGCAGGTAGGTCTCTGTGAGTTCAAGTCCAGCCTGGTCTACAAGCAAGTTCTGGGACAGCCAGGGCTACACACAGAGAAATTCTGTCTCAAAAACAAACAAATAAACAAAAACCCAAAGACAAACAAAAAAAAAACCTAACTAAATAAATACAAATAAAAAGCCAGACATGGTGGTGTGCTCTTACAACCCCAGTAACAGGGGTGCAAAGACAGGCAGAACCCCAGAATGTGCAGACTAGCCAGACGCACTACAGATGGCTAGCTTTGAGTTCAATTAAAGACCCTGTGTAAAGGACTGGAGAGATGGCTCAGTGGTTAAGAGCACAATCTGCTCTTCTTCCAGAGGTCATGAGTTCAGTTCCCAGAAACCACATGGTGGCTATAATGTGATGTAGTGCCCTCTTCTGGCCTGCAGGTGTACATGCAGATAGAGCACTTACACATTAAAAGCAAAACAAAACAAAACAAAAAGACCCTGTGTGAAGCAATAGAAAAAGGCACCTGAAGTTAAACTCTGAAGTTAAACTCTGCCCTCTATGTGGATGAGCATAACCAGGCACACACACACACACAAGATTTTGTCTTTTTAGGTGTTTTGCTTTGGAATAGAGTTCTGTTGTTATGTAGCCCCAGCTAGTCTCAAACTCACAGAGATCACCTGCCTTTACCACCTAAGTACTGGGCCTAAGGGTGTGCACCACCACACCTGTCTAATTGAAGTTGGGTTTTTTGTTTTGGTTTGGTTTGGTTTTTTTCAAGACAAGGCTTTTCTGTGTAGCCCTGGCTGCCCTGGACCCGCTTTGTAGACCAGGCTGGCCTCAAACTCACAGTGATCCGCCTGCCTCTGCCTCCTGAGTGCTGGGATTAAAGGTGTGCACCACCACACCCAGCCAAAGTTATTTTCGAAAGACAATCTCTGGACTTATTTATCAAGGAAGAGCTCATAATACAACTGTGTATGTGTGTGTATGTGTGTGCACGCGCATATATATAACTGATAAAAATATACACAAATCAATTCTTATGGAACGTACTTAAATGGAAATCATTAAAATGCCACTTGCCAGTGAGAATTCTAGACAGTATAAAAAAATGAAGGAGCAAGAACTATTATTAAGAAACATAAAGGCTGAAGAGATGGCTTCACAGTTAAGAGCACTTGACACTCTTCCAGAGGACGTAGGTTCAATTCCCAGGACCTATATGGCAATGTAACTCACATTCCAAGGGATCTGGCACCTTCACAGAGATGTACATGCACCAATGCACATAAAATAAAATGAGTAAGTCATAAAAACATAGTTGTCCAGAGGACTTTTGAGATGGCTCGGCAGGGAAAAACACCTGTCACCTAATAACCTGAGTTTTATTCCTGGGACCTACATGGTGGAAAGAGAATATCAATTCCTGCAAGTTATTTCCTGAACTACACAACCCACACACACACACACACACACACACATCACACACACAAATAAATGTAGTAAAAATTTTAAGAAATTTATATTACATATTAAGAAAGTTTAAAAATAGATTTGGGGGCTGGAGAGATGGCTCAGAGATTAAGAGCACTGGCTGCTCTTCCAAGAGGCCCTGAGTTTAATTCCCAGCAACCACATGGTGGCTCACAACCATCTATATGATCTGATACCCTCTTAAAACATGTAGGCAGAACACTGTATACATAACAAATAAAACTTAAAAAAAAAAAAAAAAGATCTGGGAACAGTGGTGCACATCTGTAATCACAACACCCAGTGAGCTAAGTTAGGAGAGTTATGAGTTCGAGGCCAGCCAGGGCTATGTAGAAGTCTAAAATAAGAGAGGAAGGGACATCTTGATCAAGTGTAGGACATTTGTTAGATGTACATGTTCCCCTGAAGCAACACATAAAATAAAGAAAAAAAATGCATAAAGCTATTTTTTTCAAGTGCTGAGTCTGCATCTGATCAAGGCTCCAGCTTTAGATAATAGTATTTAAAAAGAATACCCCCATACACAAAAACGGAAATACTAAGCAGAGTGGTGGTGGCGCACGCTTTAATCCCAGCACTCAGAGGCAGAGGCAGGTGAATCCCTGTGAGCCTGGTCTACAGAGAGAGTTCCAGGAAAGCCAAGGCTACACAGAGAAACCCTGTCTCAAAAAAAAAAAAAAAAGAAAAAGAAAAAAAGAAAGAAAAGAAAAGAACTACTAAATGAGACTGTAGAGATTCAAACAGCAAAGTCCCAAATGTGGAAAACTTTACAGGAAAAGTATTACCAGAGAGAAGCAACTTAACAGTCTAGCAAATGAACTTTAAAAGGCAAAACCAGCCAGGTGTGGTGGCGCACGCCTTTAATCCCAGCACTCAGGAGGCAGAGGCAAGTGGATCTCTGTGAGTTCGAGGCCAGCCTGGTCTACAGAGTGAGTTCCAGGATAGCCAAGACTACACAGAAACCCTTTCTTAAAAAAAAAAAAAAAAAAAAAACAAAAAGAAAGAAAAGCAGGACATGAAGATGGCTCAGCAGATAAGGGCACTTGCTGCCTGGCAACCTGAGATCAATCCCAGGACTCATAGGATGAAAGGAGAGAGCGCATTCCTTTAATATGTCCTCAGCCTTGCCATGGTACACACAGAAACACACACACACACACACACACACACACACACTTTAAATAAAAAGTTTTTCAATATTAGAAGTAGCCCCTATAGCCATCTGTAGAGGAATGGGACCAAGTCATTACACTTTTATAAAATAGAATACATAGTAATAGAGCACCAACAAAGTATAAAATATGCAAATTAGTACCATTTATTATTTATCAGTATATGTCCACATGTAATTGTAGAAATATGTGTGAAAGTAATAAACCCCAGTTTGAGAGTAATCATGATGCCTGGTGAGCGATCACAAGGCTCTAGCCATATCTGCACAAATATATTTATAAAATAAAAAGAAAATTAATAGCTGTTGGCATAATGTTCTTGTGGACTGTGTACAGTTTACCCTTGTTCATTCAAATGCTGATTTCCCTACCCCACTATCTGGTTTCAATCTAGACACTGCATTGTGGTGTTTACGCTAAGTATCCCCTGTCTCAAGTTTATGTAAACATGTCACACTTTGTTCTCTGCATTGCCAGGAAGAGCCAATACTGGGCAAAACAGAGACTAGGCTAGGACATCCTGGTCCAGTAGTGGGGGAGCAGGAAGGATAGGAGGGATGCACATAGAGAGGACCAGGAAAACATCAAGAGGAATGAGCCACGCCTAGGATATGAGTAAAAAGCAAGTATAAAGTGAGACATCTGAATGGGAGGAAACTATACTAGTTTGGAGGCTTCGGATGGGGTAATTCTGTGCAGCGTTGTGCTCTAGGCTAAGCAAATAGGTCTTAGTCTCTCTGTGTGGTTATTTGGGTATATAACTGGTTAAGGAGCAACTGCTGATTTATTCTTTTAAAGAATAAAGCAATACTAAATATTAGTAATCCTTTAACAATCCGTGTACGTGGTCCATGCCTTTAATCCCAGCACTCAGGAGGAAGACTGTGTAAGTCCCAGGATAGCAAAGGCCGTAGTGAAACCCATTCTCAGAAAAACCAGATAATTATTAGATATATGAATCATCATTTTGGTAAAAATGTTCGTCTCTCACAGGTCTCCTCTAGCCGGCCGGATCTCTCTGGCTTTGATGAAGATGATAAGGTCTGTATACAGGGTGAGCTAGCTTAGATCGCTTATAGCACCTAGGTTTGGTTGGTTGTTGTTGTTGTTGTTTTGGGGTTTTTTGTTTTTGTTTTGTTTTGTTTTGTTTGGGTTTGGTTTTGGTTTTGGTTTTTCAAGACAGAGTTTCTCTGTGTAGCCCTGGCACTCTACCTGTAGACCAGGCTAGCCTCAAACTCTCAGAGATGCTCCTGCCTCTGCCTCCCAAGTGCTGGGATTAAAGGTGTGCATCACCACTACTTACCTTCTAAGTTATTTTTTTGTTTTGTTTTGTTTTTTGTTTTTGTTTTTGAGACAGGGTTTTTCTGTGTAGCCTTGGCTGTCCTGAACTCCCCTTGTAAACCATCTGGCCTCGAACTCACAAAAATCCACCTGCTTCTGCCTCCTGAGTGCTGGAATTAAAGGCGTGCGCCACCACGCCTGGCTACCTCCTAAATTCTTCCCTGTGTGTACAAGTATGTGCATGTGTCAAGAGGATTTTATTTTAAGTGCGTGTTTGCCTACATGTATATCTATGTAGTGTTTGCATACAGTGCCCACAGAGCCCAGAAGAGGGCACTGGAGCCCCCTGAAACAGGGGCATGGGGAGGAATGGAGTGACAGGTGGTTGTGAGCCTACTCTCGGGTGTGGGGAACAGAACCCAAGTCCTCTGAAGAGCAGAAGTGGCTTTTGCAGCTTTTAACCACTAAGCCATCTCTCCAGCCCCTATGCTTATAATTTCTGTTTACATACTGTTTACAAACTCTAGAAACTTAAACTTTAGCAACTCCTGAGAAGGTGGACTGAGTTCCTGTGAGGTATGAGTTTCCCCTCTTAGCACCATTGTCTGCAGCTATTCCTTTTATAATCATTGTCACATATGTTTGACATTTTTTGCAATAGAAGTTAAAGGGAGGGACACCTACTGCCACTTTAAAAAATTATAAGAGTTGAGTACAGTGGTACATGCCTTTAATGCCACACTTGGGAGGCAAAGGTATATGGATCTCTGTGAGTTCAAGGCCAACAAGGGCTACATAACCAGACTGTCTCAAAAAAAAAAAAAAAAAAGGAAAGAAAGAAAGAAAAATAAGTGAAGAAGAGGAGAGGGAAAAGGGAAGGAGAGGGAAGAGAAAAAAAGAAACTGAGATCCAGGCTTCTTTTCACATGTTTTTAGAGTGACTTCATCGCAGGTGACCTATATTTTTACTTTGCAGGGCTGGCCTGAGAACCAGTTAGACGTGTCTGACTACATCTCCAGTTACCAAGATGTTGCATGCTACGGGACTTTACCCAGGGACTCGCCTCGCAGGAGCAAAGAAGGTAGTGGTAGCAAGATTGCTTTTGGTGATATTCCTTTTAACCTTGGCTGTGAAACCAAATCCCACTTACGCAGATGCTCAGAAACCATCTTCCTAATTAGAATACCCAGTGTTCACTTGCTGGATTTCTTTTTGCTGTGTGTCTAACATATCAAAATAATAGTTGTGGGTGTGCATCTATGGTGCTGGGGCCCAAAGCAAGAGCCTCCGGCACACTCAGCAAGAATTCCTTTTGTGTGGATTTAAAATTCTCCAAATTGGGCTGGAGAGGTGGCTCCACGGTTAAGAGCACTGGCTGTTCTTCCAAGGGACCCAGGTTCAATTCCCATCGCCCACATGGCAGCTCACAACTGTCTGTAAATCCAGTTCCAAGGGATCTGACACCCTCACACATATACAAGCAGGCAGAGCACCAATGCAGGTAAAATAAAAAAAACAATAAACTGTTTTTTTAAAAAAATAAAAATAGAATTCTCCAAATCACTTTTCAGTTCATGTTCTGACCTTGTTCTGAAACACACATGATTCTCATTCAATTTTCTTTCTTTTTATTTATTTATTTATTTTTTAAGATTTATGTATACGGTGGTACACCTGCAGGCCAGAAGAGGGCACCAGATCTCATTCTAGATGGTTGTGAGCCACCATGTGGTTGCTGGGAATTGAACTCAGGACCTCTGGAAGAGCAGACAGGGCTCTTAACCTCTGAGCCATCTCTCCAGCCCCCTCATTCAATTTTCTTAACCAATAGAGAATTTACCTCTCCCATCTTTTTCTACTGAAATGTTGAAGGAAACCTGACTAATGCCTAACACAGGCTCAGAAATGAAAGCAGAAATGAATTTGGTCAATGGCAGCCTTATTCTATAAACACACAATCTCCCAGTACAACGAGAAGAGCAAGAATTGGTGTAGCAGGAATTGGAAAGAGAACAGAAGGAGACAAAGGCCAAGCAAGCTAAGAAATCGGTAGAGTCCCACAGAGCTGAGTACCCTGAGGAAAAGGGGAAATATAAGAAAATGTATCTAATAGTCATTCACTGAATATACCTAAAGAGCTTCTGTGTGCTTTTAAAATATAGCTGTGGGAACTGGGTGAGGTGGTGCATACCTTTAATCATGGCATACAGGTAGATCTCTGAGTTCAAGGCCGGTTTGGTCTATCGGGCTACACAGAGAAAGTCCTGTCTCAAAGGGGAAAAAAATTTATGTATATATATATATATACACACACATATGTATGTATATATGTATATATGTGTGTGTATATATGTACATATATCTATATAATGCTATGTAAATAATATATAACAAGTACAACATTCAGTGATAAATATTAAAATATATACAGAAGATAATAAAGATCTTTGGAATTCAGAAGTTGAGAGTCAGTTTGAGCTGGGATCAGTCTAACAAGTGGGGCCTATTAGACTGTTAAGTTGAACTCCTGGATTCTGAAAGAGCTGAAGGGCTAGAGAGACAGCTTAGGGGTTAAGAGCACTGGCTGTGTTGTAGAGGGCCCAGGTTTGATTGCCGGCACCCATGTGGCCGCTTAAAGCCATTGGAAACTAATCCCAGGGGCTTTCACACCCTTTTCTGGCCTTCCTAAGCGTGCACAGACATTCATGCCAACAAACACCAGTAGGCATAAAATTAAATAATTAGCTAGTTAATTGTTTTTTTTTTAAGAAAAGAGGGCTTAAATTTTTTATTTCTGATTCCTTCTAAGTGATCAGCTCTTTAATAAGTCTTTGTAACTGCAAGGTTTGTCTTTATTTTATTTCATTGTAATCACATTTATTTTGCTTATATTGCATGAGTGTGAGGGGAATTGGAGATGTGACTATGTCACCAGTACACATGTCAAGGTAACAGAACAGTATGGGGAAGTCGATTCCCTCTTCCACTGTGTAGGTCCCAGGGATTAAAGTCGGGTTGTCAGGTTTGGTTTCTTGCTTCATCTGTTGGGATGCTGAACCAATGTTTGCATATTTCTTTTGCTGTTATATCAAATATTACCACGGCTGGGGTGGTGGTGGTGTTAATTTTCCAATGCTGTGACAAACTACCTGAGCAAGATTAATTTAAAGGAGGAAAGGTTTATTTGGGCTCACGGTTTCAAAGGTTTCAATCCAGGGTCTGATGGCTGCACGGAGCAGAGGCAGAACAGAACATCATAGTAGGAAGGGGCTGTGATGGTGAACAGTTTGCACCTCAAGAAACAAGGGAGGGAGGGGAAACCAGCAGCAAAATACACCCTTAGAGGCATGCTTCAGTGACCCCCGCTTCCTCCAGCTCAGCTCTTCAACATCAAGACGCAGTCACTTCTCAGTATGTCCTTAAGATGGGAACCCAACACTGGGTAATGGCCTCCTGTGCGCCCGTGAACACGCTCTGCTCTCCGTAAACTCATGTCCTTTTTGCATCCCTCAGGTTGTCCACCAGAGAATCCTCACGCCTTAGCAGCCAGCCCTTTTAAAGCATTCTCTCCTCAGCCACCAAAGTTTTTCAAGCCCCTAATGCCTGTAAAAGAGGAGCATAAGAAAAGGATGGCCCTGGAAGCGAGGCCTCTCCTCAGCCAAGAGGTAAACGTTTGCCTTCTCGTTAACTGAGCCAAATGGGGCAGAACGGTGCTGTCTTAGGAGAGCGGTGTTTTGCGGTCGCGTGTTGGACGCTGCATGTACGCATGCGTGGGTTACGTCACTCCGTGGAGCCCATTTGCAGAAGCCTTTTTCTCCAGCATGCAAGGCCGTGGTAGGAAGTCTCAATTTTCATTGCCATGCTTTTACTTTTCTGCATCGGTGGCTGTTTGGTCTTTCTTATCTTTCAAGAGAGAAAGAGATGCCCTATGTGTATCTTGAAAACGTGACAGGCCTTTTTGTATTCACTTGTTGATAGAACTAATGATGCGTCTTGCCACAGAGCACGTGCCTTCCCATCAGGTTTCGCCAGTAGTTTAACACCGGCTGCTACCGTTACTCACACATAATGAGAGTGTTGTTGCCGCTGTTTCTAACATGCATGTACTTAGTAGATATTTTGGCTGTGATCGTCTCTTGTGTGTGATGCATCTATGTGTCTTAACCTTTACAGAGCATGCCTCCATCTCAGGCACATAACCCTGGCTGCATTGTGTCCCCAGGAAGCAATGGCAGCAGCATGCCAGTAGAACACAGTAGCAAACCCGAGAAGAAGATTGTAAGTTCTGGAATGTTCCTGTCATGTTGCCTGGTGGTGGGTTGGAAGCCCTTTCACAATCTGCCTTCCAAATGCTTTCCAAGATATTAAGATGCGTGTTGAGTCCTGACTTTACACATGAAAATATGGCTCTTGGTAATGCTGTTTTTTGCATGAATATAACCTTGACCTGTGATTTTTTTTTTTCTTTCCTAAGTGTTCTTCCTATTTTATTTAACTTGTTTTCACGGCATCTTAAGTTTCTTTAGCTAAAGGGGGCGGGGGAAGGTACCTTTGAAGGCTCTGGTCATTATAAAGGGAAGCATAACAAGATCAGCTGAACTAATACCCAAATCTCTCTAATATGTCTGTGCATATTGCCCAGATTCTGAAGTTAATCTACCTAGAGGAATTGCATTTACTTGGCGTAAGTAATCGTGCACTTAGCTGTGGGTGTGTTTGAAAGCTTTATTGTGTTGCTGCTACCAAGATATCTGTGTGGTTTGTAGCTGCTCTGCGACCATCAGCATCCAGCCCCAGCCCTCCAGCACCAGTAGCTTTTGTTTCCTACCCAGCAAAATACAGTCCAACCGGATTGTTCTCAGCCTGGCTTTTAGAGTGACTTCCCTGTGTTACTCACAAGCAAGGTAGAATTCGGCCTGCAAAACCTTAATTTTCCAGCAGGGTTCCAAAGCTGCACATTCAGAGTGCTGGGACAGATGGCTCACACCTGCGATCACAAGTTCAAGGCCAGCCTGGGCTATAGAGTGAGCGCCTGCCTCCAAATAAATGAATACAATAAAATAAAACATATGAGATACTATTTTTCAAACACTGTTATCCCTGATACTTTTGATTATGTGTTATGCCTCAATTTTAAAAGTTGGGGTTTTTTTTTGTTTTGTTTTGTTTTGTTTTTTTAAGCCCATAAGTTTGGAAGTCTGGGAAGAAATAATTTTCTCTCCTTTTACTCTCCTGTGGCTTCCTTAGGCTTGGGCTGGCAGGGAGGAGCATGGGGTCAAGGCAGGCCATTGGATGTTTGCTGCTGCCCGTGGTCTGCTGTGGTGAGCAGTGTGCGGAGGCTCATTCCCAGCTAAGCAGGGTCAGCCCCATTTTCACAGGTGCCTCAGTGTGAGATCCATTAGCTGTTGCCACACACTGCGCAGCCACTAACTGCATCTTCAGGTGGTGCTGCAGCGGGCCACTCATCTGCATGCCGAGCTGCTACTGGGTCATAAAGCAATGGCTCCTCGTGCCTGACAGAGGGAAGGAAGAAAAGACACACTCTTCCTTATCCACTGCTGTTTCTCAGCACTGTTTGTCTGCTCGAGCTTCTCATGGAAAAATGGTGCATGCCAGGGACTCCTCTTTTACCTCCGTGGATCTTAAAGAGCCATCCCCGACTTACCTCACCATCCCCTCGCCAGTGCAGGAGACTCATTCACCGGGTGCACTAAAAGGGCCAGAGGCTGTGCCTGCACCTCTCAGGTTGTCTGGCTGTCTTTCTGTCGGCTGGCATTGACTCTCATCTGTGGGCTATATAGACACAAAATTAAAGCCGTTTGTTTTGCTCTAATACCCTCCCGAGACTGCCAGGTGCCCCTTCTGATGCTGCTCAGCACACAGATGAGCACTTTACACAGCCCACCCCATGGTTACTTTCTTCGCTTTGCTTTAAAAAGCTTAAAACAAAGCCCCTCTCAGCAGGCAGAGTGGAGGACCGCACCAGATTCTCCTAACCCAGGACATCTCTTAGGCTCTGTATGACCAAATGCATCATGTATGGATGTTGAGCAGGTTGAATGGTACCATTTTTGTTGCGAAGATCTGACTTGAGAAAGCTGCCTCTGCTGTCCTGAGAGAAACAGCTACTGTTAGATATTTTCTTCCCTTTTTGTTGTTTTGTTTTGTGAGATCCTGTCTCAGGACGTTGGGAAGAGCAGCCAGTGCTCTTAACCTCTGAGCCATCTCTCCAGCCCTAGTCCCTCTTTTTCAGTCAAAGTGTTTTGTCTGTAGCTAAATAACACTTTTATAAGTTAAGTGGGGAAAACATCAAATCACAAAGATGATAGCTACAGAGGAGCCTGGGAGTTTGACTGCATGCTACATGTAGGAAGGACACTCATTTCAGTGCCCTTTAAGATATGGTAGTAAATGACACTTCGGTATATTCTGTCTAACTAAAGTCCCCACGTGCATTGTGATCAAGAAAACTTTTTTTTCCCCTCCTTGAAGGCATTTCTCCAGCAAACTTTTAACCTCCTTTTAAATGTTGGGAAACAATTTTTTTGTTGTTGTTTTTCTTTTTGGTTTTTTGAGACAGGGTTTCTCTGTGTAGCCTTGGCTTTCCTGGACTCGCTTTGTAGACCAGGCTGGCCTCGAACTCACAGAGATCCATTTGCCTCTGCCTCCCGAGTGCTGGGATTAAAGGCGTGCACCACCACCACCCAGCGTATTGGGTACTCTTGAGTTTGGAGAATTACATTATTTTGTGAGTTTAAATTTTAAAAAAGAGAGAGAGCCGGGCGTGGTGGTGCACGCCTTTAATCCCAGCACTCGGGAGGCAGAGGCAAGTGGATCTCTGTGAGTTCGAGGCCAGCCTGGTCTACAAAGTGAGTCCAGGATGGCCAAGGCTACACAGAGAAACCTTGTCTCAAAAACAAAAACAAAAAGAGAGAGAGAGAGAGAGAGAGAAACAAAAGTTGAAATTCAATGTTCAGTCTAAATATGATGAATACAGAATCTGAAAATACAGAAAAGAGTGGATGGTCAAGACTGTCTGTTTAGTCTCTGTCCTCTTATCAACGTCATTGCCCAGGATAAGGACATCCCATATACATTTGAGGGCAGGTTGGTTTGTTTTAGGTTTTTTTGGTGTTTTTTCCACAATGCTAGTGGTCAAACCCTTGTGTATTCTGATGAGTGCTTTACCAAGAGAGCTACACTCCCCCACCCCCACAGCCTGTATTAGTTACTTTTCTATTGCTGTGGTAAAGAACATGGCCAAGGCAACTTATAAATGAAAGCATTTAACTGGGCTTACAGTTTTAGAGAGCTGGGACCTGTAACGGCAGCGTGAAGACATCTGGCAGGAAGAGCTGACTGTTTCCAGCTCAGACCCCAAGCACGAGGCAGAGAGAACTAGCTTGAAATGCCGTGAGCCTTTTGAAACCTCAGAGTAAGCCCTGGCGACACACCCCCTCCACTGAGCCACGCCCCCAATCCTTCCCAAATAGTTCCACCAACTGAGGCCCAAGTATCCAGCCATATGAGGCTACTGCCCCCATTCTCATTCATACTGCAACACAGCTTTTTTTTTTAAACTACCAATTCATTCAAATTACCACCACCTGCTTTTTAAAATAAGTTTTTATTACATGTATTTAGTTGTGTACGCATGCATATGTGTGATTTACATGCGCCACAACGTATGTGTGGAGGTCAGAGGACAACTTGCAGGAATTAGGTCTCTCTCTTCACCTTGTGAGTTCCTAGGATTGAAGTCCGGTCCTCAGGCTTGACGGTAAGCACCTTACACACTGAGCCAGCTCACTGCCTCTACTTTAAAAAAAGAAAAAAGAGAGAGAGAAAGAAAAGAGTTACTTAATTTAAAAAGCAACTAACAATTAGCTGAGCCTGCTGGCACACACCTTTAATCTCATTCTTAGGGAAGTAGAGGCAGTCTGATCTCTGTGAATTCAAGACTAGCCTGGTCTACTAGCAACTTCCAGGCCAGCCTGGGCTGCGCAATGAAACCTGTTTCAAAACAAAACAGAATAAAAAAAGATACAAGGACAAGGCGAGTATTTCCTTCCAAAAATTTTCTTTTGTTAATTTCAAAAACTTTATCATTGATGTTTGAGACTTATCTTTTAGGAGCCAAGGAATTAAGATTGGCGATTCCACAACTAATGTACACTCACCACCCCCCCTTTGGAAGAGTTCTAAAGATTGAACCTAGGGCCTTGCATGCCCTAAGCATGTGTCACCAAATGTACCTCTGGCTCCCAGTTAAATGCTCTAACTTTAAAAATTAATTTTTTGGAGCTAGAGTCTCATGTAGCCCAGGATGGTGTTGAATCACTGTATAACCCTGGCTGGTCTCAGACTCACTATGTAGCCCAGGCTGGTCTCTAGTCACTGTGTAACCCTGGTTGGTCTCAGACTCACTATGTAGCCCAGGCTGGTCTGTAGTCACTGTGTAACCCTGGTTGGTCTCAGACTCACCATGTAGCTCAGGCTGGTCACAGACTCACTGTGTAGCCCAGGCTGGTCTCAGACTCACTATATCTCTGAGGATGACCTTTTACTTGTGGTCTTCTAACCTCCCAACCTCTGAGTGCTTCAAGCATAGGTGTGCGCCACCAAGCCTGATTTGTGCTCTGCTGGAGATCAGACTCATGCTGGGCCAGCACTCTATTAACTGAACAACACCCTCAGCCCTTTTAAACTTTTTTTTGAGATACCTAAATCTCATAAGATTATGAGATACAAAAGAAAATATTACTATAAAATTTAACAGATGAGATTCATATTTATTTATGAATAGCCATCTGCTACATATTGATGACCTCCCCTTTTTCTTTGTTTTTTGTTTTGTTTTGTTTTGTTTCGAGACAGAGTTTCTCTGTGTAGCCTTGGCTATCCTGGACTCACTTTGCAGACCAGGCTGGCCCCGAACTCACAGCGATCTGCCTGCCTCTGCCTCCCAAGTGCTGGGATTAAAGGCGTGCGCCACCACACCCGGCCAACTTCCCCTTTTTCTCATCTAAATAATATACCGCCCCCTTATGTATCCTTAGTGGGGAAGGCAGATGTTTGGTTCTGGGTCTCTACAGTCATCTAGTTGTTACAATTGCAGACATTTTGAGGAAGGCGAGGACTGTTCTTAAAATAAGGATTCAAAGGTGTACCTTGCCAAGGAAGGGACCATGTCTCTTGTTATGTAGCGCTGGTATTCCCAGCCCTCGGGACAATGACAGTCATGCAGGAGGAGCTTGTTCGATAGTCCTTAAATAAAAGTCACATCTTAAAAGTATTGCTTGATGGCACGGTGGCTCCCACCTATAGTCTCGGCATTCAAGAGGCTAGGGCCAGAGGAAGACAGGGTGGGAAACAGTGAATTCTAGGGCCAATCTGGCTATGGGGTAAGACCTGGTCTCCAAAACCTAATTGTGTGTGTGTGTGTGTGTGTGTGTGTGTGTGTTTATTTTTAATAAAAGTGATATCTGCTGTGTTGCTGGATATGTAGGAGATTAGTTTAAAATTATTAGATTAAGGCTGGGCAGTGGTGGTACACACTTTTAGTTCCAGCACTTAGGAGGCAGAGGCAGGCAGATAGATCTCTGTGAGTTTGAGGCCAGTGTGGTCTACAGAATGGGTTTCAGTACAGCCAGGACACCCTGTCTCAAAAAAAAAAAAAAAAAAAAGGATTATTAGACAAATGTCAATTATTTTTCCACCCCATATTTTAAAAAAAATGTATCAGGCTGGATAGAGGGCTCAACAGGTGAGGTGCTCATTGTGAAGCCTGACAACCTGAGTTCAATCCCTGGGACTCACTGTAGAAAGAGAAAAGCAACTTCCACAAGTTGTCCTCTGACTTCCACTTATGAGCTGTGGCATGCAAGTACAAACACAAAGCAGACACACACACTCTCTCTCTCTCTCTCTCTCTCTCTCTCTCTCTCTTCATATATATATATATATATATATATATATATATATATATATATATATATATATATATATGTGCACACACACAATACATTAATAAATAATGCTTTTTAAATGTCCTTAACAATATTTATAAAATACAGGGCTGGAGAGATGGTTCAGCAGTTAAGAGCACTAGTTGCTCATGCAGAAGTTCCAAGTTCAGTTCCCATTTGCCAGCTCACAACCATCTACAACTCTAGTTCCAGGGGCTTCTGTGTCCCCTTCTGGCTTCCTCAGGCAGCAAGCACTCACGTGGTACACAGATATACTTGCAGGCATACATAAAACACTCATCTGTGTAAAATAGATCTAAACAAACAAGTTTTAAATATTTATAAAAGGGAATTCTTTTCTCTCTCTCTTTTTTTTTTTTTTTTGACATCAGATCTGTAAGTTTATTTTGCTCAATGTACGACGGCTACATAATGACTCACATTCATGAATATTCCATCAAAAATATGGAACGCTTCACGAATTTGCGTGTCATCCTTGTGCAGAGGCCATGCTAATCGGCATATTCACCAACCTTTGCCAAGCTCCCAAGCCTCTTTTTTATTTTTACTAATTTTTTTCATTTTTTTATTAATTTATTCATATTATATCTCAATTGTTATCCCTTCCCTTGTATCCTCCTATTCCTCCCTCCCTCCCACTTCCCCCCTTCTCCCCTCCCCTATGTCTGTGATTGAGGGAGACCTCCTCCCCCTGTATATGCTCTTAGAGTATCGAGTCTCTTCTTGGTAACTTGCTATCCTTCCTCTGAGTGCCACCTCCCCATCCAGGTCAGAGAAGGGGCATCAGAGTTCGTGTGAGAGTCAGATCTCACTCTCCACTCAAAATGCTGGAGAAGTCTCTCTATGGTCACTCTTCCTTCCTGGCTCTCCAGGCAGACCTCTGCCTGCTTCTTGCAGACCCAGGAAAGCAGTAGTCGATGAATCATTAGCATGTCTCAGTGTTGCAGGGGGTAGTCAAACACTGAGTGTAGAGTTCTGCACTTTTCACTCCCCTAGCCTCACAAAGGAGTTCAGAAACATGCAGAGATGACCCGGCACTCCCGCACTGTTCTTCCCTGTGTTAAAGATTGTCAGACCTAACAAAGGAGCCCACTCCTCTGCCTCAGGCAGGCCATGCCTCCGCTCCCTGACTGAGAGGAGGGGAAATGTCACAGCTGACACCAGCCCTTCAACCCAGTAAGGTTTCTTAGCCCAGGGGTGCGTGGCCTTCTAATGAGCACTGAGCGAGCACTGAGGAAATGAACACATTCCTGCCAGGCTACAGTGGGTTCATATGCCCACATTTCTGAGAATGAGACACTGCCATAGATGACAAGATCTGACCAGACTTAAGAAAGAGAGGCTCCTGATGCGTACCCATAATCCCCTGTTCTCAAAGGTGGAGGGAGGGACGAGGGTCAGACAATCAAGGCCTGTCTCCCTAAGGAATCCAAAGCCAGCCTGAACTACATGAAACAAATGGGAGGGAAGGAGGGAGGGAGGGAAGGAAGGAAGGAAGGAAGGAAGGAAGAAAGGAACATGGATATGAGAATGCCTTTACTAGCAGAGTGAAATATGTCTCAATCAGACAGTTGCTATAAGGAGCTAATGGCCGACTTTGGCTTCATTTCTGTAGGACTCCGAAGAGGAGGAACATGAGCTGGAAGCTCTCAGCAGGAAGCTGATGCACGCACAGCCTTATGTGCCTGTGGAGTTTGCTGACTTCAGTATTTACAATGCCAGCTTGGAGAACAGGGAGTGGTCTTCGTCTAAAGCAGACCTTTCAGACCCAAGAGCCTCGGAGAAAGCAGTGTCTCGGAGCCCTACCACCAGCAGCCTCACCAGTGGCTACTTCTCCCATAGTGCCTCCAATGCCACACTGTCTGACATGGCAGTCCCTTCCAGCGACAGCTCAGACCAGCTAGCCATCTCAACAAAGGAGGCCGAGTGCAGCGAGCACTCGGCGCCATCACTTGCGCCTGAGTTTAGACCAGCTTCAAGTCAAGAGCCTCCAGAAGTAGAAAGGGGCTTGGGGAAGGATAAGACAATCACCGTGCCACTGGAGGAAAACAGTGCCTTACCCAAGGGGAGCCCATCACCCCAAAGCATCCCTGAGGAAAATTCCAGAATGCCGTGCAGGACTGCCTCATGTTCAGAACTGGATGCTGGCCCCAGCAAAAATGGCCAACCAGCCAGAGAATTCTGCCCAGGAGAGGTGACTATAGAACACACTACAAACATTTTGGAGGACCATTCCTTCACAGAGTTCATGGGTGTGTCTGACGGCAAAGACTTTGATGGTTTGACAGATTGTTCTGTTGGAGAGCCCTCTGGTAAGAGGGACCTAGCAAATGAAACAAACCTTAACAGTGACCCAGAAGGAGCCCCAGATGCTGGCCAGCTGCATTCCAAGATAGAGAATAACCAGGTAAACACTCCCAGAGGCAGCCCCTGTGTGTTCCATGTTCTCAGTGAGCACAGCTTACTGGACACCAGCTCACTAGAGCTTCTCGTTACAAGTGAGATGTGCAGGAGAGGTTCATCTGATATTTGTGATTAGCGAGATGGCCAGTGCAGAGCAAGCTCATAGATGGCCTGCTCACCTGCTGAGGGAGAAGGGCTTTGCTTTGGGAATCAAAGCAGTTCCCTAGTTGTTGGGTTTTGTTGTTGCTTTAATTGGAAAATGGGTTAGTTGAAAGGTGGAGTCAGTGTTAGACTCAAGCAGACGAGCGGCTAATCTTTATGTTTGCTCCCTCCCGTGTTTGTTTATTGGCTAACTCAAAGCAGTCTGGTAGCCATCTACTGTATTTCATCAAATCTGTGATTCCTTTTGTTATCATAGTCACCATTAGTTTCATATCACAAAGACCGGAGTTCAAGTCTACAGCACCCACATAAAAGCCAAGGATAGCGATTTGCCTCTGTAGCTCCAGTTCTTGGCAGGGAAGTGGAAAGTGGAGCAGAGAGATAGATCATGGGAGTTTGATGGCTGATCAGTTTAGAAACATTCCAGCTTGGCAGGCACGGTGACTTTGCATGCCTTTAATCCCAGCATTTGGGGCAGGCAGAGCTCTGTGAGTTCGAAGCCAGCCTGGTCTACAGAGTGAGTTCCAGGACAGCCAGGGCTCCATTACATGGAGAAACTTTGTCTCGAAAAACACCAACAAGAAGGAAGGAACAAAGGAAAGAAGGAAAAGAAAAGCAGCATCCAAGCTCCTAGTTCACTGAGGTCCTATCTCGAAAATGAATGTGGCTAGCCATTAATCTCAGCACTCTAGAGGTAGAGATGTGTGGATCCTTGTAAATTCAAGGCCAACCTGATCTACATATGGAGTTCTAGGACAGCCAAGGCTACATATTAAGACCCTGTCTCAAAACAACCAAACAAAATAAGGTAGCGGGTAGGGATAGAGGAAGGCTCACATGACCTCTACCTTCTGAGTGGCATTCACAGGTGTACGTACACACACACAACAGTGGGCTGGGTTAGTATAGCTCAGGGGTAGAGCATTTAGCTAGCATGTCCAAGGCTTTGGGTTGTGTCGCCAGCACCACAAAACACAACTTTTCAGGATGGAATTGATCTTTTTGAAATTGGTGCCCTGCTGGACTACTAGCGCAAGCCTTTACTCTCAGCACTCCGGAGGCAGAGGCAAATGGATCTCTGTGAGTTCGAGGCCAGCCTGGTCTACATAGTGAGATCCTGTCTCAACTATTGGTGCCCCTAGGTGGAGATGTGCGGAGCGCAGTTGAACCTTGGGCTTTGCATGTTTCCCATTGATGGCTTACTATGTTGTTTAATTTTCATCCTGGGAGAAAATGGGCTTCACTAAGGAAAAGTGAATTACGGAGATAGATTTTCAACTTCTAAACATTCCATTCCCAAGAATCTCCATTCCTTCCCGTTTACATTTCCTTTTTAATCCCACACCTGTGTAAGCTACAGGGCCATCAGAGCTCAGCAAAAACAAACAGTTTACCAGACAGGACAGGAGCACCAGCACTTAGTGAAGGAAGATAGAACAGCCACACCCATGGTGCCGCTCCCAGTTCTGCTGAGACTGCTGTCACTGGCTGTCACTGTCCGTGCCTTCTGAACCAAGCCTCAGACAGTACAGGGAGAGAAGCTGTGTGGCTCAGACCGGCCTGCAAGTCTGGAGTTCAGAGACTTCCCGCTTCTGCCTCCAGAGTACTAGATTATAATCTAGAAGCCCCATGCTGGAGAAGGGGGTCGTTAAAGATAGAAAAGGGCTTCCCCAGTGTAAGAATGCTAGCAGCTAGGAACACAGACTGAGCAACTCATTGTTGACTTTTGTTCTTGCAAGTAAAGGTGAGTTTATTCCAGGTCCTTCACTGATCTCGAAGCTGGTCTGATATTTTCCTTCTTTGTTTTATTTTGGGTTTTGTTTTTGTTTTTGCTTGTTTTGGGTTTGTTGTTGTTGTTTGTTTGTTTGTTTTTGAGACAGTCTCTAGCCCAGGCTAGTCTTAAACTCCCTGGACTGGAGGATAACCTCACACTTCTGATCCCCCTGCCTCCACCTGTCCCATGCCGGGATTACAGGCATGCCCTCCCACCTACCATTCAGACATATGCTAGAGGTGGAACCCAGGGCATCAAGCATGCTAGGTGGTCACTCTGCCAACGGTGCTCCATCCCCCAGCCTTGTTGGTGTTGATGAATTTGTTAGATTTGAATTAGGGTCTCTTTTCACCCCTCAGTACTCGCCAAGGGACTGTGGCGAAGCCAAGTGAACCCGTCAGAAATTGCTCACCCCCAGGGTTCAGATGAATTAGTGTAGAGTGGGGGACAGGACGTTTTCACTAACCCCAGGGGTAGTGTAAAAGGAGGGTCACATTGTGAGAAGCCTGGCCTGTTGAAGAGGAGAGGATGTTGTCTTCCTTATTTTGTTGTGAAAGATCATAGAACATTAAGTCCATGCCAGAGAGCTTGGTTTAGTTTTTTTTTGTTGTTGTTTTGTTTTTTGTTTGTTTGTTTTCCGAGACAAGGTTTCTCTGTGTAGCTTTGGCTGTCCTAGACTCACTTGTAGACCAGGCTGGCCTTGAACTCACAGTGATCCACCTGCCTCTGCCTCCCAAGTGCTGGGATTAAAGGCATGTGCCACCACACCCGGCCCCCAAGAGCTTGGTTTAAATGTGTAATATAAACCAGAGGTGGTGGCCCATATCTGTAACCCCACTACTCAGGAGGCTGAGGCAGACTGCCTAAGGTCCAAGACCAGCCAGGACTACAGAGTGAGACCCTGTCCTCAAAATTCTAAAGTAAATAATGTACAGAAATGTTGGCTGCATTCAAATAGTAGCATTATAGCAATTTTTTTTTTTATAAAGATAGGGTCTCTCTACCTAGCCCTGTGTGTCTTGGAGCTCACTATGTTGATCAGGCTGACCTCAAACTCACAAAGATCCACCTGCATCTGCTCCCAAGCTCTGGAACTAAAAGTACACTCCCCGCACACACTTGACTGGCAGTTCTTCTTCAAAAAGAATTTTGTGTCTCTGGGGAGATGGCCCAGCAGGTAAAGTGCCTGCTGGACAGGCAGGAGGAACTGGCTTACAGTCACCAGCACCCACTTATAAGGCCAGACACGGAAGCACACACCTTTGACTCCGGCACTCTGGGGGCAGAGTCAGGCAGATCTCTTGTGAGTTGGAGGCCTGCCTGGTCTACCTATTGAGTTCCAGACCAGCGAGGGCTGTACACTGAGATTGTGTCTGAAAAAAAAGAGGGTGCAGTTCTACTGAGAAAGACACAGGGCACCAAACTCTTGCCCCCTCCCCACCCCCCTGCACCCCCGCCCCGCACACAACTGCATACATGGATACACCCTCCCTCACAAATGCGTGTGCATATACCACGCAAGAACAGAAAGTATCTTACATTAGGGTTTCTGCTGGACTGGAGTTAGCTGTATTTGCAGTGCTAGGAATTGGACGTAGGGCCTCTTGGATGCTAGGTCAACCCATAAACTACAACCCTAGTTGGTGTGTTGATTTTTTTTTTTCCGAGACAGGGTTTCTCTGTGTAGCCTTGGCTGTCTTAGACTCACTTTGTAGACCAGGCTGGCCTCGAACTCATAGCGATCCACCTGCCTCTGCCTCCTGAATGCTGGGATTAAAGGCGTGCGCCACCACGCCCAGCCCGTGTGTTGATTTTAATAAGTTGTTCTGACAATACAAGTCTATTTGAGAGCTGGAGATGCGGCTCGGAGGGTGAAAGCATGAGTATTGGAGCTAGAATCCCCAGCACCTGTATAAAATCTGGGTGTGACCATGTAGGTCTGGAAAACCAGTGCTGAGGGGTCGAGACAGGAGGATCCTGGAGTTTGCTGGCCAGCCAGCCTGTCTGAATTGGTGGGCTTCAAGTTCACCTGTCTCAGGGGAATAAATCAATCAAAGAGTAATAAAGTAGGTCACTGAATGTTCTCTTCTGGCTTCCTCATGCACAGACAAATGAAGTACATGTGTGTATACGCACTACCCCACAAATACACATACCCAGTAACAGCTGTTTGAGGGGCTGAGAATGTAGCTCAGTGGTATAGTGTTCGCCTAGCATGCATGGGGTCC
This sequence comes from Acomys russatus, assembly GCF_903995435.1. Taxonomy (NCBI): domain Eukaryota; kingdom Metazoa; phylum Chordata; class Mammalia; order Rodentia; family Muridae; genus Acomys; species Acomys russatus. The sequence goes on along the minus strand of NC_067139.1, from coordinate 29,901,495 downwards.
TAGGTTCAATTCCCAGTACTTAGGGGATGTGAAAGGAGACCAAAAGTCAGTTTGGGAACTTTTTCTTCTACTTCTTTTTTCTTCTCAGAACATGGGCTTTTCTCCACAGAAGCTTCACCTATTCTCTGAGATTCCATAATGAATTCAGTCTGGTCTGACCCTCCAGAAAGCCTCTTGGAGGGTGGGCCCTATGTGGGGGTGGGGAAGTGGGGACCAGGAGTTTAGACTCACCAGTCTCTGTATTCCAGGAAGCCACAGCCACTCGGTAAGAGGCAGCCATGCACCTGCAGGCCACAGCTCGGCAGCTTTGTTCACCCGTCCCACCCTGGGACAGTATGTGCTCCATCTTCAGACAGCTGTGACCCAGCTCGACCTCAGACCAGCATGGGGGAGCCCTGCACTTCCCCTCCCCAGTGGGAGAAGCCACACTCTGTCCCACGGCAAATCACAGCCCCTGCTCCTTTCAGAAAGGACAAGAATCAAAATCTCGGCTTACCTACGTGGCAGTATTTTCGTCTGCACTTCCTATATGCCCCCACTGTGTAAAGACCTCCACAGACTCAAACTTTATTCTTGTACATTTTTAAATCAGTTCTTACTGCAGACTCTGGAGTCAATGCTCTGATTTTTTTATAAATAATATATATTATGTATATGAATTGTGTATCTGTGGTATGTCTGTTCAGAGACATATCTGCACATTAAAATGCAGATAAGTGATTTGTCAAAAATCACAAGGTACTGGACTCTGTTGCAAAGCGACCTGGATGACTGCTTTGACGCGAGCAGATGAGAAACATGTTTTATTATGTAAGAATGAGCTTCTAAGTCCCTCTTTATAGAAAACGCTGCAGGCGCTGTTCTTTATAACCAAAGAACTTCTGAGACTGAACCATGAGTCTTTGCTGTCCACTCCTGTTTCGTGTGAGTATATAATCCTCAGTCCCAGTCTGGTGCCATACTTCCCTCGGCTTAGGAGCCGTGTGCTGCCCTGTCCCGTTTCCTAAGCACACTGAGGACTCCCACAGCTATAACCTTTGGTCTTCCACCTAGCCTGAGGCCTGCTGACCTGATACTGACCACTGACAATGACTGGGGCTCCTCCTCCACCCCAGCATTGCCTGTATCCTGTTCAGCCCATCCCAGCAAGTGGAATGTGCAGGGCAGTATTGTAATTGAGAGTGGGAAAGGGCACTGGGGGGGGGGGGGAGGGGGGGGAGGGAGGAGTCTTGATTTGGGGCTTCTTTATCAATTTGTTTCAGATTGCTAGATCCCATTGTGGTGTGGTTCTGCCGTTTTGCTTGATTCTGGGAAATGCTGAAGAGCTGGACTGAGCTGTTGCACGTCACCTTGTTTGAGGGGGATTGAATACGGACCGCTCTGTCGCCTTTTTTTTTTCCCTAAGTCTCCTGCAAGCAGAGACGTTGTAGGATGGTGTGTGGAGATTTTTACAAAAATATTTTATGTACTTATTCTGTAGATGCCTGTACAATGGACCTCTGTGTACAGCTACACGTGTGTTGTGAGAGCAAGTGAGAGAGCATGTGTGCAGCCTGCTGTACTCTTTTTAAGTTCTTAGCATTGGTGAGGGAGATATGGGAGATTTTATTGAAAAGCTGCTGTTTTGTGTGTATAGTGAGCTGACTGTAGTATTTTACTATCATCTGTTTAAAACAAAAAGAAAAACTGTAATTTATATTCCCTTTCAAGTTTATTGTATTTAAATTGGTACAGATTTGTGTGTGTTTTAGAATATAAACTGTCTAATTCAGATTTTAAAGCATTGACTGTTCCTTTTTTGAATTTTAAAAAATTTGTATTTCGTGTGCATTAGTATTTGGCCTGCGTACATGTTTGTCTGGGGTTGTCAAATTCCCTGGAGCAGGAATTATGACAGTTATGAGCTGTCATGTGGGTGCTAGGAATTGAACTTAGGACCTCTGGAAGAACAGCCAGTGCTCTTAGCCACTGAGCCATCTCTCCGGCCCTGATTGTCAGTTCTTAATAATATTACCATGGGGATGGGAATCACAGTTCAGTGGATAAAGTGTGCAAGCTAAAAGGGGAAAAAAAAAGCTGTGTATGGTGGTAGATGCTTGTAATCTCAGCTGTGGGGAGGTAGAGATAGCTAGGTCCTTGGACTCACTGACCAGCCAGCTTAGTCTAATCAGTGGATCCAGACCAATGAGAGATTGTCTCTCAAAAAGCAAGGTGAACAGTGTCTGAGGGATGACACCAATGTTGTCCTGTGGACCACATACTTAGGTTCTGTTCTGGTTTACTGTATTTGTGTGCATACACAAAGCTATAGTGTAAGTAGGCTGCTAATTGATTTATTGAGGGTAAAGTGTCAGCCAGGCACCATCCTGACCACGTTTGAAGTTTACTTTGATCTCATCTGATGGGCATCGAGAGCCAAGGCAGAGAGACTGACGATGGAGTTGTGGCAAAGCCGGGCTTCAGCCCCATTTCTGCTGGCCTCTTCTCTTCCCTCTGTGTTCGGCCTGGCAGCATGACCTGGAAGGGCTCCTCTACTTGAAGAGAAAAGTTATAGGAAGCAGCAGCGTGGTGGTGTGATACAACAGGCTGCCGACTAACCAGCAACCCAGGAGACTATTGAGCAGGTAGGGCCTGGATTGACTCTAAACAAATCTCGGACCTGAGGACCAGCGCTAAAGATGCCCTTGCAGAGTCTTTTGTAAGAAAGCCGCTGTTTTGAAGTTTCCAGGAAAAGAAGCCAGCACTCTCTCCACTAGCGAGTCCCTTTTGGAAGAAAATATAGACCGAGGGAACAGGAAACTCACTTATATTTTATACAATAAGCTGAGGGACGAAAGCAGCTATGTGAGCTTTTTTTTTTTTTTTTAAAGATTTATTCATTATTATACAGTGCTCTGCCTGCCTGTACACTGACTGCAAGAAGAGGGCATCAGATTACATTATAGGTGGTTGTGGTTGCTGGGTATTGAACTCAGGACCTCTGGAAGAGCAGCCAGTGCTCTTAACCTCTGAGCCATCTCTCCAACTCCTATGTAAGCAGTGATAACTCAAACAGGCCAAGGGCTTGGGGAGGCGGCTCACTTGGTAACTTCTCGCTGTGGAAGCGTGAAGACCAGAGTTCAGGTTTCCAACATTCCCATAAAAGGTTGGGCACAGCAGCATTGACTTATGGAAAACACTTGTTTATAAAAATACCTTTAAGAGGGCCAGGCATGGTGATGCATGACTTTAATCCGAACACTCAGGCAGCAGAATCAAGTGGATCTCTGTGAGTTCAAGGCCAGCCTGGTCTACAAAGAGAATCCAGACCAACCAAGGTTACACAGAGAAACCCTGTCTTAAAAACAAAAAAACAAAACCTTAAGGTTCACTAAGGGCAGACACTATCTTCTAAATTATACTGCCCCGAGCAATAATTATTTTGAAAGGCTATTCAAGCCTTAGAGCAACACTGAGGACATGACTAATAACCTATGTATGTATGTGATTAAACTTTATTTAAAGAGGAAAGCGTTCTGCTCCCTGCAGTGAAAGGATCTTGAGAGAAGCTGTAATTGAATATGAGAGTTTTTACTGCACTTTGGAGTAAATGCCAACAGGAGCATGAATCTGGCACACGGTTGGATAAGAAGCTTTTATTATTCACTCCGCCCCAAATTCCTACACTATCAGCAACACGCACACCTTTCTGTATGTACAGCTCATCTCCCAGATTAACAACCAAAGAAAAAGCTAAAACAGGCCTAGAGACACATGCGCATAATCCTAGCACTCGGGATGCCGAGGCAGGAGGACCACCTAGTGAGACCGCGTGTCAAAACTCAAAACCAAACACTAAATCTGCAGCATACGCAGTTTGAGGCAGGTTTTCTTCTAGCCAGTTCCAACAGCAGCAGCTGCTTTGGCTGCAGCCCTGCAGGTTACCGGCTCCTCTCACCCATGGGGACCCGAATCCAGAAGGTGACAGGGAAGAGCAGGAGGCAAGATCTGCTCTTTTGTAGACCCTGGTCTGAGTGAAAACAGAAACCCAAAGTCTAAATTTTAACCTGCCTGTCATTTGTCTCCAATCCTCTGAGGGGAGGAAAAGGGGAATACAGGTTTGAGGACCAATTGTTACCAGTATAAAATCTGTACAGGTGTGATCTAACTTCTACACATACACACACACACACACACACACACACACACACGCACATGCATGCACAGATGCATGCATGCACTTACGCACACACGCGCACATACACACACTCTGTGTTCTGAGACACTCACCCACTCACTGTGTGTTCTTGGTCAAACAATTCTTTCCCACCTGGAGGCTCACTGGGTGCCTATATCCTTGCAAACTGTCCTCAGAAGACTGTAGCTTCCAGGTGACAGGCTGTGCCTCAGTCATTATAACCCGAGCCCGCAGTCGGTAACTGCCATCTTGGAGGTTTCCTCACGCTGAGAAAGGAACTCTGGAACGCCTCATGGGCCCTGTTCGTGAAGATGTGGGACACTAATTGATAGGGCAGTGCATGTTGTACTGATGGAAAAAAAAAAGACAGCTCTCATCTTAAGGGGAATAAGGGCTAGTTTATTCGGGGGCCATTTAAGTGACCATGGCCTGGGAACACAGACTTAGGTTACCCCCAAATTCCACATTCCAGCATGAAAGGCATGTTGTGAAGTTTTCCAGAACAGAGAAAGCCGTAAATCAAGGTAAGTTTAAAATACATCTGTGGTCGCAGCGCAGAGAGACAGGTACTACAAGATGGTGGAAGCTTTTCCTGTAGGCCCAAGATGTTATCTCATGACATTCTTAGCTTCCGGGTTGGTGGAGGCTAGTGGGCTGCTAATAGGTTTTGAAAAGGTTTTATCTATTATTCACAGGATGTTTGCTCAGACTCCAAGGTGGGCAAGGAATGGCTGATCCAGAGGATTAGCAACCAGCCCAAGATAAGGGACCAGCCTTTGGACCTGCGACATTCCAGTCTCTCCACAGCACTGAAGTTCTGATCAGCCCTTCGGACTTTGTTAGGATTCCTCAATCGTACTTGTAAAAAGGAATGCCTAAATGGGAAGAGTTTCAGCCAGGGGTGGTGGCACACACCTATAATCCCAGCACCTAGAAGGCAGAGGCAGGTGGATCTTCATGAGTTCAAAGCCAGCCTGCGTCCAGGGCAGTCAAGGCTACACAGAGAAACCCTGTCTCAAACAAAAAACAAAACAAAACAAAAAACCCCAAAAGGTAGAGTTTCTGAGAGATTGATATAAGGTTGACTTGGCAACCACAAAATTGGTTTGGAGTTATCATAATCTTAACCACCAGCTGCCCTCGCAGTACCCCTAATGCCTTGAGCTATTTAGGTTTTTTTGTTTTGTTTGAAACAGGGTCTTTCTCTGTAGTCCTGGCTGTCTTGCAACTCACAGGTCCTTCTACATCTGCCTCCCTTGAGATTACAGGTGTGCACCACCATGCCCAGTGAGCTACTTAGGTCTTAACACCTGGAAATGGTGCTTATGATAACTGTAAGAAGTTAACTGTAGCTTTGTCTCCTAAACTTCTGCCCAAGCTAAGTCATGGAGATACTGTTTTAATATTTGTGTGTGTGTGTGCGCGCACACACGTGTATGCCACAGCACATGTGTGGAAGTCTGAGAACAACTTACAGGTCTCACTTTTCTCCTTCTACCATTTGGGTTCTGGGCTCAGACTCCGGGTCCTCGGTCTTGGTGACGAATGCCTTTCTTTACGCACTGAGCCTGCTTACTTGCCTGAGAGTTTTCTGAAAAATCTCTATAAGCCAGGCATCATGGCATGTGCTTGTGATCCTTACATCTGAAAGACTGAGGTAGAAAAAGTGCTGTGAGCTGTAGGTCAGTTTGAGGTACATATGAGTTCCAGGTGGGCTAGGGCTACAGAGTGAGACCTTGTCTCAAGAAAAGAAAAAAGCCAGTGTGGTGACACACACTTTTCATCTCAGCACTCAGGAGGCAAAGGCTAGCGGATCCGAGTTTACTGTACGAAGGGCTTCCTAGTCCAGAAGTGAGTCTGAGGATGAACAGAACCAATTTCCTGGAGTTTTGTTTGTTTTGGTTTTTTTTGAGTTTTTGTGTTTGTTTGTTTGTTTGTTTGTTTTTCTTTTCTTTTTTTTTAAAACCATGCTACTCTTAAAAAAAAAAAAAAAAGATTTATTTTTTCTGTGTACATTATTCTGCCTGCATGTACCCCTGCATGCAGAAGGGGGCACCAGATCTCATTATAGATGGTTGGGAGCCACCATGTGGTTGCTGGGAATTGAACTCATGGCCTCTAGAAGGGCAGCCAGGGCTCTTAACCTCTGAGCTTTCTCTCCAGCCCTGTTTGTTTTTCAAGACAGGTTTTCTCTGTATGGCCCTAGCTGCCTTGGAACTTGCTCCATAGAGCAGGCTGGTCTTGAACTCAGAGATCCACCCGCCTCTGCCTCCGGAGTGCTGGGATTAAAGGCATGCATCACCAGTGCCCTCGCCCATTTCCTGGGGTTTTAATATAATAATAATAATAATAATAATAATAATAATAATAATAATAATAATAATGATAATAACAATAATAATAACAATAATAATAGTGAACAAATAAAGCTACAGGTCTGTGTGATTGCTTAAACTAACTCTCATTGAATCGGCATGTTCTTTGCAGCCTGTGGTTAACCACAAGTGAGTCAAGGCTGCTTAGTTAACACCAGAGGTAGAATATTAAGCCGCAGCGACTGCCAAAGCCAAGAGAAACTGCCTAGCAATGAGGATATGAAAGCTGTCTTCCCTACCACTTGCCCTAGGAGCTGCCTTGTTACAGAGGTGCCAATTCGCGCACCTTTTCTGCTAGTCCTTGTGTGCGCTGTGTTATACATCTGTAACCACTGTAGTATACTAGCAGCTGTGGTGTGGGGGATTATCTTAAGTTATTGGCTCAGTGTAACAATTAGCATCATCTTGTGTAATTTAGTTTGTTTGAAACAAGGTCTTATGTACCCTAGGCTGGCTCCAAACTCGCTGTGTAGCCAAGGATGATCCTGAATTTCTCTGATCCTCCTGCCCCCACCTCCCAAGTGCTGGAATTACAGACACGTGCCACCACCTCCTGTGTCTGTGGGGATCTGACCCAGGCATCACATATGTTATGCAAGCTCGATTCTTTACCCACCCTCTCCTCACAGTTTCTGTGGATCTAGAATTCAGAGACATGTGAGAAGCTCTGACTCCAGTCTCACGAGGCTACAGTCAGCTTCAGTTTTCTGAAGGATTGTGTGGGAGGAGGAGGATCCACTTCTTTTGGTTGTTTTTGTTTTTGTTTTCTGAGGCAGGGTTTCTCTGTGTAGCTTTGGCTGTCCTGGACTCACTTTGTAGCCAAGGCTGGCCTCGAACTCACAAAGATCCACCAGCCTCTGTCTCCTTGAGTGCTGGGATTACAAGTGTGCGCCACCTCACCCAGCTAGGATCCACTTTTAGGATGGCCCACCCACACTGATGACACTCCTGATTAGAGGTGAAGTTCTTAAGTCTGCCGCTGCTGATGAAGACACGTGAACTCTGCCTTTGAAGACTTCAAAGGATCTGTAGACAGTTTAAAGCCGCCACCAATGAAATTACATTGCTGGAAAGCTGGGGTAAAACAAAGCTCACTGAAATCTATAAAGTAAGTGTGAGTCCCACTCCTAAGACTTTCTTTTTCTTAGTTTTTCCAGACAGGGTTTCTCTATGTAGCCCTGGCTGTCCTGGAACTCACTCTGTAGACCAGGCTGACCTTGAATTCACAGACATCCGCCCACCTCTGCCTCCAGAGTGCTGGGATTAAAGGCATGTGCCACCGCTGCCGCCAACGCCACTGCTGCCACCACCACCACCCGGCTAAGACTTTCATTCTTGAAGTCCAGGGTGGGAAGGAAAACCACATTCCCATGAAAGACCAAGGAGATATCAATAAGAAAATGTCAGGCGTAGTGGTGCACACTTCTAATACCAGCACTTGGAAGGCAAAGGCAGGCAAATCTCTGTGAGATCAAGGCCAGCCTGGTCTACATGGTAAATTCTGGACTTTACAGAGTGGATCCTCTTGTTTTTGTACCCTGTGGGTTTGAGAAATTGAACTCAGGTCTTAAGTCTTGGCACCCTTACCTGCAGAGTCATATCATGGCAGGGCGTGGCTAACAGTCTAATGAAGACAGACTTTTGAAACCCCTGTCCCACCATTGTATTTCTCTCCTACGTTGATGGATATTTAGCCTAAACGTCAGTTTCCCTCCCTGCTAAGTGCGGCTGAAGACAGCACCCACCTCTGAGGACTATGCATTTGAAATCCCTTGGGCTGAGAATATAGCCACTATGAAAATGCAGGTGCTTGCTGATGTCGGATAGGGTGCTGTCCTGTGGTTTCCCGCTTCTGGTGTAAATGACACACATTTCTCCATGGGTGGTTTAGCTTTTAGCTGTTGCCAAGCCATACTCCGAAACAGAGCCAAAAGTGAAAATCCATCCAAACACTGAATGGATGTAATATAACAGAATAGACACCGAAGGAGAAAAGGAAACGTGGAAGAGTATCCACCTGCACTTCAGGTTCTAGTAGGTTAAAAACCCAGAATGAAGTCATAGCTGGGCATGGTGGCGCTTGCCTTTAATCCCAGCACTCGGGAGGCAGAGGCAGGTGGATCTCTGTGAGTTCGAGGCCAGCCTGGTCTACAAAGTGAGTCCAGGACAGACAAGGCTACAAAGAGATACCTTGTCTTGAAAAAGAAAAACAAACCAAACAACAACAACAACTAAGAGAATTAAGTTATAGACATTTGGGCTGCTACTTTAGAAAGGAAATTTTTTTTTCATTAAAAAATAATTTGTTGGAGCTGGGCATGGTGGCGCACGCCTTTAATCCCAGAACTCAAGAGGCAGAGGCAGGCAGATCATTGTGAGTTCGTGGCCAGCCTGGTCTACAAAGTGAGTCCAGGACCGCAAAGGCTATACAGAGAAACCCTATCTCAAAAAACAAACAAATAAACAACAACAACAACAATAATAATAATAATTTGTTGGGCTGGAGAGATGACTCAGAGGTTAAGAGCACTGGCTGTTCTTCCAAAGGTCCTGAGTTCAATTCCTGGCAACCACATGATAACTCATAACCATCTATAATGAGATCTGGTACCCTCTTCTGGTGTGCAGGAATTACATGCAGGCAGAACACTGTATGCATAATAAATAAATAAATATTTAAGAAAAATAATTTGTTTTAAAGACAGGGTTTCATTATATAGCTCTGGCTGGCCTAGAACTCTCTTTGTACACCAGGATGGCATAGAACTTCCAGAGATCTGAGTGCCTCTGCCTCCTCCTTTCAGACTTGGATTAAAGATGTACACCACCATGCCTAGATGGGAGTCTATTTTTTTAAATGTATGTGTCTGTGTGTAGATTTGTAAAGGGGGCTGCAGGGTCCTCATAAACCTGAAGAACTAGATCCCTTGGAGGTAGCTATGAACTGCCCAAAGTGGGTGTCAGGATCTGAACTCAGGTCCTCTGGGAAAGCAGCAAGCACTCAGCAGCTGAGCCATCTCTCTGGTCCCAAATAGTAAGAGTTCTACAAGCTTCTCAAAGCAAACAAAATAAAAACACATCCTGGAGACTGGAGAGATGGCTCAAAGGTTAAGAGCACTTACTGCTCTTCCAGACGAACTGCACCCACATGACAGCTTAAAACTATCTATAATGGCAGTTCCAGGGGACCCAGTGTCCTCTTCTGACCTTTGCATGCGAATCATGTGTACATACAATCACATACATATACACAAATAAAATATATTCGGTTTTTTTAAATACTGGAATTTTAGTCAGATGATATCCACTGATTGAGTCACCGAATTTTGACTTTGAGGACATAGCCTGAGATCTCTGGGTCTTAATTTCCTAGGATGAGACACAGTAATGACTAAATAGAAATTTAATAAGTGAATTAGTGATTGAGAAACAGGAAATCATGATTTCCAACTGGATACGTCAATCTCAAAGAACAAAGACTTTGTGTGTGTGTGTTTTTCCAGACAGGGTTTGTCTGTGTAGCCCTGGCTGACCTGAACTTGCTTTGTAGACCAAGCTGGCCTTGAACTCACAAAGATCCAACTGCCTCTGCCTTCCGAGTGCTGGGATTAAAAGAGTGTGCCACCACACCCAGCTTTACTTCTTTTTTTTTTTTTTTTAAATGTGAGTGAGTGTTTTGCCTGCATCTATGTCTGTGTGCCTCTTTCGTGCATGTGTTACGTTTGGGGTAGAAGGCAAGAAAACTCACTTTAGACACAGAAGCTGAAAACGAAAGTTTTATTTTCTGAGCTCAGGGAGGTGGCTAGTTCAGGATCTGAACCTCATCCTTGAGGGGAAGTTGTATTGCATATTTAAGTGGTGAAAACCACAAAGCTCATACAGTGGGGTTGATGGTGGAACAGGGTGTCAGCTCTGACTCAAGTTATTTTGCAAGCAGGCAGTTTTAGCTAACCTTGAAAGTGTGCCTGGCAGTGTTCAGGGTTCATCCAAAGTGTAACCAAGTATGGAGATAGCAAATTATGAATTAGGACACCATTGAATCCTGGATAACAAGGGTGCAGACAGAGTATAGCCTAGTATAAGGCCAGCTTGACCTCTTGGCAGGGAATTTTCCCAGAGTTGGTCGTCTTTGGTGATGGAGTTAGGCTGTTTCTAACAAAATGGAGTCTGACAACTTTTAACATGATCTCTTCATCTGGTGCTTGGTGCCAGCAGTGGGCATCAGATCCCCTGGAACTGGAGATGCAGGCAACTGTGAGTCACCATGTGGGTGTTACGAACCAAACCTGGGTCCTCAGGAGAAAGCAGCTGGTGCTCTGAGCCATCCATCTCTCCAGCCTCAGAACAAGAACTGTCATGTAAACTAGAAATGTCTAAGTCAGAGCTGGGGGTAGAGCTTAGTGGGTAAAGTTCTTTCTTTACCCTGGGTCTGATTCCCAAAATCCACACTTAAAAAAAAAAAAAAAAAAAAAAAGTGGGCCAGAGAAATGATGAATTCTAGGCCAGTGAGAGAGCTTGTCTCAAAGAACAACCCAAGGTTGTCTGTCTTTTGGTCTCTACAAAGACAGAGAGAAAGAGAGACAGAGAGGAGAGAGACAGAGAGAACTAAAACAGCACAATTTCTAGCCAAGGGCTCACTGGGTGAGCTCTGCTGATAAAATCTTCCTGAACTCCCTGAAGTAGAAATTCCTGGAGGCTGGATCAGGCCCCAGCTTCACCAGGAAGTAGTATCCCAAAGTAGCAGGTAACAGGGTTTACATACACACACACACACACACACACACACACACACACACACACACACACATCTCTTATCACAATTTAAGGATCAAATATCTCCATTTACAGGGGGAATAAATCCCAAAGGGCATGCTCACTTAGAGGGGAAGTGAAGAGGCTCTAAGGTAGGCCCGGAGCTGGCCTTAGAGAACTTCACCACGCCTTTTAACCTGTCAAGTCTATGATTTCTTTGGTACCTTCATCTCTTTACTGGCCTTTCAGAGAGAGAAAAACCATGGCATTCTGATTAGGAGGATGCTTTTATTTATGACACTTAGCAGAGTGCTCTGTAAACAGCTGGCATCAGTCATGACACTTCCCAATCAGTCAAGGGACTGAGCTGTATCTGTGTTAAAGAAAAAGACCCAGTTCCCAACAGCTTAAATAAGCCCAGAGCCAAACAGTTCTTCAAATATAGGAAGGCAGTAGCCCACGTCCTCACCTCCACCTCCCACTCAGCCTGTCCTTCTCTTTTCTCTCCCCCTTGGCTTTGTTTAATGGCACAAAGTATTCTGATGTCACAATCACACTACCTGAAGTGCTGAGTCAAGTCAATAGACACACGGATCTCCGTCAATGTCATCAACCACATCCCTAGGGTGAGTCTTCCCAGCCACGGCTTGTGAAGGGTTTTCAGTTCGCGTAGCCAGTGTCAGTCTAGATGGACTTCTGTGGGTTCCAAAGAAGAACAGAACGCCCAACCTCCTTTTGAGAAAAACAGGGGATGTGGGAGAGGAGACATGGCCAACCTGGAATACCTTAGCTGAAGTTCCAGGAGACCCGTGGGCTCAAACTGAGGAGTGCTGTCACAAACTCAAGCAATTTAACACAAGGAATCTAAAACACAGTCATACTTCATAATTTAGCGACTTTGGGTACATATATTATTTGCTAGACTCATTTCTCTTTAGGTGGTTTTAAACTTGGAGTAATTGGAACATAGATATATTTGTGTGGACGTGTGTGTGTGTGTGTGTGTGTGTGTATACGTGTATACTTTTCTCAGGAATGAAAGCATTGTTTCTGTCTCTAGAAAATAATTTCATATTTGATGTAGGTTCTTGGGATAGTCTTTGTGTGATGGGACATGGGTAATATTCATATTTGGCTCAGGGAGCCAGACATGGTGGCACATATCTATACTCTCAGCGGTGTATGAGGATGACCAGCAAGTTCAAGTTCAAGGTTTATCTGGGCTACACAGCAAGTTCAAGGCCAGCCTGGGGAGTCACTGAGAGCCTGTCTCAAAATGAAAAGTCAAAGAGGAGCTGAGAAGACACTGAATTTGGATCCCAGGCTGCCATGTAACAAGCCAAGAGTGGTGGCCTACATCCATAATCCTAGCTCTGGGAAGAGAGATGGGAGGAGCCTGGGCTAGCTAGCTAGTCTTCTGATCAATGAGTCCATATTCTGAGAAAAGCCTGTCTTTAAAAATAAGGTAGGGAGGCAGATCACTGTTAGTTCGAGGCCAGCCTGGTCTACAAAATTAGTCCAGGACAGCCAAGGCTTCATAGAAAAATCCTGTCTCAAAAAACCAATAAATAAATAAGGTAGAGAGCAACAGAGGATAACTGCATATACATGTGCTAACACACACACACACACACACACACACACACACATACACTACACACAAACACATACACAGTGGGGACCGGTGAGACCACTCAATGGGTGAAAGTGATCTGTGCCAAGCCTACCAACCTAGGTTTGATTGCCAGAAGTCACATGGTGGACAGAACTAATACCACAAATTGACCTCTGACCTTTATACCTGTTCCAAGGTATGTACACATGCACACATACACCCACAATTTAAAATGTGATGCCCTTGGAACACAGACAGGAAACTAAGGGATGATATAATTGGGACTAAAAAAAAAACAAAAAACAAAAAAAAAAAAAACCAGCTAATAATAGCCAAGTCTGTCCACATTCGTTTGATCTGAGTTATCCTCCCTTTAAAAGATGGAAACAGACCACTCAGGATTTTTGGTCCCATTCACGGAATCTTTTCCTGGATGTGACCACTCAGGGGAAGGAATGAAGGAAGGAAAGAAAGAGTAAAAGACAGAAAAGACAGAGGCTAGGAAAAAGAAGGGAGACTTCTGGGATTTGTACCCAGGAGGCCAGAGGACAAGGGGAAACTGAGTACATGAGAAAAAAAATGCTAAAGGTTTGTTAAAAGAGAGATCTCTTGGAGCTAGCAAGGTGGCTCATTTGGTAAAGTGTCTGTCTCATAAGCACAAGGGCCGTAGTTCAATCCCCAGGACAAATAAGAAAAAAAAAAAAAAAAGAGAGAGAGAGAGAGAGAGAGAGAGAGAGAAAAGAAATAGAGAAAAGAGCCACAGAAACAAGACCCCACTTAGTGGGGTACCAGGGTAGGCAAATTGGTGTACCATAGTTCAGTAAGATATTTTGTCTCAAAACACAAGGCAGAGGGGCTGGAGTGATGGCTCAGTGGGAAAGAAGCACTGGTTGCTCTTTTTTTTCTTGTTTTTTGTTTTGTTTTTGTATTTTTTGTTGTTGTTGTTGTTGTTTTTGAGACAGGGTTTCTCTGTGTAGCCTTGAATGTCCTGGACTCGCTTTGTAGATCAGGCTGGCCTTGAACTCACAGCGATCCACCTGCCCCTGCCTCCCGAGTGCTGGGACTAAAGATGTGTGCCATCACTCCCAGCATGCCCAGCACACATTAGTCGCTCTTGCAGAGAACCCTGCTTTCATTTCCAGTTCCCACATGGTATCTTACAATCATCTGTAACTCCAGTTCAAGGGCATCCAATGCCCTCTTCTGACTCTGTAGACACACACGTGGTGTACATATGGTACACAGACATACATGCCAGCAAGGCATTCATATGCATAAGATAAAACATATAAATCTAAAATATTAAAAACAAAACAGCAAACACAACAACAACAAAGATGGATATCTCCTCCATAGCAGCGCAGGGTGGCTCACAGTTGTCTGTGACTTTAGTTGCAAGATCTGATGCTCCTTTCTAACCTCTGTGGCCATGAGGCATGCATGTGGTATGCAGAAAGAGATGCAGGCAAAACACTCATACATATAATTTGAAATAAAATAAATAAATCTTTGTTGTTGTTTGAGAGACAGGGTATCCATATGTAGCACTGGCTGTCCTGGAAAAATAAATATTAAATCTTTTTAAATTATAAAAATGGAGAATGTATGCATGAAGCCATATATTTATTTCTACAAGGAATTTGTGTTTAAGTATTTAATCAAAGTAGTAATAATGTTAACAGTATGACCCTTTGCCATAAGCAGAAGGACCTAAGCTTTCATTGTGTTTCTACATGTAGAACACATGGCTGGGACATAGTAAATATGTGTGGAATGCTGTTTTGAAGGTCTATGTTGCAGGCTGGGTATGGTGTTGCACGATAGTGGCACACGCCTTTAATCCCAGCACTCCGGAGGCAGAGGCAAGCGGATTGCTGTGAGTTCGAGGCCAGCCTGGTCTAGAAAGAGAGTCCAGGACAGCCAAGACTAACACAGAGAAACCCTGTCTTGAAAAAAAAACAAAAAAAACAACCAAACAAACAAAAGAAAGTCTATGTTGTACCAACCTTATGTATATGTGTCACTAATGAGTTAAACCTGGGGCCCTGTGCAAGCTAGCCAAGCATGATACTATTAAGTTATCACCTGCCTCAAGCTATGTAGTCAAGGTAGTGTCTATACCTTTCTGGCTTTAGTTTTCAGTTCTCACTGTGGCGTAATCACTCAGGGAAAGCAGTGTTGAGCTGATTACAAAGGAAGAGGGGGATGGACTTACAGTTTGCCACTGACACAGCAATTAGTACACAGTCTGGGGACAATTGTGTTTAAGAGGAAAGGGTGGTAGTAAGGGTGTAGCTCAGTACTATAGGACTTGCCTTGTATGTACAAGGCCCTGCATTTGTACCCTAGTGCCATGTGTGAACAAGTGTGTATGTGTGTGTGTTCGTGTGTGTGTTCATGTGTGTGGGCATATATGTAAGAGGGATTCAAATATTAAAATCTCTTAACAATAAAAGATCATTTTAAAGCCGGGCGTGGTGGCGTACACCTTTAGTCCAGCACTGGGGGGGGGGGGGGGGGGGGGGTAGAGGCAGGTGGATCGCTATGAGTTCAAGGCCAACCTCGTCTACAAAGCAAGTCCAGGACAATCAAAGCTACACAGAGAAACCCTGTCTCAAAACAAACAAACAAAAAGATCATTTTAACACATTTTATTTTGAATTATCTTTCAAAATGCACAGGAAAAAAAATGCTTCATATAACACCTGTGAATCCAGGCAAGGCAGCTCACGTATGTAAAGTCAGCACTCAGGAAGCTTGGGCAGCGGGGTTGGTGTTAAGTTTGGAAACTAGCCTGGGCTACAAAAAGAATACCAGGCCAGCCCTGTGGTGGTGGTGCATGCCTTTGATCCCAACACTCTCTGAGTTCAGGCCAGCCTGGTCTATGGATTGAGTTCTAGGATAGCCAAGGCTCACAGAGAAACCCCATCTCAAAAAACCAAAAAGAGAGAAAAACAAAATGAAGGAAATAAATAAGCAAATAAAACTTGTGCTGGGAAATAAGCAAACATAACACTTCCATATAAATATAGATCCATCCATTCAATAGCTACGTATGGGCCAGGGGGACAGGCTGCAGGAGCTTGCCGCTGAGTTCAATGGCTGGACCTACACTGTAGAAGACTTCAGTCTGGAAGTTGTCCTCTGGCTTCTACGTGGGTGCCTTGCCATGTGTACACACACACACACACACACACACACACACACACACACACACACACACACACGATAAATAGTCAAAAAAAAGTAAATGTAAACAAAATGAAATCCTCAAATTAATTAATTTATGCAGTCTGTGTCTGGAACCATGGATGTAAAATGCTAGGAACCCTAAAGTAACAGTAAGGAGGGTCCTTTGTTTGCAATGGATTATTTATCAACCCTTCATTATTTATGAAACTCGTAAGCGACACCCAGCCTTCTGGACACCATGGCTGCAGCACTTCACTCCTCTTCCATTTGTTTGCTCCGCAGCTTTTGAGTCTGGGTCAGCAAGCAGCCAACCTGGACTGCCAGGACTGACTTATGGAGGGAGAACACACCAACGGTGAGTCAGGGGGTGAGGACCTGGCACAGTTGTGGCTTGTGTTTTCAGAATGGCCCAGTAGCTCTGTCAGAATTCAGTTTTTTTCGCCTCAGCCTTCTTTTCTGTTCTCTTTCATCACACCATACGCATTTCTGTGTTGCTTGCGTACAGAAGAAGATTTCAGCCAAAAAAAATTGGCAGAGACACTTAACCGAATGAGCCAACAACCTCTGTGGTGTGGATCTGTGGCAGAATCACCTCGCTGTGTTGTTGTTAGCTTGCAGCCACTACAGAAAGCTCTCAGAAAGGGTGCCTTTTTCTCTGTTTCGTTTTCTTAAAATACTTCTTCAAACGACCTTGTACTAAAGTTGGTGATAGAGGAAGTGCAGAAGTCCAAACCAAACCTTGGGAGAAGGAGCAAGGCTGGTTTCTGAGGGAACACAGCTGCAGTCGGCAGACCCGCCTGCTGAGGCGCTCAGGGAGACACAGTGGAGCCCCGCCCTGGTGACCTCCTGGTGCCTTTTGCAAAGCTGCCCCTTCAGTCTTGGGCACAGGTCACTGCATCTTTGTAGAAACAGTGCCACTTGGCTCAGACTCTGGAGTACGGCTGAGTACAGAAACCATACTCAGGTATTAGCAAGCACGGAGCTAAATTCAGCTCTCGCTATCAGCATGTCAACTCAACGGGTTGACCTACAGCAGGTGCTTATGTGTTTCTTCTGGGGAAGCCTTACAAACCACTGCTGACTCACCGAGGGGTGACATTTTACAGCCAAGCACGTGAAAACAAGACCTAGGTGTTTGCTTTAAAGCATTTAAGGTATGGGCTGGGCTTAATTGCATTTGGTAGGAAGTGTCTGTGGTGTCATGGAGCCTCTGTCTGCTTAGGTATTTGTTTAGTTGGTTTGGGGATTTTGTTTTTGTTTTTGTTTTTGTTGTTGTTGTTGTTGTTGTTTTCTTCTTGACAGGTTTCTCTGTGGAGCCTTAGTTGTGCTGGACTTACTTTGTAAACCAGGCTGGCCTCGAATTTACAGAGACCAGATGCCTTTGCCTCCCTGAGTGCTGGGATTAAAGGTGTGAGCCACCACACCCCAGTGCTTGGGTGTTTTTCCTTTTTTTTTTTTTTTTTTTTTTGTTTGTTTGTTTTCTGTGCATGTGTGGTGGGCCCTTGCTTTGATGTGTAGAAACCTCGCCCCATTATGGATAGGGTGTTCACATAAATTTTCTCAGAGGCTCTAGTTGCCTTTAGTCGGCCGGGTAACACTGGGAATACCTGCTTAACACTGAGTCCAGGACCACATAGTTTCACCCCACTTTGCTTTGGATTGGACAGTTCTTTCTGTGGTCTGCTCTTTGATTTCGAAGAACTATAGTTTTGGTAGCTCATGATCTCCTGCTGATCTTATAATGGACCCAAGGAAGATGAGCCATGGTGAGGCTCCAAGGACACATGAGTTATAGGTGTTGACTTAAAATCCTCTCTCTCTCTCTCTCTCTCTCTCTCTCTCTCTCTCTCTCTCTCTCTCTCTCATTTCTCTGTGTAACAGCTCTGGCTGTCCTGGAACTCCCTCTGTGTTCCAGGCTGGCCTCGAACTCATGGAGATCCACCTGCTTCTGCTTCCCAAGTTCTGGGATTAAAGGCATGCGCCACCAAATGCCCGGTCTCCTCTCTTTTGTTTTTTGTTTTTTGAGGCAAGGTTTCTCTGTGTAGCCCTGCCTGTCCTGGACTCATTTTGTAGACCAGGCTGGCCTCGAACTAACAGAGATCCGCTGCTTCTGCCTCCCAGAGTGCTGGGACTACAGGCAGGCACCACTGCAACTGGCTCTTAAAAGATCCTCTTAATTGGCTGTTGTGTGTGGACAGTTGATATAGTCAACCAATGTGCCACCCATGGGATGAAAGAATGCCCTAACTCCAAACTTGATCTCAACCCATTGTGTATTTTCTTTTGGAAAATGAAGCCAATGAAAATACAAGTAGTCTTTAATCCCAGCACTTGGGAGGCAGAGGCAGGCACATCGTTGTGAGTTGGAGGTCAGCTTGGTCTACAAAGCGAATCCAGGACAGCCAAGGCTAACACAGAGAGACGGTATTGAAAAACCAAAAAAAAAAAAAAAAAAAAAAAAAAAAAAAAAAAAAAAAAAAAAAAAACCGGATAAATTTCAATCTCTGTTCACTCTGCAAAGGGGAAACTTAACAAACAGGAAGTAAAGAGGAAAAAAGAACCTCAATGTACTACTGGCCTCCAGTACCCCTTAGCTATTGGAGGTTAATGAGCCGCCAAACGCCCTAAGTCTGCTGCTTTTGGAAATGCTGTTATCTCATTATGTTGGAGTTTTCTTTAGTGTTCTTAAAAGCAAACATGCTTATGATTAGCCTAAATAAGGGGAAATGTAGACTAACCCTTTAATAATTTTCTTTCTTTCTCTCTTCTTTCCTTTCTTTTTTGAGTATGTGTTCTACAACTTTGTGGGCTTCCCCTCTGAAGAGCCCAAGAACTGTAGGTGTATTATAGAAAAAAAAATTAGCTTTTAGATCATATTTATTTATGTGTGTGTGTGACTTTTTGTATATGAACATGGGCGTATGCATGTCATGGGGGACTTCAATGCGGGGAATTCAAATGTGGGTCCTGGGACTTGAACTCAAGTCCTCGGGTTTGTGTGTGTGTGTGTGTGTGTGTTTAATTTAAAGACAGGCTCTCACCTAAAGGTAGCCCAGGCTGGCCTTGATCATGAATCTGCCCCTTTCATCTTGCTGAGTGCTGGGATTACAGACTGTCTTAAAGGTA
Organism: Acomys russatus; assembly: GCF_903995435.1. Taxonomy (NCBI): domain Eukaryota; kingdom Metazoa; phylum Chordata; class Mammalia; order Rodentia; family Muridae; genus Acomys; species Acomys russatus. Next base: position 29,882,258 of record NC_067139.1, on the reverse strand, counting down.
AAATAAGGGACCGCATGGTTTAAGAGCACTTGCTGCTCTTGCAAAGGTCCCAAGTACAGCCCCTACCTACTTTGGGCAATTTACAACTACTTATAACTCTAATGTCAGGAAATGTGATGTCCTCTTCTGGCCTCCACAGGCACCCCCAACAAGTAAATAATAAAACAAAAATAGTTTGTAAACTTATAAGATGAAACAACCGCAATAGTCACACCGACTGGCCTGGGAGTTAAACGTACTTGTTAAGCATGCCTGATGGCCCATATTTCATCTCAGAACCTATGGAGAGGTAGTAGGAGAGAGGTGACTTCAGAAAGTTGTTTTCTGACCTCCACATGCGCACTATAGTGTAAAAGTAATTTCTTAAAAACAGATTTATTTATTTAGTACACAGTGTTCTGCCTGAGTGTATGCCTGCACACCAGAAGAGGGCACCAGATCTCATTATAGATAGTTGTGAGCCACCATGTGGTTTCTGGGAATTGAACTCAGGACCTTTGGAAGAGCAGCCAGTGCTCTTAACCTCTGAGCCATCTCTCCAGCCCCAAAGTAAATGAATTTATTTATTTATTTTTTGAGATAGGGTTTTTTCTGTGTAGCCTTGGCTATCCTAGACTCACTTTGTAGACCAGGCTGGCCTTGAACTCACAGAGATCCGCATGCCCCTTTCTCCCAAGTGCTGGGAACTAAAGGTGTGCACCACATGCTCCGCTCCCCAAAGTAACTTTTAGTCACCTTAAGTAGTTGTCATCTCTGAGGTTTACTGCCTCCATCTCCAAACCTAGGCCTAGTCCTGGAAGCTTCTAGCCTCTGTACAATCTAATCTAGACCTAGAATGCTTTCGGCCTTTTAGACTTAACTGCTGACTTTCTAGTTTTTCTGAGCTCTGCCTGGCTGGTTTCACTCAGCTGTTCTGGTTCAAACTCCTCTTCAAGCTGACTGATTCAAACTGGCTTCTCTCTCTTGGCCTCTGACTGAACTGCTCTGCTTGGTCTCGAACTAACTCTAGCAATCTGTTCTAACCTTCTGGCTGTTTCTGTCTTCACCAGTATCTAGTTTGTTCTCTCTTCAACCTGTCTCTTTAAAACTCTTTGGGGAAAATTGCCTCTTCCCTCCTTCCCTTCCTGCACTCCCAGGTCCCCACCTTCCCCCCTCGGCTCTCTCTGCACTGCTCTCTTTTAAGTAACCTCTCTTTACTCTCTGTTCTCGTGAGAGTTGCGCATATCTTATTCTGTCAAATCTTTCTCTGATTCATCACTTTGTCTGCCTCTCAATTAGACGTCAGTTTCAAACATGGCTGCTTCCTTTTACCAATTAACTTTACCTTCATTGCTTGGGATTAAAGATGTATACTAAGGGTATTGCCTGTATTCTAGGTGGAGAGATTAGGGGTGTGTGCTAAGGGGGTGTCTGTATTCCAAACAGAGTAGCCATGTTGCTGAATTAAAATCCCTCCTCAGTAAGGTGTACTTGTTCCTTCTACCCACTCCCTGCATTAGACACATACAGAAGAAGTCAAAATTTTAAACATGGTCTCTTGGGGCTGGGGAATAGCCCTGGTAAAACGCTGGCTTACACTGCATTTAACCTAGGCATCCTCCCCCCCAAAATAAAGAACCTTGGTACTGCCTTAGTGTTGACATACTGAAATTTGGAAATGATATGGATTTGTACTCCCGATGTTAATGATGAGTCCAGTTTTTAAATATAGCTGATGATTAATATTTTATAAACAGTAAAATTGAACTGAGCCATAGAGTGATTGTTAGTTGGGATGGAGTCCATAACACTGGTTAGCATTTATAGGTGGTTAGTGTTAAATGCTAGTGTTGTATAACAGCTCAATATTAAGCCTCCAGAGAATTCTGCTAAGTGGTATGTTTCAGTGCACTGTGTGAACAGAGGCTGTTTTTACAGTTTTATGAATGAGCATAACAAATGCTAAGACTAAAAAAAACCTATAGATTCTCAAAAGTTTTCTTTTTAAAAACTATTTTTTAAAAATTAGATTCATTCATTTTGTTTTACGAGTGTTTTGGCTACATGTATGCATGTGTACCGCATGTGTGCTTGGCACCCACAAAGGTCAGAGAGGGCACTGGATTCTGGAGCTGAGGTTAGAGATGGCTGTCAGCTGCCATGTGGGTGCTGGGAACTGAACCTGTGTCATCTGCAAAAAGCAGGAGCTGCTCTTGACTGATGAGCCATCGCCCCGGTCCCAGTAAATAATTTTAAGAGGATTTGATCCCAGCTGATGGTTCAATACCTGTCTTAAACGTTAGAATGGCATTGGTGTTGTGAGTTTGGTCATTCTTTCATCTACTAAAACTGAATTTCCATGAAAAAATTAAAAATATGCATAGAATAGATACGTTAGTGATTAATGCCAAGTCACTAATGATGCATCAGTGTCACGTTAAGGCAATAAATAAAAATACCTCCCCTTGGAGTCATTTAATCAAGAGCAAGATCTGATTTTAATTGTTCCTTGTGCCTCTTCTCCTTCTAACAAAGGGCATCTGTGAACTGCTCAAAAAAACATCAGTTGGGGAAGGAATGCGACCCTTTACAGGAAGCTATAACGGAGTCCTACAAGGGATTAAGTCACTGGCTCCTCCTGACCCCAATGGACCCAGATAGCAAACTGTATTACAAACCTCACTGCTTATCAAACAGTATCCATGAGTGGATACTCATTTTTGAAGATTGCTTTCAACTTCTGTATTTCCTGCCTTCAGCAAATGATACACAATTCATCGTTCTGGGGCAGGGGCATGGAAGAGCACATGATTTAAGATTACCGCTATGTATTAGCTTGGGTTGTAAAAGTTGACTCGTGGGAAGTCTAAGGCAAGTCAGGTTGGTTGTTTCATTGTTCTCTTAAGGGCAGGTTAAATAAACAGGCCGGGGGCACAGTACAACAGCGGTCTTAAGTCGTAAGTGACCCCAGGGTGCGCTATTAACTCTGGCTGTGAGGTCCAGCAAAAGTTCTAGCCTCTTAAAATGTGAGAGATAGTTTTATTTTAATGTATTGCCACACACAAAAATATTGTTTATTCAATTCATGATTTAATGCAGCCTGGAAGACACTGATATATGGAGTTAGGAGGACAAATAATTTTATGCCATCTTGCAATCATGAGACAGGTATAATTAATTGAAACCTGACTATAGTCTAGTTAATTTATTCAGTCTTAAGTATTACTTTATTCCCCAAAGGCAGGGAACTTGGTAAGTTAATGAGAGTATAGTGACGTGTATCTTTAACTACTTTCCCATCACTACTGCCTTTCTTACCCTAATATCCAACACAGGAAACACACACACAGACACACACACACACACACACACATTACCCAATAACATCTTAGAATCTGGGCCCTGCTGTACCACTTTGAATATTTGTGCACATAGAATAATAAGCCAGCCACATAATTTTCTTTTATGTTTGCTCTTTATTTATTTTTTCCTTTTTTCCTTTTTGAGCCAGGGTCTCACTGGCTCTGGCTGGACCTAAATTCTTAATCCTTCTGTGTGTACTTCTCATATGCTAGAGTATTAGTTGTATACCACCAGACTGGCTTTTTAAAAAATCTTTCTATTTAATGAAATTTGTGATAGCAATTACCATATGAAAATGTGTGCAGAATATCATGGTAATCCATCTAAAAACAATCTGATGGAAATAATTTGCATGAATAGACACTATAGTTCAGGCCTTTTATTTATTTGTTTAGATGGTAAAATAAATATATAAAACTTCATAATTTCTTGTATTTGCCATTTCTTAATTTTCTATTTTTTTCCTTTTGAAAAATAAATGAAGACTAATTTACAGTCCAGGTTGAGCTTAGGGAAAACTAATTAATGGCTATTCTTCATCTACCATAAAAAGTTCAGCATCTTATTTGTTGCTTTGTTATTGACAAAGAGTTCCCATGTTAAATGGGAAAATAGAGCGACTTTTAACTGGGTCCCTGTAGGCAGAGAGAGAACCTAGCAGTAACTGTCTTTTCATGAATTGACGGGGCCCCTGATGTATTATTAATTGTTCTGGCTTTAAAAACCAGTCCAGGTATAGTGTGGACTTGTTTGATGTCCTTGTTTTTCTGCCACAGTCTGCAATGAACCAATCACACAAATGTGAGAGTATTGTGGTATTGTTCCCCCTTTTCCCTTTCTAAATAAACACTTGGGAAATGAATTAAATAACTGAGATCAAGCCTAAAAGGGATGTAGACTTTTTCATGTCTCCTCAAATTCTACCAATCTTTTACTTTGAAGTTATGTCTGAGTTTGCTCAAGTTCTTTGACATAACCTTTATTTCTTTATTCTTTCCTGATTTATTGGAGAGTTGGAGAGATAGGGTCTTGCTGTGTAGCTCACAGTCCTATCTCCTGAGTGCAAGGATTTGTCTGATGTTACTTCTTTTTACAGCTTGGCTGTGAAGATTGTCCTTTCCAGGAAACAGACGGTATCTTGTGCTGGCCAACAGTTCTGTCTTACATATGCAGCACTGGGAAGAAAACATACCTGGAGAGTGTAGGTGGATCTCAAAAGGAGGACAGAGAAGAAGAGGAAGTGAACTCTTTTGGCCATTTTTGGTTACTTGTCTCGGGGTTAAGGTCAGACAGCCTAGAACAACTGGTTACAGCAGGGTCTTTTATGTGCTGAAAGGTATTATAAGTTCAATGGTACTGTAAGTTTTGTTTTATTAATTTGATTTCAATAGTGATTTGAATTGTACAATTTTGGGGCGGGCTGGTGGAAAAGATGCTGGAGATAACTTTTTGGTAGCTGCTTTCTGGTTGGTACTAAGGGCTTTCTATCTGAGCAGTCATTCTAGACAGAACCATGTTCCCTCTATTTGCAGATGAGGAAAGTGAAGCTTAGAAAAAGGATCAGTAACCTCCCCAAGGCCACGCAGCTTGTAAGTGACAGATTTAAACAATCTATTTGATTTTGTAGTTGTTATAAACTTTAGGACAACGATCTCTAATGGAACATGAAGCCTATGATTCCTCTCAATTGATTCTTCTTCATAATTATTTAGTTATTTGTTTCAGCTGTTATGGAAAAACTGGGTTATAGTTCTGGCTTTGAGTGCCCAACTTGATATCCTTAATGGTGCCCCTTAAATTCTCTTGGTTTCTATATAGTGTATTGAACGAATAGGCTGGATCACATGATCACACAGACCTTTTGTCTAACGCCTGCATCTTAACACTGGATTTAGCCTTTGAAGGTACATTGTTTATTCACCCTCCTAACTATAGTACTCGCTGAAGCAAACACACAATTACTAGGAATATATTAGTCATCCTTAATGTGTGTTGACTGCATAGGTTATAATTGCAATAATTTACTGCATTTCTTGTACACCAGGAAATCTACTGAGTGCTCTGCACAAATGACTGCACTAGCTCCTCACAACTTTTTAAGGTGGATTTTAAAGCTCTTATTTAATAAATGAGTCATCCGAGGTCAAGTATGTAAGGTAGCGAAGCAAGTCAGAATGCCAGCGGAGTGTGTGTTGGCAACAAAGCCCTTACATGTCTAATGAAACAACAGTGAAGTTGTATGTTTTGCTTTTGTTGAGACAGAATCTCACTGTGAAGCAGAGGCTAACTTCTAACTAGCCATCCCCCTGCCTCCCGCCTCCCAAGTGCGGATATTACAGCACATCAAGCAGAAGCCCATGTGCTTGTTTTAGGCCTAAGGATCACGGTCACTGTTAATTGAAACGCAGGTTTTCTTTCTTTCCTTTTCTATTTCGATACGTTATCATTCTTTGATGTTACTGTTTACTTCCATTCCGTTTATAATTGCTGAATGGAAGATTACTGTTTTCATGTCGAGTGCCATTCTGATTCTAAACAAGCAGCCAACTGCAGCCAAAGGACCCGGGCTTTGTGCCTCTGCAGGGTTCCGCGGGGTGTCCTTCCGCGACTGCCTTCCTTTCCGAGAATCCTCGTTCTTGCTCGAAAAACTATATTTCCCAGAGGCCTCTGCGGCCGAGAGCGCGGGCTCGACCAACCCTTCCTTCCTTTGCCCAGCCCCCACCCCCCACACATCGTCGCAGCGTGATGATGCAGACGCGTCGGGCGCCGAGGAGTGACGGCGGCCTGGCTCGCTACCGCGGCGGCGGCCTCAACAGCGGTAATAGGCGCAAGAGCGACGGCGGCGGCGGCGGCGACGACGACTGCAGGGACGACGACGGCGCCGGCGGCAGCGGCGGGGCGGGCGCAGCGCGCACAGGGGAGGGGTTGGCGGGCGGCGCCGGCGGCCTGGACTGCGGCAGCGACGGCCAGGGCGGCTGTAGACGAACCTCCAGCAGCGGGCGGTCGAGCTAGGCCTCAGCGGCGCCCGGAGCTGCTCGCGCCGGCCTCGGCGGGAGATCTCCATAGAGACGGTGACAAACACAGACGCGGGGGGTCCGCACGCGGCCGTCGGTCCTCAGGCAGCTCGCGGCCCTCAGCCGCCGCCACCGCCTTCCTCGCCGCCGGCGTGCGCGCACTCTCAGTTCCCGCTCGCTCCCTCGCGGTTCTCGCTGTGTCTGTGTGTCGCCTAGGGCCGGGCGGGGGAGGCCCTCAGGCCGCCGCCTCTGCCTCTCCCGCCCGGGAGCGGGAGTAGGAGGCCGCCCAGGCTCCGCCATGGCCTCAGGAGCCGGAGGCATGGGAGGGGGCGGCGGCGGCAAGATCCGGACGCGTCGTTGCCACCAGGGACCGGTGAAGCCTTACCAGCAGGGGCGACCCCAGCACCAGGTACGAGTCCCGTTCGCCGGGGCGGCTCGGCGGCTCCGGGCGGCCGCAGTGGGGGCGGGGGTGGGGGTAGTGCGCGGTCCCGGCGCCCCACGTGGAGGGGGACCGGAGGGCCTAAGGCAGGCCCGGGGTGGCGACGGGAAGTGGGCAGAGCCGAGCCGAGCCGGGCCTGGCGGCGCACACGTGGGGTGCGGGCGGCCTCTCTCAGCCCTCCCGCCCAGGGGCTTTCCCCCGGCGGGCGTAGGGCGGGAAAAGAAATTCCAGGCTTGGGATACTAGGGTTTCTTTTTTTGGCGGGTTTTGGCGTATCGATAGTATTACTCATGACCTCGCGAGGGAACAAGGGAAAGATGTGGCAACAGGCCCATCCGCCAGCAGGCTTTATTTATTTTTCTTGTCTGGTGTTTCCCGGGTTCAGGGTGCGTGGGGAGGGTAATCTGCCACCGCGGCTCAGAGGCACTTGGGGAGGGGGGCGCTGTTACCCGGATCGTAGAATAATTCAGTCTTAGCCCTAGTTAAGTCATTAGTGGTAGTCGCGTCCCCTCGTCTACCTGCTTGGTCTTTCCAGATGTAATCACAACTGGTTTAGCTTTTCTTTCCTTTACCTCTTAACCGAGTTAGGGCCACTGTGGCACTGAGGCATTTTGAAAGTCCCTCGCCGCTTCTTACGTCTGGTCTCTGCCGCGCAATCCTTCCTCTCTCTTCTCCTCCCCGCTCCGTGTTATGAAGGCCAGAACCAGCCATTCTCTTCAGTTGACCAGTTCTCTGGCTCTGATCTCATACACCAAATATTTTTAATACTGGGCGTTTTCTAGAAGTTTACGGTATTTCGGGCACACCAGGAGTGTTGGTAGCCTTCCAACAGTGAAGGCCACCGTATGCCGTCGTGGGTGTTTATGATTATAAAAAAGTTGACTCCTGTTGTAAATGAATGGTATGTTTGGTTTTGAGAAAAATTTCAGTTCTTAAACATTGCTTGTGAGAATTAAAATGTTAACCCACTATAAGAAAGCCACTTTAGAAGTATCTCGGTGGAGGGAAGTAGGAAGTGCATTTTAAGTTTATTGAAGAAGGGCTAATAAATACCTTGTAGCATACTGTTAAATGTAGACTTTTTGTTTTATCCTAGCTAGTGCTAAAATTGAATACTTAGGTTTTGTTTGTAATGTTAAATTGTATCAGTTTAAAAAGTAAAGATAGGGAAAGTTTTGAATAGTAGAAGCTGCGGTTTATGTTCTACGAAGGTATTTGCCCTTGCTTGGAAAGCTTGGCATTATTAACATTTTCCCTAGATATGTAGAGAATGCTGAGGAGCAGGGGTATTCGCAGGCAGATTCCAAGATTAAAACCGAGTCAGGCATAATGGCGAATGCCTTTAATTCCAGAGACTGGCTGATCACTGTGAGTTCGAGGCCAGCCTGGTTTACAAAGAGGACCCAGGACAGCCAGGACTACAAGAGAAACCCTGTCTCGGAAAAAAAAAAAAAGAAAAAAAAGAAAAAAAGATTAAACTCCCGGCACAGGCCTGGCCACCTTACTTCAGGGGACATTAAGACAAGGTTACTGCTTTCCTAAGAGTAACAAATCACCTTCGAATGCTTGTTAAAGGAAAAGGAAAAATTTTGAGCAGAGAAATGGATGGCTTGGATAGGAGCTAATATATCCTAAGGGACAGTTCTGATCGCAGTTTATTGTGAAATGTATTTAGATAAAAATTCTGTTTGGGAGAGAAGATGCTTAACTAAAACTCAAGTTGTTTTGGAGCTGATCCAGATTTCAAGGTGTATGGTTTTAGAGCTCAGTAGTTAAAACATCTCAAATGCTAGATTCTTGTGTCAACTATTTAATTTAAAATGGGAATATATCTTAACTTTGAATTGGAATTAGATAACCATTTCTTTCTTGGTTAGCAGATTTAATATTGGCAGAATCAACCAAAGAAAAGTATTCAGAGTTAAATAAAAGAATACATCTCAGTTTTTGTTTGTCTTAAAGTAACTAGTTTTACCTGGAACTTAGTGCACTTCATTGTCATCTACTAGCTAGCTAGCAGAGCTTGTCAGCTGGATGTTTTGCAGCAGCTGCTGAGTCATTCTGGATATAGCAAGGAGCTTCATGACATGGCATGTTTAATACTAATGTTTGATAAGTGCCCAGGGCTCGGGGCACAATGAAGCCTTTGGTTGTATAGCAGAAGATTAGAATAAGAGTAAGCAGGCTGGTACTATTTGTTGGATGCAGGGCAGCAAATGTCAGGCCAAAGAGCTAGTGCTGCCACCCAGTTCCTGTGATCTCTGTATTGCATTCAGTTGACTTCTAGTTTTCTGTTTTGACTTCCGGTTTGGCTCTTCTGGAAAATGTCTAAACTTCAGTATTCTACTTTTAACTTACCTTTTTAAAAAATGACACCTTGTTTGAAGTTGTAGAGCTAGATAAAGGGAGTAACTTAAATGTAGACTTCGCTGAATGTAGGGGCACACACCTGTAATCCCAGCTGTTAAGAGGCTAAGGCCAGGGGATTTGAAATTTGAAGCCTGCATGGACTTCATAGTGACTCCAAGCTAGTCCTGGATTTTAGAGTGAGGCTGTCTCAAAGGAAGTGTAGAAGCAAATGAGCTTGCCCTTTCTTTCTTTCTTTTCTTTTTTTTTTTTTTTTGGCTTTTTCAAGACAGGATTTCTCTCTGTAGCCTTGGCTGTCCTGGACTCACTTTGTAGACCAAGCTGGCCTCCAACTCACAGCAATCCACCTCCCGTCTCCCTCCCAAGTGCTGGGATTAAAGGCATGCACCACCATGACTGGCGAGCTTACCTTTTCACCTATTCCATTAATGAGCTACTTTTTAGCTTTTGTTGAGATAGGCTCTGGCTGGCCTTACCTGAGACCTTCCTGCCTGAGTCTCCAGGCACGTTAGGTAATGCGGTTAGTTCTTGTCTTCTCCCCTTTCCTAGTCCCACTGTGTGCAGCAACCTGGGGAAGTTGAGCTCTTGTTTTTCCTAATAATGGCCACCACAGAACACTTGAACTGACAAGTAAAACTCACTTCTGGGAGAGCCTATTGCCTCTCCTGGTGTCACAGACTGGCTTACTTTGAGGCCCCCATTTTTTGGGGGGGAGTGCTACAAGGTTTTTTGGAGCTTGGAGCTGAGGGAATCCACCTTCCATCCTTACAGAAACAGGATTGCTGATAGCCCGACCTTCCTGGTTTAAGTCAGTGACCACATTCAACTGCAAAAAGGTGGGGAAGGGGTGCAGTTCCCCCTTCATCAGTAGTTTAGATCAAGGGCTGGTAAACCCTTTTAATAAAGAAACAAAACTATTTTGAGCTTCTGGCTAGCAGAGTTTTTTTTTTTTTTTTTTTTTTTTTGTTTGTTTGTTTTAACCTTAATGGTTCTTTGGCAAATGTAAAAAGCATTTTTAGCTTATAAAAGCAGGCCAAAGGATAAGTTGGCCCATAGCCACCCAAATTTGTAGAACAGAACACCCCCCTCCTTTTTTTTTTGTTTTTTCAAGACAAGGTAGCCTTGTTGGTTCTGGGCTCGCTTTGTAGACCAGGCTAGTCTTGAACTCACAGAGATCTGCTTGGCTCAGCATCCCCAAGTGCTGGGATAACAAGGTGCACTACTGTGCCTGGATTTTTGTTTTTTGTTTTTTGTTTTTGACACAAAAGTATGTCCTGCCTAACATTTGATGGCTGAGTATTCTTAGCTCTGAAGAAGTAATGTTTCTCACTTTTTTGGCTTTTTTTTTCCCATTTAAAATTTTTATTTAGTTTTATTTCATGTGCATTGATGTGAGGGTATCAGATCCCCTGGAACTGGAATTACAGAAGTGAGCCTGCCATGTGGGTGATGGAGATTGAACCAGGGTCCTCTGGAAGAACTGCCAGTGTTCTTAACCCTTGAGTTATCTCTTCAGCCCCAGGTTTTTAATATGACAACAAAAAGGCTCCAATTACAGCTCCATTTCCTGGAAAGTCCTAATGATATAAGTGTCTAGCTTGAAGTATGAAGCTTTTGGTCCGATGCCACTAAAGACAGTCATCTTATTAGGTACAAGATATTGGGAACATTGCAATAATTCTATATTTTCAACTTTGTTTTCTGATACAGAGCCTCCTGTAATATATCTCTAGCTAGGCTGGAACTTGCTAAGTAGCTCAGACTGGCCTTGAACTGATTCTCCTGCCTGTGCTCAAAAAACAAAGTGCATTTACAATCTTTGTCAGAGACAATTTATTATCATAGAAAGGGCAGTAGATTGCCCTTCTCCTCTATAAATATTTTTATTTGATTGTGCTAATCTTTCTCATAGCATGGTTGAGAAATTCTTAGTCTCAGTATTAAAATATGTGATGAGATGGCTCTTAAGAGAGTTTAACTGCTATGGGCTTTTAATGGGTTATGCTTTTCCTTGTTTCATTTTAATGTTTTTTTATTTTTATTTTAGTTTTTGTTTGTTTTTTGAGACAGGGTTTCTCCCAGACTTACTTTGTAGGCCAGGCTGGGCTTGAACTCACAGATGCACGCGAGCACCATGCCTGGTTACTTTAGTTTTTTCAAAAGGCTTGCTTTTACTTTTATTTGTATATATCAGTTGGTGTGCGGGTGCTGGTACCTGTGGAGGCCATAGTTGTGATTTCCCTGACAGAGTGCTGGAAACTGAACTTGAGACCTGAATAAACAGCAAGTACTCCTACCCACGGAAACAGCTCTCCAGCCCCCTTATTTTTTTGAGTCAGGATCTTTCTGTAGCTTAGGCTGGCTTGAACTCACTATTCCAAGCTGGTCTTGATCTTTAGCTCTTTCTGCCTCAGCTTCCCAAGTGCTGGAATTAAAAGCATATTTATGCCAAGACAGCATTTTAAGTTTTGAAGGGGGTGAAAATAAGCTACTTGTGGGCATTTAAAATTTTTTTTTTCTCTCAAGATAGGGTTTCTCTGTGTAGCACTTGGCTGTCCTGGAACTCACTCTGTAGACCAGCTGACCTCTAACTCAGATCTGCCTGCCTCTGCCTCCCAAATGCTGGGATGTGTGCCACCGCTGCTGGGCGGGTATTTATTTATTTAGCCAGAGAGATACTTTTAATTTAAGTGACTGGAGAACTTGAACTGGGTAGATAGGATAAGCTTAACTGTTTATAAAATATGAAAAGTGTCTGATACTTGCAGATTAGGTTCAGATGAACAAAATTAGATTAAGTATAAATGTCTTTAGAATACTTAGTTTCTTCGCGCATGGAAATAACCCAGTATTGATGTTATGATGAAGCAGCTTTAAAAAGACTTTGAAAAAACTTTGAGGAAAAGAGTCTGGTGACTATACAGATACTAAGTAAGAGGATGAAGGATCCAAGGAAGAAGACTCAGGGGTCCAAAGGATGTATTAATGTAATGTAGGTATCCTAAGGAACAGGTAGACATCAAAACGGTGGAGTATTTTGGAAGAGTAAGGCTTGATGGGACCACATGGCTTTCTATGCCTGCTCTTGCTCTAAACAATGACAGGGAGACCTTATATTTATTTAGGAACACTACAGCTGGGCAGATACTCAGCTATTCTAACCCCCAACAGTCGTCCTGCCTTGTGGCCTGTTTTTATCTGTCATCTTAGTCTAGTTCTGGCACCTGCTTTCTCATCTATGTCCCAGTGGCAACTCCCTTTTTCTGTGGTTCCCACCTGAACACCCCGCCCCCATTTCCTCAGAATTCCTGCCATAACTCTTCAGCCAGGGTATTGTCCATTCAGTTCTTTATTTGACCAATTAGAAAGTGATGGAGAACAATGCTTACAAAATACTAAGACAGGATTTGTCATAATAATGACAATACCAAAGTCTGGACTGTAATCAGCATTCGAATAATACAAGGATAATCTTTACATGGTGCACAAAAACATCACTCCAAGAGCCTGGTAGACATAAAACTGTTGTCTGGATTAAGTTTGTTGTCATAGTCAGAGAGCCAGTGAAGTTACTTATGAAAGATTGTAGGATTGAGTGCTGCTTAAGGATAATGTGAAGGGAGTTGAATGACTTAAATAAATAGAATGGAGTAGAGAAAATACTGATCTGGAGGAGAGAGCTTTGTGTGTGAAGAAGGAGAAATGTGCAGGACTGAGGAGTTTGTCAAATTGGGAAAGTTGTCTTCTGGTGAAAAGGAAGTTTCTAATTATCAACGAAGGCTAAGTGAATTTGGAATAACCAGTTCTTCTGTCATGAATGAGGGTTAAATAGAATTTGAAACACTATGTTCACCAGTGCTGTGATTTGTATATGGCGCTGAACTCTTATTTTTATTATCGTTTGAAAAAAATAAAAATTAAAAAAAACTATAGTTCTTGAGGCAAGAAAATGTAGTGGATTTATAGTTCAAATTTGAGAATTTTCTCTTTTCATCTTCAGTTTAACTTTATTATTATTATTTTTTAAAAAAGATTTATTTTATGTCTATGAGTACACTGTCGTCATGCACACCAGAAGAGGGCACCAGATCTCATTGTAGATGGTTGGGAGCCACCATGTGGTTGCTGGGAATTGAACTCATAACCTCTGGAAGAGCAGCAAGTGCTCTTAACCGCTGAGCCATCTCTCCAGCCCCTAACTTCATTATTTTTAACTACTTAGTATAGACCCTGCTGTAGTGCTACAGATAAAATCACAATGCTATTTTTAATGTCCCATATGAATTTTGCTTGGGGGGGCTTTTGCTTTTCACTGTAGAGGGTGGTTCTGTTTACTCTGCTATAAGATGGGTTTTCATGTCTTTTTGAGGGGAAGAGATCAATGAAGCAGTAGAAGTTGTTAAAATCGGTAGATCTTGAAGTCTTAAATCCAGTAAATACTATGTTTTATTTGGTTTTGGTTTATCGGGACAGGGTTTCTCTGTGTAAATAACCCTGGCTGTTCTGGAGTCACCTTGTCGAACAGGCTGGCCTTGAACTCACAGAGATCCATGAGCCTCTGCCTCCTGAGTGCTGGGATTATAGACGTGCCACCCACCGTACTTGGCTTACTGTGCTTTATTTTTTGAAACTTACTTTATTTTATGTGTATGGGTGGTGATTTGTTTTAGTTTTAGAGGGGTGGTTGTCTAGTTTTGTCTTGTTTTTGAATTAAAATTTAAAGCATTCCCACATTGTAGCCTTCTTTCTTGAGAAACTTTCTCAGTGAGAACATGAGACGTTTTCTCTTTCCTAGCTCCCTTTTCTAAAAAATGATTTATTTATTTTTATTGTATACACACTGATGTTTTGCTGCTTGTGTGTGTGCATATTAGATCCCCTGAAACTGGAGTCACAGACAGCTAGGAGCTGTCACGTGGGTGCTGGGAACGGAACCTGCATCCTTTGGAAAAGCAGCCAGTGTTCTGGAGTACTAGCTGTGCCAACTCTCCAGGCCCCATCCCCACCCCTTTCTCCCATGGTCTTAAGTAGCTTAGGCTAACCTCTCATTCCTGATCTTCATTCTGCATGTGTGTCTGTGTGTGCTGCTCTTGAAGGACATCACTTGACATACATAGAAGCAAGTGATTGCTCTAGGTTGGAAGTTTCAGAGAAGTTCTGAAGGAAAACTTTCATTCTTGTTTAGTGTAGAAGTTGATTTTGTAAAGTAGGATTTAAGAATTTACACGAACCCTTTTGCATCGCCTTTGTTTGGTAATTTTTTAATTTTCATTTTTTGTTTTGTTTTGTAATTTTAAAGCTTTTTTAAATTTAAAATTCTAAAGCATCCCCACACAATCGCCTTTTCTTCCCTCCATGATAGGATTACAGGTGTGTACCACCATGTCCAGCTTGTAAAGCATTCTTCCATTAAGTTTGATCCATTTCTGTGAAGACCCGAAGAGCTCTTATTGGCATGGAATCTTCCGCCATAAGAACATTTTTTTCTCTCTTCTGGTTCCTTTTCCCCCTCTCTGACTCCTTGAGGGTCTCATGGAACCTAAGCTGGAGTCTAATTCTTGAAGGTTTTCTTTGGGCGGGGGTGGGGGGTTGAAGACAGACCAGAGATCCACCTGCCTCCAGTGCAGGGATTAAAGGCGTGTACCACCATGCCTGGCAACTTAATTCCTGATCATTATTCTCAATTTTTCATTAGTGGCTGACAACTGATGTTTAGGTTTTTGAAATATACATTTTGAGATGTGATTTTATTGGCATAGTATAGGGGGGCTTTTTCTTGAAATGTATCTTAATTTCCTGTGATATGTATCTGATTTCCTAATCTCTTCAACTAGAGTGGTTATCAAGCTTGATTATTTATCCATCATTTGGGAGGGCTTAAGCCAGCCCTGACCTAAGAGTTCACGCTTTAGTAGCATTGAGGCTGTTGCTCATCTTGTAGCTAAAGGCTGTAGTAAGAGCATGTTAGATAATGGTCACTTTCTCTTCATGACTTGCAGTCATTTAACCTAAGAGTTATGTTTGGTCACTGAAACTTTAGGGTGTTAGTTTTAATGGCTTCAGGTCAGTTTGTGTTGCACCTTTCTTTTTCATTCTTTGAGCTATTTATTGTGCGTCCCATTGGGCTGAGGGCTAGATAAGCTGGTTAATTTTACTTGAGAAAATGAAAATCGCAAGTACAGTTGTTGTATACAACTGACTACTGTATCTCTTTGACTTTCAGGTTTTTTGTTTGTTTGTTTGTTTTTGAGAAAGGGTTTCTAGGGATAGCCTTGGCTGTCCTGGATCTTACTTTGTAGGCCAGGCTGACCGCAAATTCAGAGATCCGCCTCTCTGCCTTCCCAGTGCTGGGGTTAAGTGTGTGAGTCCAGTTGGGTCAGTTTGTTTTCTGATCTTCAAGGTACTTAATGCTACTGTTTGTGATTTGGCTAAATATAATGCTGTTTCTAAGGTGTTCTATAATTGTTTTGATATTCCAAGTAGCTAAAGGAATTCCACAAAAGACTTACTTACATACATCTATCTATCTACCTACCTATCTATCTATCTATCTATCTATCTATCTATTTTCAAGGTAGGGTTTCTCTGTGTAACAGCACTGGCTGTCCTGGACTCAATTTGTTGATCCACCTGCCTCTGCCTCCCAGTGCTGGGATTAAAGGTATACGCCACCATGCTCCTCCAGAAAAATCTTTTATCTTTTCGCTTATCAGTATTTTTCAAGCCTAGTTGTCTGGATTTGCTTCCAAAGTAGAATTACATATTATGTCTTGCCTTAATTTCTTCCTTCCTTCCTGCTGTTTTTTTTTTTTTTTTTTTTTTTTTTCCTTCTCCAAGACAGGGTTTGTCCATGTGTTAGCTTTGGCTGTCCTGGACTCACTTTATAGACCAGGCTGGCCTTGAACTCACAGTGACCCGCTTGCCTCTGCCTCCCGAGTTCTAGGACTAAAGGCATGGCCACCATGCCCGGTAACTTAATTTCTCTTTGTATCTGTTGGGTCCCTTTTTCCTTTCTGTGATTCTCTGAAACCCAATTAATGCTGTTTTATGAGTGAAATTTATGCCTGAAATTGAGTACCTTGTCCCAGCTTGCTTGTGCTAGGTTTTTCCTTATTAGTAAAATTATCAGCACATGTTTCTGTGATACCTTGAGACATACTTTCATGTTATTTCTTTTGACTTTCATAGTCATTTCAGTAGGCAGTTGCAGGAAGGGATGTTCTTGGGGTAAATCAAAGGAAAGGGAGGTGGGTATTCAAGTTCTGCTATAGGTTCCAGATGCCATGGCTCATGCTATTACTCTGATCTGAATGCACGTCATACTTGTATCTTGGTCGTGCTACTTAATGGCATTGCATAGTCTTTCTTCATTTATACCTTGGTTTCCTTATGGAACTGGAGACTTGAGTCTTGCTCTTATTATCAAACACTGTGCCATCGTGCCTTATTCTCACTACATAAAGTGATTTTGAGTATTAAATTGAGCAGTATGTGGAAATTTCTTAGAAGAGTGCCTGGATTCCACTGTAGCTGCAGAATGTCAGCTTCAGTATTACACCACATTGTGTTTTCTTTTAGAATTTGCCATGATAAAGCTAATTTCTCAGAGTTTTAAAAGGAAAGATTTCATAATATAAACATTTTACCACCAAAAAGAGGTCTTAGGCTATTTCTTGAGTTTGACTATGTTGGACTAGTTCTTATTTCCTATTTGATGAGGGATTTCCCTTACATTCTCATTCCCTCCCTCCCTCCCTCCCCCTCCCTCCCTCCCTCCCCCTCCCTCCCTCCCTTGCGCGCGCTCTCTCTCTCTCTCTCTCTCTCTCTCTCTCTCTCTCTCTCGCTCTCTCTCTCGCTCTCTCGCTCTCTCTGGGGTGGAGGTTGAGACAGGGTTTCTCTGTGTAGTCTTGGCTGTCCTGGAACTAGCTCTGTAACTCACAGAGATGGGTCTGCCTCTGCTAGGATTAAAGGCATATGCCACCACCACTGGCTACTCTATTTGTTTAATTATTATTATTTTTTAACTTTTGTAATGCTGAAGAATCTAAACCTAGGGCCTCAAGCATGAGAGGCAAACATTCCACCAGGTGAACTATATCACTAGGTGATTTGCCTTTCTTAAAGAATGCGATACGTTAATTGTTGAAGTGGTTTATATTGTGGCTTTTAATGTTCAAAGATATAGAAGGATGAAAACATTTACTGTCTATTACTAGATTTTGGTTAGTTGGTGGTTCATTAAAAACAGTATTATGTCATAACATGAACTGAATCTTAGTAAGTTTTGTTGGAAATACTGTTGTTTTCTTGGCCTGACTTTCTGTAAGTACTTACAAAGATAAAGGTTATAAAATAGTCCTATGTATGTTTTCTCCAACAGGGCATTCTTAGCAGGGTTACAGAATCTGTTAAGAATATTGTGCCAGGGTGGCTACAAAGATACTTCAACAAGAGCGAAAATACCTGTAGCTGTTCAGCAGATGCAGATGAAGTTCCACATTGGCCAGAAAATAGAGAAGATGAGCGGGTGATTTATGCTGATGAGGAGAACACAAACATTGATGATGGCAGAATCACCCCTGAGCCGGCAGGCAGTAACACAGAAGGTAAATAGAGTGTGGGTATTTGGTTGCAAATTATAGACTTAAATAGGTTTATGTTACTTGGTTATGGTAGTATCTAATTGACTGGTGTATAAATCCTGTATGGAACATATGGAATTGGTTCATTGAGTATGTTTTATTAGTAGTCTTTTTAAAAATTACTATTTTGTGTGTATGTGCACATGGGATAGCATGCCACGGTGTTTGAGGTGGAGATGAAAGGATAATTGTTTGGGGGAGTCCTGTTTTTCTTTTTCTCCTTTGATATGAGTTCCCAGGCATTGAACTCAAGCCACTAGGCTTGTGTAGCAGTCCCCTTTACCTGCTGATTCACCTTGCCAACCTGTGTCAGTCTTCTTTGTTCATTAAAGAAGGTTGATAAGGCAGTGAAAGCTGCAATCATTGATAATCAGACTTTCAGCTTGGAGTTTTATAACCTCAGTGCTGGTTATGTGGCTTTTGGCAAGATGGTGTGTGTATACACACCTTTGAGACAAGGTTTCTCTGTTTAGCCCTGGCTGTCCTGGAATTCACTCTGTAGACCAGACTGGCCTTGAACACAGAGATCTGCCTGCCTTTGCCCCTCAAGTGTAGGGATTAAAGGCATGGGCAACCACTGCTGACTGAAAGTTTTTTTTTTTTTTTTTTTTTTTTTTTAATGCTACAAAAATGTTTATCTTTTTGTGCATGTTCCATTATTTTGGGCGAGGGTTGAGGTGTAGGCAATGAGGAAGGTTCATTGTTGATGAAATCTAGGTCCTGTGCAAGGGTGCTACTGTAGCCAGACTTTTTGGCTACTTTATTGGGTTTTTCTTACCTCCCTACACCATTCCTATTCCTTCCAACCCCTCAAAACTAGGTAGGAGAGAAAGTATAGAGTGGAAAGGGAGTGTTGATATTGTTAGACGACTTTCTGATGATTAGGGCCTTTGAGTTCCTTGAGGCAACTCTGATCTTTGTAGTCAGGATATGTCCAACCAGCAACAGCAATCCAGCAAACAGCAACCACACTGCCTCTTGCAGGTCTGACATTCATTATAAACCCTTTGAAGAGACCCCAGAATTCCAAACAAACTATCCTCAGCTGGCAAAACCATGCCCCTGCCAGAGCACGAGACAAATCAAAGTTGGCTACTGTGGACAGTCTGAAGCAGCCCCATATCTCACACCTGGGATCCCCCCTCCCCCCAAGACAGGGTCTCTCTGTGTATTTCTGGCTGTCCTGGACTGGCTTTGTAGTCTTGGCTGTCCTGGACTCACTTTGTAGACCAGGCTGGCCTTGAACTCACAGGGATCCACCTGCCTCTGCCTCCTGAGTGCTGGGATTAAAGGTGTGCACTACCACTGCCCGGCCTTTAAGAACCTATCTTAAGACATAATAAATACTATCCTTTTTTTTTTTTTTTTTTTTTTTTTTGAGACAGGATTTCTCTGTGTAGCCTTGGCTGTCCTGAACTAGTAGACCAGGCTGGCCTCGAACTCACAGATATCCGCTGCCTCTGCCTCCTGAGTGCTGGGATTAAAAGCAAGCGCCACCACCTCCGCCGATAAATACTATCCTTAAACAGTAAAGCTGAACCGGGCTTGGTGGCACATGCCTTTAATCCCAGCATTTGGGAGGCAGAGGCAAGTGGATCACTGTGAGTTTGAGGTTAGCCTGGTCGAGTCCAGGACAGCCAAGGCTACACAGAGAAACCCTGTCTCAAAACAAAACAACCAAAAACAAAAGCAAAAAAAAACCAAAAAACAAAAAACCCAAAAAACAAACAAAAAATATAAAAACATTAAAGCTGAATACTTCACTCTTGTATCCTAACTGCTGTAACCTAGCTGGAGTAAAGATTAAGCCAATCTATTGTGTTATCTCCACTTGAAAAAAATACAAAGTTGTGAATAGGTTTAGCTAGTTGGGGGAAAAAAAAATAGTTGTGTTTTGAGTGATAAAAAGTCTATCAGTAAGAAAGAATGTTACTTGTTTTGTAGTCCAAGCTGGCATTAAATGTACAAATGTGATAAAGACTGCTGCATTGTGCTAGTGAGTTGCCTTTTCTTGGTTTTATTTGTAATGTTAACTATTCTTTTAAGAACCTTCAACGACCAGTACTGCTTCAAATTACCCAGATGTCTTAACAAGGCCTTCTCTTCATCGGAGCCATCTGGATTTCTCTGTGCTGCAATCCCCTTCATTGCACTGTCAGCCATCCACATCTGCTGCATTCCCCATCGGCAGTTCTGGATTTTCTCTCGTAAAGGAAATTAAAGATTCTACCTCTCAGCATGATGATGATAACATCTCAACTACCAGTGGTTTTTCTTCAAGAGCTTCTGATAAAGGTATTCTTTTTGTTTGTTTTTGAGACAAGGTTTCTCAGTGTAGCCTTGGCTGTCCTAGACTCACTTTGTAGACCAGGCTGGCCTTGAACTCATAGAGATCTGCCTGCTTCTACCTCCCAGAGTGCTGAGATTACTGGTGTGGGCTCTTGTTACTAGATAGATAGTAAGTAGTTCTGGCAGTGGGAATGAATAAGTCCTCCCATCCCCCCTAGGGTTTCTCTGTGTAATAGCACTGGCTGTCCTGGAACTTGCTCTGTGGTCCAGGCTGGTCTTAAACTCATGGAGATTCACCTGCCTCTGCCTCCCAAGTGCTGAGATTAAAGGTGTGCACTACCACCACCCAGCTATAAAAAAACATTTTTTGGGGGGGGGGATTTATTTTTGAGAAAAGGTCTTACTCTTTAACCATGGCTGACCTAGAACTTGCTATGTATATGTAGACTAAGCTGTCCTTGAACTGATATATATCCACCTGCATCTGCCTGTCAAATGCTAAGATTAAAGGAGTACATACTTATCCTAGCTTAGGCATTTTGTTTGTTTTTTGTTTTAAGATTTATTTTTTATTTACGTCTATATGTTTGCCTACAAGAGCTTTTGTGTACCATGTGTGCAGGTGTCCAAAAAAGCTAGAGGAACGCATTGGATTTCCTGGTACTGGAATTCCAGATGGTTGTGGGTGGGTGCTGGGAACTAAATCCAGGTCCTCTGCAGGAGTAGTAAATGTTTTTAGTTCCTGAGCCATCTTCAGTGCTTCTTTAATATTGTTTTTTGCATGTTTGCTTGTCTTTATTTTTTTAGTGACAGGTTGTGTGTCTGTCTGTGTAGCCAACACTGTCTGGAATTCATTCTGTAGACCCAGCTGGCCTCAGACTCTGTTGAGACCCACCTGCCTCAGCCTTCCAAGTGCTAGGATTAAAGACGTGTGCCACCACCACCTGGCCTTTTAAGGTTTTTTTTTTTGTTGTTGTTGTTGTTATGGTTTTTCCAGACAGGGTTTCTCTGTAGTATTCACTGTCCTGGACTCATGTAGACCAGGCTGGCCTTGAACTCACACAGTTCTTGCCTCTGGCATTAAAAGTGTGTGCCACCATGCTCAGCTCTAATTTTAGTTTTAATTTTAATTTTTATTTATAAAATTTAGGGCTTAAGTTCTTAAAACTGGTACTATTACTACAAATTACAAATTTTTGTTTTAGATATAGCTGTTTCAAAGAACACTTCCCTGCCACCTCTGTGGTCCCCGGAAGCAGAACGTTCTCATTCGCTCTCCCAGCACACTGCCACCAGCTCCAAAAAACCAGCGTTCAACTTGTCTGCCTTTGGAACACTTTCCACCGTGAGTACTAATTATATTTGATATAATCACAAAATTTTAAGTATTTTTGCTTATAATTTGTCACTGTTTCTGTGCAGTCACTTGGGAATTCTTCAATCCTTAAAACAAGTCAACTTGGAGATTCTCCTTTCTATCCTGGCAAAACAACGTATGGTGGGGCAGCTGCTGCTGCAAGACAGAGTAAAGTACGAAATACACCTTACCAGGTCAGTTTGAATAGGAGGACTGCTCATAAATTCCCATTGCTAGATACTGACTACTTACTGAATCATACCGAATTTATAGAACTGTCAGACTTTTAAGAACAGTATGAAAACCTTTTAGTCACAGTGAACATGTTGAGTATTAGATTTGTGTGTTTTAAATAGTATAATTTTACTTTTAAAAAACGAGGTAAAAATTATGCATAGTAAATTTGCCTTAATTTTAGCATATTTGAATTGTGGTAAAACTATTAATCACTATTGCTATACAAATGTTGAAAAAACATTTTCATCACAACAAAACATTTCCACCATAAACAGCAATTCTCTGTGAGCCACTTAACCTGTTTATATTGAGGGCTTTTTAATAATGATGATAAATTTAGTCATAACAATGTGCAGCCTTTTGAATTGGACTGACCATATTTGCATCAGTCTTAGTTCCTTTTTTCTTTCTGGTATTAAGCTATAGTTTATTATTGAAAGGATACTGGGTTATTTTCAATTTGAACATCATTTTCATCTCTCAGACATATAATCAGGAGTTAGATTGCTCATCACACGGCTAAGTATATAATAAACAAGACAGGTGTTTCTGCAGTCAGTACCAGCTGGCTACATGTAATATTAATGCTAATACAGGTGTACTTGTTCGGTGTTTTTGTTTCATCCTTCAGATTGTCTGGTTTTATTTTAGCCATTCTGTCAAGAATACATAGAGTGATAATTTCAACTTGTGAGTTTTAACTGGCTTGTTCTTAATGACTAATGGTGTTGAATGCCTTTTTATGCATTTATGTTTTAGAAGTATTTTTTTTTTTATTTTTATAAATCTTGTTCAATATAAAATTGGGTTATATTCTTGATGAGTTTTGAGGGCTTTTTTTTTTCTTCTCCTTTTTCTTTTTTTTTTTTGTGCGAACTAGTTACTTTTTAAATGAGATGTGTTTTTTACAGGTGACAACTAGTTAGCATATTTTATATTTCTTCTATTTTATGTTTTTGGCATCTTATAAGACATCCTTTTTTAACCCAATGTCACAGTAGTTATATAAATTTTATTATTTTCTGTCATTTATTTTGTGTTAGTATGAGGTGTATGTCCACATTGACCTATTTTACATTTAAGCATTTATTTTAAGAACCATTTGTTGAAGACTATTGTTTCTCCACTGTGTTAATTGCATGGGGGCTATTTCATGACTTTTTTTTCCTGCATATCCCGTTGTCTGTCCTTATGCTGGTACTTCCCTCATGCTAGCTTTTGACTTACAGTAAGTCTTGAAATTGGTAATGCCATTCTCCTAATTTGCTTTGTTACAACTCTTTCTCAGGTCCTTTTGGTCCTTGAACTGAGGATTGTGAACATGTTAGGCACTTATTCTGTAGTTTTTTTTTTTAATATTTTTTTTATTCAGTACAAATTGAGAACATGTTGATTTTTGCAGTGCAGTGGCTATCTGGATTTTGATTGTTATTACATTTAGTCTACAGAACAAATTGAGGAAAATTTATATGACAAAATAAATCTTTCAATCTAATAATATGGTATATCTCTTTATTTATTTGGATGATTTTAAGAATTCTTTTATGGCTGCATTGTAGCTATGTGGACCTTGAACATGTTTTGTTAGATTTATTTCTTGTGGCTGGATATTGCTCAAGAATAGATGGAATTATTTGTGTAGATATGTAACTCAGTTGACATATCTCCCAGCCAAGAAACGTGGTTAGTTGTATCAAACATGTAAGAAAGAAATGAGTACCAATTTCACAGTTTCATGTTGTAGAAGAGGAGAGAACTTTCTATAAAATATTTATGAGAAGCTGGGCATGGCGGTGCACAACTGTAATCACAGCACTTGGGAAGCAGAGGCAGGCAGATTTCTGTTAGTTCAAGGCTAGCCTGGTCTATAAAGCCAGTCCAATACAGCCAAGGCTACATAGAGAAACCCTGTCCTGAAAACAAACAAAAAGCAAAACAAATATTTATGAGACCAGCAGAGATGTTGCAAGAAAGCCCCAGGCCAACATTTCTCATTAATAGTAGGCGTCTTTTCACCAGATATATATGTAAGTTAATCCAAATCCTTTCTTATGGTCAGTATTTGAAAATGAATGTAATCTGTCTTTTTCAGAACAGATAGAAAAACCACAAAAACATTTGACAAAACTTCTTCATACTTGATAAGAATTTTCATCTACTAGATAACCTCACCTGATATCACACATCTGTATAATCTGTATAAATTTTCAAGCAGCATCTGACTTTCTGTTGAAAGGCTGAATGATGTCTGTCTGAGATTAGGAAAAGAATATGGTTACCTCACAGTTGTTACTGTTTCGTTCTGGTCATGGTGTATATTCACAGCAATACAACTCCAAGACAGGTGCATTTTGTTTTTTCACTTCTGATTATTAAAAGTAATTCCAGAATTAGATTTTAATAATCACGTAGCCTATGTCCTCTCAGATAAGCCGCTGTAAATATATCTTATTTTATTTTTGGGTATGTTTTGTTTGTTTTACATACCTTTTGTTTGAAATGTGTATCCTGGACTATATGTTACAGCAAGTAACACAGACTTTTATTTTCTAGGCACCAGTTAGAAGACAGATGAAAGCTAAGCAGCTCAGTGCACAGTCTTATGGCGTGACCAGTTCAACAGCACGGCGGATATTGCAGTCATTAGAGAAGATGTCAAGTCCTCTTGCGGTAAAAGTTTGAAATCATAGTGAAATGTAGTAATACAGCAGAATTTGAATTTAGTGAAGTCTTAATTTTCATTAACATTTTTTGTTATTGTAATGTTAACAGGATGCGAAAAGAATTCCATCTGCGGTTTCTTCTACTCTGAATTCTGTACGTTAACTTTTAAATCTTACATGATATGATAGTTGTTTTTCTGTTTCCTACCTATTCTAACACCATTTCTTTTTTCTTTTTCTAGCCTCTTGATAGGAGTGGGATAGATAGCACAGCTTTTCAGGCCAAAAAAGAAAAGGTAAGCTATATAGAGCGTCTTTGTTACTAGTTAGTTAGCAGCGTTGTTGTATTTACAGTTAATGAGTACATAGATTGGCAGTCAACAGGGAATATGCTTGAAAAAGGAGCTATTTTTACCTCTGGCATTGCAGCTTTTCTGACAGCCTTGGGATGAGCAGCATAGGAAGCACATTCAGTATTTTGTGCTTGTTTTTCTGTCATGACCATTTTTATGGCTTACTTTTAACTATAGGTAAATAAAGCTAGGAGTGAAACAGTCTCAATTTTAGTCATTAGAAGTGCAGCATGCAGCAAACTCATTAAAATAGTAATTTTATCCAGCATATCAAATCTTGTGTATAATAGTTTTGTTTTTATTTATTTAATTTATTGGTTTTTTTTTCTTCCCCCCGCCCCCCTTTTCTTTTTCAAGGCAGAGTTTCTTTATATAGCCCTGACTTTCCTGGAACTAGTTCTGTAGAGCAGGCTAGCCCTGAACACAGAGCTGTCTCTGCCTCTGCCTCCCAAGTGCTGGGATTAAAGGCGTCATTGCCACCACTGCCTGGCCTGAGCTCCTTTTTTGATAACTATTTCATCAGCTGAAATACTAGTTGAGGATATGGGAGCTAATAAAATATACAATGTAAAAAGTCTTGATACCTTCTATTTTAATTTCTGTGGACTAACTAGGTTTTGAGATTATTGTAATGAGGCAGAGTAGTGCATGGTAATGGTGTTGAAGATATGTCCCCTGTGTTGTTTATGGTTATTTTTGTTCCAGGGAAAACAGATTCCTGCATCCTTACTTACAAAAGAATTTATTTTAACATGAAGCTTTCTAAAAGTAATTACTGAAATTATAATTATGTGAATTACTTGAAGAGATTAAATTAAATGTTGCTACATCATTAAATTCTTAGTAAATGTGCAGAGAAGAAAGCTAAAGTTTTTTTTTTCCTTCCAAGTTTGAGTTTCTAGGGTTACTAAGATATTTGTAGTTAGGTAAGAATACTCCACTATGAACCACTGTCATGGTGTTAATTTAAAATGTTAACTTTTGGGTCTGGAAAGATGGCTCAGCGAAAGAACCTGGGTCCAACTCCCAGCAACCACGTGGCAGCTCACAACTATCTGTAGCTCCAAGATCGATACCCTCACACACACATGCAGGCAAAGCACCAGTGCACGCTAAAAATAAATAAATAAATAAATAGATGTTAATTGTATAATTAAAGTACTTTAAATAGTTTAATATAGTTTAAAAATTTAGGATTTGCTGGAAATTAAAAAGCTAGAGTACAGTATTATTCATGTGTCACATGTAACCGATGTCCTCATTGAGTTAAGGAGAGAACTATAGGAGCTCTACAGAAAGCTTTGATGTGGAGACCAGCAATGTTGGCATCTGTAGCTGACTGAATGGACTGTTAATCGTATGACAGTTTATGGACATAGAGGATGTTCGTGACTTTATAATAATCTCATACCAGCAAGATTTTGACAAACTTTCAGTGTAGCAAAGGACTAGTAGCAAAACACCTGGGTACTTAGACCCTGAAACCAGTCCATGTCTCAGTCTAGAAGTCTTTATATACGGCCATCTCACCTTGATTCCACAGTATAAGGCCTTTGTTTTCATTTGTTTTTAAAAGAATGGTAAACCACTCTGGAGAATAATTGGTATATATATTTAGGAATTTGAAAAAAAAAGTTTTTCGAGACAGGGTTCTCTGTGTAGCCTTGCCTGTCCTGGACTCACTTTGTAGACCAGGCTAGCCTCCAACTCACAGAGACTTGCCTGCCTCTGCCTACCCTAGTGCTGGGATTACAGCGTGCATCACTGTACCTGGCTTTAAATTTTAATAAATGGTTTTATTTGCATCTATTTTTCTGCATGTATTTGTGTGTTCCATGTACATGCCTAGTACCCTTGGAGGCCAGAAGAGGGCCTCAGATCCCTGGGAACTGAAGGCATACCCAGCTGCCACGTACGTGCTGGGTACTGAACGTAGTCTTCTGCAGAGAAGCAAGTACTTTTAACCACTTGTCATTTCTCTAGCCCTTATTAAAAAAATCTTAGTTCTTTTTATTTTTATATTTTAAAAAAAGATTATTATATATACAGTATATTGCTTCTATGTACACCTGCACTCCAGCAGAGAGTACCAGATCTCATTATAAATGGTTGTGAGTTACCATGTGGTTCCTGGGAATTGAACTCATGGCCTTTGGAAGAACAGACAGTGCTCTTAACCTCTCAGCCATCTCTCTAGTGTTCCCCCTGCATCCCCCCCCTTTTTTTTTTCTGAGACAGGAGACAGGCTTCTCTGTGTAGCCTTATCTGTCCTGGACTCATACTGTTGACCAGGCTGACCTTGAATTCACAGAGATCCACCTGCCTCTGTCTCCCAAGGGCTGAGATTAGTGGCGTGTGCCACCACACCCAGCTACCATCTTAGTTCTCGATGAAAAAAAAAAAAAGAACAGTGGCTTGGGAAGATGGAGAAAAATAAGTTTTAACCATATTCAAATTCATGTTGTTTAAAGTTGTAATTGTTTAGTTGTCTTGAATATTGTATAATCTCATGTTGTATAGGAATACATGTTCTTGTGTGGTATGGAATCTGAGGTAACATGTCAGCTTATTTGTCTGCAGAATAGTTTAGAATTAGATTAAATATCTTTGGTTTGTCAGTTTTTTTATTTATTTGCATTTGCCTATTTCTCTAGGAAATGGTCTTTAGGTCACATTAGCTATATAACTTTCAGATATGCCACTGATAAATAAAAATGTGTTTCTGATTTCTGTTTTCTTACAAGGTGGACTCTCAGTATCCTCCCCCTGTTCAGAGACTTATGACCCCAAAGCCAGTTTCCATAGCAACAAATAGAACTGTCTATTTTAAACCATCTCTGATCCCATCTGGTGACTTAAGGAAGACTAATCAAAGGATAGATAAAAAGAACAGTGTGAGTTTGTTTGTTTATTCTGCTTCCTTAAAACAGTGTCTTGCTATGTAGCTATGGCTAGTCTGGAACTCAGTAGATAACTGGTCTGTCCTCATATTCATGTCAGTTATATTGTTTCTGCCTTTCAAGTGCTGGATTATAGGTATGCACTCACCACCAGATCTGTCTGAATGTATTTATTTTTACCAGTTTATTTTCTTCTTGAACCAGACTTTGAATATTGGCTGGAGTGAGTAAAGAAAAAGAAAAAAGTAAAACAGAGGACCTCTGCTGGTGTAGTCTAGTAATTGCATGATGTGTGATGCCTGTGAACTAGTGAAGAATTAGAGTTGGTATGCCTTTAAAATAGCCTTTACCTTGATCAAGCCCTAAATTTGTGTGAGTGGATTTTATATGTTCATTGCCTAGATAAATTTTGTTAGATTTACTTATCTATGAGTCTTATTTGTGTGGCTGAATTCTAAAAGGTTTCAAATGTTATATTGTTTTAGTGAAGTAATTTTTTTCTTTATTAACTCATCTTTTATTTATTTATTTATTTTTTTAAAGTTTTAGACTAGCCTCATGTTCCCTGGCACTGGGTAGATATTAACTCTCTGAACTATTCTTATCACTTCCCAGCCCCCATCCCAGGAGCCATATGCTTTAATCATTCTATCTGGCGCGCCCCCCCCCCTTTTTTTTTTTTTTTGCTAAATCAGGGCCGCTTTCCTCCATCCACGCTGATCTAGTCATGTGCTTCTCTCCACACTGACCCATCGTCTATTAACTCATATTAAAAAGAAAATATTTAATTTTTTTGAGACAAGGTTTCACTGTGTAGCCTTGACTGTCTTGGACTCGCTTTGTGGACTAGGCTCACCTGCCTTTGCCTCCTGAGTGCTGGGATTACAGGCATACGCTACCACGCCAGCTTTTTAAAAATATTTTTTTATCTGATTTTCTAAACTAGGATCCAAACAAAGTTCAGATACTGTTTTTCATATTTTGCCCTAGGCCACATAAAAGTTTATATTTTGAGATTTTTATATGCCGTAACATTAACTATTTGATGTTTATCTCTTAGTGGTTTTAACATCCACATGGTGTTGAGCCATTACTATGTTCAAGTTTAGAACATTTTCATCACCATTTTGCTGCTAAAGTTTTTTTGAACGATTTATTTATATATGTATAGTGTTTTTAACCTGCATGTACACTTGAATGCCAGAAGAGGGCACCAGATCTCATTATAGATCTCATTATAGATTATAGATGATTGTGAGCTGCCATGCGGTTGCTGGGAACTGAACTCAGCACCTTTGGAAGAACAGCCAATGCTCTTAACCTTTGAACCATCTCTTCAGGCCCTTTCATAAAGTTTTTAACACCTGACTTTGTTCTCAGGGCTCATATGTAATTGTACCAGATAAGAATATTTTATTGTTTTTAAAGGCAGAACATTATTTTATAAAATGGATTTATGAAACTTTGTTTATCCATTACTTAGTTGGGGGATATTTGGGTTATTTTCGCTGTCTAATGTGTAATGCTGCTCTAGACATTTATGTAGGCTTACTTTTATTGGTGTGAGTTTTCATTTTTCTTAGGTCTTTGTTTAAGAGTGAAATTAGTAGGCATGTTTATATTTGAAGAATCAAGGCCAGTTGTCATATAAAATGTCTCATATTCTGAATTTATCTTGTGTCATTTTAAAGTGAGTTTATGTATCATTTTACTGTTTGTGCTTATACTTGTTTTCAATCTCAAAATAGCTCAGTTTCTTGAAAATCTTTTCATTTGGTAGACTACTGTAGTGACTATTCGTGTAGCCTATCTTAGTTTATTAATCATTAATGTTTTGTCATATTAGGATTTGTTTTTTGAACCTTCAGGTTTTCAAGACTAAAATACTTGGTGGTTATTATTATTTGTACTTAATTAAGCCTAGGTGCTTAGGCTTGTGAGGCAAGTGCTCTACCATAGAACTGTGTCTTAGCTTGTAAGAAAAAGTATCAGTATTTTACTATATTTGCTTTCCCCACTTCTGTTTATTCTCCAAATTAGGGCTCCCTCTGTGTAATATATAATAATGTTCAAACCCAAGAACGGAATGTTGGTGCAACCCACATCTACAGATTTTATTTAAATGTCACAAAAAGCACAAAACAGAGATGTCCCAAGATTGTGACTTATAATTGTTGTCATATGTTGTTGTCTCTGTAAACAGAATATTTTTGAAAAGCATAAGTCAGTTGCTGTGTAAAATGTTCAGCAGTATGAGATAGTCCCAGGTAGTTCTAGGTTCTAGTTTTTTGTTTTTGTTAATTACTGTGGAGGAGGACTGAGCTCTTCTAAGTGCTTAGGTATAACCTATGATCTTTGTTGTTTTGTTTTGAAGACAGGGCTTTTCTGTATAGCCCTGTCTGTAAGCCCTAAGCTCACTCTGTAGACTAGGCTAGTACACAGAGATCTGTCTGCCTCTGCTGGCACTAAAGGTGCTGCGCACTGCCTAGCTGTCTCATCATTTTGAACATTCATTTTTTTATATTGCAAAGTAATTTAGATTCTTGTACATATCTGGGTCCTGTCCCATCCTGTTCACCTCCTCACTCCCCCGTAATTGGCCATTTCTACAGGATGCCTTAGTTGTTTTTAGTTGGAGTACTTCACATTTCAGATTTTTGTCTTTGTAAAATTGCCTATCATTTAGTGTCGCAAAAAGGGAAGTTATCCCTCAAAAGTCAATGTTTTGGTAAATATATGATTAGTGACATTTTTTATATATGCTTATATTACAGTGCACAATACAGTTGTAACTCTTTGTTAGTATTCAAAAGCAATGTTTAAATTACATATTCCAGGGTTCATTAAGAAAAGTCAAATTTCTAATTTTCAATATTAAAATTTATAGGTAAAATGCTGTTATTAAGAGAATTTTGAATCTGGGCATGGTGGCGCATGCCTTAAATCCCAGCAGAGGCAGGCAGATCTCTGTGTAGACTAGCCTAGTCAACAGAGTGAGCCTAGGGCAGAGGCAGGCGGGATCTCTGTGAGTTCGAGGTCAGCCTCATCAACACAGTGAGTCCAGGATTGCCAAGGCTGCACAGAGAAAAGAACTTGAGCTATGGATGTAACTTTCAGTGGTAGAATTACTTGCCTTGCATGTATGTATTAAGGCTGAATTAATCCCAGCCAAAAAAGAAGAAGAAAAAAAATCTAAGTTAGACATGCTCATTCCTGTAATCCCAGCACTTGGTGCGTGGAGACAACAGGATCTGGAATTCAAGTCCAGTTTCAGCTACATACTGAGTTTGAGGCACACCTTTATTACTACCTACTCCCACAAATGCTTGTTTTTTTTTTTTTTAAAGTGAAATCCTTATACTTTTTTCTTCCAGACTGTAAATGAAAGAATCTCAAGACAAAATAAAGAGCCAGAAAGGTAATGCCATTTCATATCCTGCAACTGGATTTCTTTATATTTAATTTGTAAGGTTCATATTTATAATAGCATTGAAGATGGTGAAAATTAAAAAGTATATTTAGGGAGGACAGTGAGATGGCTTGAAAACCTGTGTTTAATTCTTAGAACCCACATAATGGAAGGAGAGAGTTGACTTCAAGAACTGTCCCATTAACCTTCACAAAGCTGTCTATGTTATGATCATATATGCTCACATGTTGTGTGCAGACATACACATAATATTAAAAGCGTATTTGGCTTCCCATTGATTGTCTTTTAGATGCTCTTGTGTTTGAATATTCATTTAGCAATTTCTGGGACAAAATAATAATATCAATTTTTTTTTATTTGCTAGTGGCTTTTCATACCCCAATTTCAGCACTCCTGCAGCCAATGGTTTATCTTCTGGAGTAGGTAGTGGAGGTGGCAAGATGAGAAGAGAGAGGACACGCTTTGTTGCTTCTAAACCCCCAGAGGAGGAGGTAGGCTCATATTTTATAGAACTTTGAAATGGTAGTGGTGAAGCGAGACCTACAGGAATGGGGCTTGAGTGATAATTTTCACTTGGAGTGAATTGACAACCGTTAAAACCATCTTTTAGACTGTGTGGGTCCAAAACCTAACCTAGAAGCCTCAACTTTATGACTTGTATAAAATAACTGTAAAAAAAACTCAAAAAAATGTGTGGTATTCTTAATTGAATTTATTTGATTTTTCTGGTTACTGCTTTAGGTTTTTGCTTGGTTTTCAAATGTACATATGATTAACACTGTGCATTTGTGTTAGCCTTCCCCCTTTCTCTTGTTCATCCCCCTTCTCTCTGTGTGTGTATGGAACAATGGGTTTTAAATTTCTCTGCTATTTATTTATCCTTTGTGCAGATTTACTACAATTAATCCATTCTCTCATCAGGGTACATTTGGGCTGATTCCCAGTATGTGCTAAGGTGAATATTTATATATTTCTCCTTTGCCATGTGCAGTTTGGTCTGGAGGATATTTAGCTAGGAATGGGATTGTTGGACTTCAGGGGTTGACACATCTTTCAATGTGTTTAACTGCTGTTTATTTCTCTTCATAACCCTTCACCTGATCAGAGGTGGATCTTTATTTTTTTTCTTTCTTAGCACTTGGTTTTGTTTTGGCCTGTTGCCAGTGTAATAGCTATAAAATATGTTATTGAGGTTTTACTTTGTGTTTTCTTGTTTACTGGGAAGGAGGAGACTTTTGTATGTGTTTTGTGACCATTTAGGTTTTCTTTTGTTCATTATTTTCCTGTGAGATTGATTAGGATGAGTTCTTGGACTGGTGAGGTTGCTCAGTGGTTGGAAGTGCCTGCTGCTAAACCTGGTGACCTGAGTTCCACCCCTGGGACTGACTTACATACATCGTAGAAGAAAAAAAATCTGACTTTTGTGGGTTGTCGTTTAACTACCACATGTACTCTATGGCACTTGTGTTTGTGCACATGTGTGGGGACGTACATAATTAAAATTAATTTTAAAAACTAATCGTTAGGTATTGCTTGAATATAGACATATTTAAATTAAAGATTGCTTAAGTTGATTGTCTAGAGTTTGCTCATTATTTAACTTGTTTCTAGGTTGGAACCGCTCTTGTTTCAGTCTTTTAAAAAGTAATTTCAACCAAACTAAATCATTTAAGGCCCTTACCACCCTCTAAAATGTTCAACATACTTGCTCATTTAAGCTTTGGAACATAGGGCTTTAAAATTGTTTACATGTGTGGGTGTTTTGACTGCATGTTCAGTCCTTGCACATGTGCATGCAGTGCCCATGGAGGCCAGAAGAGGGCATCAGACTCCTTGGAACTGGAGCCATGGATAGATGTGAGCCAGCTTCTGGGTGTTGGGAATTGAACCTAGGCCCCCTGGAACAGCAGCCAGTGCTCTTAACAACTGGGCCATCTCTCAAACCCCCACGGATATAATGCTTTGACTTACTTGTTTCTAATTAAAGTTTCTCAGTATGGTTATTCGCCCAGTAGTATTCTAGGAATATATTTTAAAGCTTAAAATATATATTTCATTATTGGTAAAAAAATTTTTTTTCTGGTATATGTGACTGTGGGCACATGTGTGCTAGGATACATGTGTGGAGGTCATGGGACAACCTCAGACATTGATCTTGACTTTCACTGTTTGAGGCAGGATCTGTTTATTGTTCACAGTTGTGCATGCCAGGTTAGCTGGCTGGCAAAGCTGTGGAAATTTACCTCTCTGCCTTCTGTTTTATCATGGGAGCAGTGGGATTACAGGTGTTCACCTGCCTCTGACTTTATCAATTCAAGTCCTCACACTGGTCAAAAAAGTGCTTTTTCCCCACTGAATTACCTCCCCAGCTGAGTTTATGTTTGGTTTGAAGTTGTATTTAGCATCTGTTGGTATTTGTAGATTGTTGTGAGAGTGATAGTTTTTTCACCCTAATTTTTTTTTTCTTTGTTAGTTTTGTAGTTATGCCTCTTGAGCACAAGAATGAAAACTTTGGCAGTTTTGCTTCTGTCATATATCTTGCCCTGACGGGAGCTTCAATTATGCTAAGGGCTTTGTCTCATTTGCTGGTCTAGAGGCTATTTGCTTGTCACTGGAGTGTTGTAAAAGGGCAATGTGTCCCTGGCTGCTTGAATGAAAACTTGAGCTCTGAATGCCCTTTGATCGAAGGATATGTATAATTTGTAGCTTTTATGTCATACTGATTTGTTTCTTTTTTTAAAATTTTTTTTATTAATTTATTCTTGTTACATCTCAGTGGTTATCCCATCCCTTCTGATTTGTTTCTTAAAAAAGATTTTATATGTTTGTGTGTGAGGTGTGTTTCAGTGGTTGTACTCCCTGGACCATGTATGGCTTAGTTTCATAGTGTAACTATAAATTTGATACAGAGGAAGACATTTATCATCATTTTAAAAATATGATGATGATGATGGTGTGTGTGTATATATGCACATGCACGCACACATGTGCACCCATCATGGTGCATGTGTAGAATTTAGAGGACCAGTTTTAGGAGACAGTTCTCCTCTTCCACTTTGAATTCTAGGGATAGAACTCAGGTTGTCAAACTTCCATAGTAAGCGGTTTTACCTATTCAGCTCCCTTTTCATTTTTATAAGATTGAAATTTTGTGCTGAAATTAAGTGGCACAACTGGGAATTTAAGCCTGCAGGTTTTTAATTTCAAGAGCTCGTGTTAACTTTGCATGGGGCCTCCTTTCTTACTGTTTAAGTTGATCATATAACTGCATCAGCTCTCCTTGAAAATAGTAGATAAAAGCCTGACATGAAAGATGACATCATTACAAAATATGCTGTGTTTT
Source organism: Acomys russatus (assembly GCF_903995435.1). NCBI lineage: Eukaryota > Metazoa > Chordata > Mammalia > Rodentia > Muridae > Acomys > Acomys russatus. The sequence continues at coordinate 29,847,883 of NC_067139.1, read as the reverse complement.
AGGAAGTGGAAGCGCCGGTGTTACCGCAAATCTCTCTACCAATAAGCAATTCCGCACTGCCTACCTTCAGTTTTAGTTCTTCAGTGATCTCAGCTTCCTCTCCAACACCAGTCAGCCCCTCTCAGCCATTACCAAACAAGGTATAGAACCACTATATAAGTGAGGCGATTTCTGTTCTTACTCTTTTTAATTCAGGTTTTTTAAGTGTCTTTTTTAGTATAAAAATTAATTCAAAGTAAGAAGAGAAAAATGGGAAATATATTGGGGATTTGGTGCTAGGAATTGATTCTCTAGGCCCTTTTCATGTTGGGGAAGTAACCCCCGCTGAAATATAAGTGATGTTTTATTATTTAAAAAAATTTTAAATATATACAGCACAAGTATTCAAATCTCATATAACCTGCACTAGACCAAAGTAAGAAAGTTGTTCACCAAACAGTATTTCCAGTTCAGGAAAAAATAGTCTCTAGTCAGTGTTTTGTTTTAAGAAGTCAAAGTGGTTTTTAGATTTAAATGGATGGGAAAAGAGTGCTTTTGTTTCTTTGAAATAATCTTCTTAGAGTCTATTTTTTCATTGATTCTTCTAAATAGCTTCTTTTGTGTCATTTCTCAATATTCTGGAAAACACAGGTACAGATGAGTTCTCTGGGCAGCACGGGCAGTCCTGTGTTCACATTCTCATCTCCCATTGTAAAGTCTACGCAGGCAGATGTGCTACCTCCAGCATCTGTAAGTACCAAACAAGGACAGTTCATGGTTGATTTCATAGCCAGTGTAGTTTTCAAAAAAACCAAACCTAGGATTTCATTGGTAGTAAAACACTTCCTCCAAGTTAAAAAAAAAAAATTAGTGTATAAGAAACAAATGTTGATATGTTTGTGCGCATCTTTTTCTGCGTCATTTGGGCAGTTAAAAATGAAGATACTTTGATTTCATTAGTACTTGTCCAGTTATCTCCTAAGAAGGACCTTCACTTGTGCCTATTTATATTCTAGAAATTTAATATGTCCATCTGTCTGTCTGTCGGTCTGTCTGGTCTAGTCTATATTCAGGGTTCCCTCATAACTTTAGACTGTTCTATGTCTGTAGATTAGATGAAAAGACCGTGGCAGCTATATCTACAATATCTTTAATCACTTTTAATCTTGAATAGATTTGTTTGGGGAATTATTATACAATATGTATTTGTTTCCTTGTAATTTGGAAAATGTTTGGGTAAGAACAATACACATTTAATGTTCATGTTGTCTAAAACTTCCATTACATGTGTCTTCCTCCCCTCTACCCCCCAAGACAGAGTTTCTCTGTGTATCCTTGGCTGTCTGCCTGCCTCCCCAGTGCTGGGATTAAGGCATGCACCACCATACCTTGCTTATATGTGTCATCTTTATATGTAGATTTTAGTTTTGTTTTTTTTTGTTTTTTTGTTTTTTTTGTTTGTTTGTTTTGAGACAAGGTCTTTCTGGCTGGCCTGGAGTGTATTATGTAGGCTAGGCTAGCCTTGAACTCACAGAGACCCACCTACCTTTGCTTCTGGAGTGCTGGGGTTGGGCCACAGCTGGCTTTTTTTTTTTTTTTTTTTAAACCTCTGAAGTCTATTTCTTGTCCCCCAAACCTCAGGTTAATAAGATGGTGTTCAGAAGTTCAAAAGCTGGGTATTAGAGTCTTGTGAATATTTTATGTAATGCTTTGAAAGAAAAATGTATAAAGAATTAAACATGCTGCCAAACTTACATGCCATGCTGTTTTCCATTCATTTTGTAGTTTTTCAAGATAGAATCTGGCTAAGTTGCCTAGGCTGATTTCTTTTTTCTTTTTCTATTATCCGCCCCCCCCCCCCCATGGCCCCCCCCCCCCCCCCCCCAGGATTTCTCTGGGTAGCCTTGGCTGTCCTGGACTTTTTATAGACTAGGTTGGCCTCAACTCACAGCGATCCACCACCTACCTCTGTGTCCTGAGTGCTGGGATTAAAGGCGTGTGCCACCACCGCCTTGATTTTAGGCTGATTTCAAATTGGGTTCTAGTATTCCTTTCTTCCTAAGCCTCCCTGATGCTTGGAGTAGAGCTGTGCATCAAGGTACTAGGTACTTTGTTAAAGAATTCTAAATTTAGGAATTGCAAAACATGAGAAGCTATCCTATTTATAGTTGGTGATATTTAGTATACCTTTTGATTTAATGTAGAACTAAGTTCTGTTCCTTATTTCCCAATATTCTGACACCTGAAAAATACTTTTTTTTCATTATAGATTGGATTTACATTTAGTGTGCCTGTTGCAAAAACAGAACTTTCTGGCTCTAATAGCTCTTCAGTTTTAAGTAGTTCGGGTAAGTGAAAAACAGTGTTTCACAATCTTCATAAAACAAAAACTAAACCCTTGTATGTTAGAATAGCACTTCAAATTCTCCTTTTATAAAGTGCTTTCACTTGAAGGAAAATGAGCTCTGAAAAGTTAGCAAAAGCTACTCTTCCAGCAGTATGTGTGTGTGTGTGTTTAAATTAATTATAGTGAGATACATTTAACTCTTAACAGTTTGGTTTAGAGTGAGCTAGCCATAATAGTGTATCCATTCGCTTAGTCAGAATAAGGTCTTAAGTTTTTTTGTCATTTACATCTTATTACAACTGAAGATTGTCTACATTATAGTTGTGGGTCTGATCTTTATGGTTACTTTGCATTTTAGAAACATTTGTATTTAAGTATTATGATGCCTTCAGCAGATTAACTGATGCATACTTTCTGAACAGAAGAAACACTGAATCATTGAGTGAATAAAATTAGATCATTAAAACAGGCTTTTCGGATGGTGGTGGTTTTGGTGTTTGGGAAATCAAGTTGAGCTTCCCACCTCAAGAATTTTGAGCAAGGATATTTTACACAAGAAGAAAGGGCAAACAGGGTACAGGGACAGGAGCAGAAGCACATCAGGCTGAGGCTTGTACATACTTTGACATAAAGCTGGAGAAGTAGCATTAAGTTCCATTCTTCCATACTGAAAAATTGCCTTAACTGATGAAGCACGCCCTCCCCCCAGTATTGGTTCTTGTTCATGCTAGGTACTCTACCCCTTGCATCTCAGCCCTAGGTTTTATTTTGATACTTTGTTTCAGGGGAAGGGGGCTGTTTGTTTTATTTTGCAACATGGTCTACATACATCCCTAGCTGTTCAGGAACTGTGTAGACGAGGCTGACTTCCAACTCAAAGAGATCCTCCTGCCTCTGCCTCCTGAGTGCTGGGATTAAAGGTCAGCATCACACAGCCACTGACTTTTACATGAAGAGTGAGTGAAGTAGTGAGTATGGGGTGATAGTGGGTACTGAGGAAGAGGGCATGTAATGTTGTAAGTAGAGGTGGGTTGGGGCTTCTTATCCTGTCCTACAGTGGTTTTTCAAATACTACTAAACGAGCTAAAAACTAAATCCTTATTTGTTTGGTTTTGGTGTGTTTTAAATATATATTCATCCAAAAAGAAAAAGTAGTTAGGACATAGAAACTAAAGCAGTCTATGGATTTTCTAGTGACTTAATAAGACTCATAGACCATGGAAAGGGTCTAGAAAAAGTTCCTCCCTCCCCCTTTTCATTTGGATGAAACAGATCTGTATCATAGAAAGTAGCAAGCAATTTCAGTTGCAATTCTTATTACCATTACTTAGTTACATTGAATGTTATTATGGACTTGAGGAAAAACCTTGAACAATCACAAGACTAGTTTCAATGAAAGATATTATTAATCCTTTTGGGGGCTTGAGAGATGCTCAGTGGCTAAGGGCACTGTCTGCTCTTCCAGGGTCAATTCCTAGCAACAACACGGTGGCTCACAAGCATCTAGAATGAGATCTAATGCCCTCTTCTGGTGTGCAGGCATACACGCAGGCAGAGTACTGTATTCATAATAAATAAATAAATCTTAAAAAAAAAAAAAAAATCTTTCTGAATGTTCTAATAGTGGTAGCTGACTAGCATTTTATTTGTGTCTTGAAACCTGGATTTTTAGTCGAATAGGGATACATTAATGAGTGGATTCTATAGAGGTGTATGTTACTGCAACATCGCCATTTCTCATAACCTTGTATCATTGGAAGAAACTGATAGAAAATATAGAGATGAGTCAGGAAATGCTGGTGCATGCCATCACCCAGGAGCAGAGATGGTTGAGAGTTTGAAACCAGCCTGGGCTGCATAGCAAGTTCCCATTTCAAGCAGAGCAACCAAAGAACGTGTAGAGAGCATGGTTAATTACTTAGTGACAAGATAATTTTTTCATTAATTCCCATTTCTGTCACATTGAATACATTTTATGTTGTCCTTAAAATTTTGCTGAGGGTAGTGACCCATGGAAGCACTGGGGAGACTGAGGCAGGAGACGTAGAATTTCAAGGCCTGACATATCACTGTGTTAAAGGGAGCTTTGGCTACATGTATCTCATGCCCCTGCCTAAATTTTTCTAATTAAAAAGCAAAATTAGGTGATTGGAGAGTGGCCCAGTAGCTGAGAGCACTGGCTACTCTTTACAGAGTACCTCGGTCCCAGCAATTACATGGCTGTTTACAAACACCTGTAATTTTAGTGCCAGGGAAATCTGACTTCCCTTTTTTGGCCCCTTTGGGTACCAGACATGTGCATAGTACATATGTACATACATGCGTGCATGGGTCTGTCGCGCACGCAGGCAAAGGGTGTACATAGGAGAAAATCTTGAAAAAAACTAATAAGAATTACTTTGCCTTATGTTTACTAAAGTCAGTGAAGTTTTTATTATAAGGTCACTCAACCATTATTAGCTACTGCTAATCTCTAGATGTAAATCTTGTTTTGTAATACGCTTTACTAGTTACGAATAATTTTTATGGGTTGTATAGTGTTGTGTTTAATGTATGGAACAAGATCTTTATTATTGAGTATTGTATGATTTTCAGTACTGTAGCTGAAAGCTATTTTAATCATATGTAGTCTGCTTTCTAGATGTGAAACCAGTTCAAAATTACTCTGGTTTGTCTTTTAAATTGCTGTTTGATCAGATACATTATTTTAGGCATTGGACAAACTTTGTCCATTTGTCATATCCAGCTAGTGCTTCAGTTTGTCTTCCAGAGAACTCATTGACTGACAGTTGTCGTCTTTGTTATTTTCTCTGTGTGGGATTTTTGAAGGAATGTACAATGTGAGAAATAATGTTTTTACCTTTTGCAATGGATGATTAACTATATTTTGTTACCTTTTCATTTTTGAATTGCAGTGACTTCAGAGTTTTAGAAACTGATCAAAAAGTTGTTTCTGAAAGTTGATTTAACTAAAATCCACTAATTTTCTTGTTTTAATTTTTTCTATAATTTAAAACTTACAGCTCAAGATAACACTGTAGTGAATAGTTCAGGTTATAAGAAGCTAAGTGCCACTTGTGAGGACCCTTTTACACCTACAAAGATCTTGAGAGAAGGAAGTGTTCTAGACATTCTGAAAAGCCCTGGTAAGTGAACAGCTGAGCTTCCCTTTTGATAGTAAAAAAATCTCTATTGCAAACTCATGGTGTCAAAATGTTACAGTTTAAAAAAATAGAAGTAAATGCATATAATAGGAAGGGGACTCTTGACTGTGTAGTGTGATTACTCTTGAATATATAGTGTGAATGTATAGAGAACTATTTTAAAAACTGTCACTTAATTTGTCATTCAAAGACTCTATTAATAGGAAAACCTATCTCTAAGAGATGAATATAGAAAGAGAATTTTTGTTGCATCTTTCACCGATCAATTCACCATTTTTCTCGTTTGATATTTGTATGACTTAGGCTAAGTTTCCTGAAGTGTGTAACATATTTGAAAGATAATGCTGAGGACTTGAAAGCTGGTAGTTAGTGCAGTATTTGTTTATTTCCATTTATTTATTTTGTTTTTTTGGGACAGGGTTTCTCTGTGTAGCCATGGCTGTCCTGGACTCGCTTTGTAGACCAGGCTGGCCTCGAACTCATAGCAATCCGCCTGCCTCTGCCTCCCAAGTGCTGGGATTAAAGGCATGCGCCACTACACCGGTATCAGCTTGCCTTTTCTGAACGTAGAGTCTAACTGTGTAACCCGGGCTGGCCTGAAAGGTCGCTGTTGTTGCTATGTTAACTAGGCTGTCCTCAAGCAACTGATCCGCCTGCTTTGCCTCCTGAGTGGGATTAAAGATGTGCCTTACTATGTTCAGCTGGATAATATCTTGAGAACATGACAAATCCTGTACCAGTCTTCTAAGTTTCTTTCCTATGTTACTAAAGGGCTGGAGAACCAGATCCCTGATGGTGTTAATGCATGTAATGTGAAGTGTAGCTTGTTTCAAGTAAAGACATTTCCTGTGTGTGTTCACTCAGTATTTCAGTGAATCAGTTTAATGAATGATAGCCTACTTTCACCCCACAGTTCCATGTGAATATTTTTCTTGTCAAAATACACCTTCAGTTTTTGTTTTTGTTTTTTTAAAAGAAAATTGTATTGATGAGAGATTTCATGCGTTTGGCTTGAGTATGTCACTAAAATTCCTTCTTCATAAGGACAGTTTTGATCATTTTATGAGTTTTGATCACTTTAGGTTTAAAGCCCTGTCCAGAGGCTTTGCCATATCCTTTTTGGGATTTATTTATCATCAAACTATGGAGTTTAAAAGCTTAACTGTAATTAAAGGTAATCTTTGGCCTTGGCTTAGTGGTGCACACAGTAATTCCAGCATTGAAGAGATTGAGGCAGGAGGTGATGAACTCAAGGTTGACTTCATCTAGATAGTGAAACCTTGTGGCAAAATACCCTTATGATCCTGTTATATATTGGAGGGACATCTGTCAAGTAATTAATGCCTGTTTAACACTGGCTTTTAGCTGGTGTTACTGAAGGTAAAAGATACCACAGCAGTGAATTTTGACTAGGCAGCACTCAACGATTATAGATACTGAAGTCATTTGACATAGCAGTGGGAATACCGAGAAAAAAGGATGGGTGAGGAGGGAGACTGAATGTATTAATATTAAGTTCATTGCAGTAAGGAGGCAGAACAACATGTGGACAGCAGAGGTGCTAGAACGGTTTACACGAGAGCATCACAGTAGAAATTTTTAGAGGGAGAAAGTGATGTATTAGTGTAAAGATGACCTGTTTATATAGCTACAGAATTTTAAGTAGATTTAAATGTCATACATACCCATAACAAATACGCTTGTGTAGATAATTTTTAAAGACCTTAGTCATTCTTAGATTGTATTAACCTGATAATAGTGTAAAATTTCCCCAATAATGTTGTAGTTAATGCTTTGATTAGAGCCTCAGTGTTTTGCTTTAGAAGAACATTCTTCTCTTTCCCCACTGTAGGTTTCATGTCACCAAACGTTGATTCTCCTGCTGTTCAGCCCACTACTACAAGCCCAATAGTTTATACAAGACCAGCAATAAATACTTTTTCTTCTAGTGGAATTGAGTTTGGAGAAAGTTTAAAAGCTGGATCATCATGGCAGTGTGACACGTGTCTACTCCAGAACAAAGTTACAGACAATAAGTGTATAGCCTGTCAAGCAACAAAACTGTCCCCGAAAGAAACTGCTAAACAAACTGTAGTTGGGACACCAAGCAAAAGCGACAAACAAGCTTCTACATCAGGGACAGGCTTTGGAGAGAAATTTAAACCAGCAGTAGGAACTTGGGATTGTGATACCTGTTTAGTTCAAAACAAGCCTGAAGCAGTAAAATGTGTAGCCTGTGAAACACCCAAACCTGGCACTGGTGTGAAGCGAGTCCTTACGTTGACAATGACTTCAGAAAGTCCTGCGACTGCTTCCTCTTCTACCACTGTGAACACTGGCACATTGGGATTTGGAGATAAATTCAAAAGGCCGGTGGGATCTTGGGAGTGTCCAGTATGCTGTGTTTGTAATAAGGCAGAAGACAACAGATGTGTGTCCTGTACGTCTGAGAAACCAGGTATGTTTTTTGGCTGTATTGACTAGTTTTGCTTATTATTTTAATAGAACATTTAACTAAGAAAACTGCTAAAGCCAATCCTGGTGTTTTAAATGGTTCCAGATAAACATTTCTTCTTACATTTTAATTTTTAAAAAGCTACCTGTGGATTACAATGCCTTGATTGGACTTAGACTACCTGTTCACATCAAATGCAGTTAATTGGCATATTCTATTCCTGCCTTTCTGCAGTGTTTTTGTTTTGTTTTCTGTATACTGTTATTGGAGATATTTCTTTGTGGTAATTAGTGTAGTTAACAAATGATACTAAAAGCTCTCAGAATGGGACATTCTTACTCAGATCTTCATGTCTTCTTTTTGTCTATGTAGAAATGAGGAAGGTCAGTAGTCATTTAAAAGAGATTCTTTAAGAAGTAGGCAGTTATGCTTTATTCTAGTGTCTATTTCTGAATATTGTTGGTGTCTGTAGCTATGTGCTGTCTATCAGATTGTTAGTGATTGTAATTTAATTTTTGGGTGAAAAACCTTTTTGGTTTTTTGAGACAGGGTTTCTCTGTGTAGCCTTGACTATTCTAGACTCACTTTGTAGACTAGGCTGGTCTTGAACTCGCAGTGATCCACCTGCCTCTGCCTCCTAAGTTCTTGGATTAAAAACGTGCTTCACCTGGCTTGGTGAAAAACTCTTTAACTTGTTTAGGAAAATGGACTGTGGGTTGAGGTTTTTTTCTTCAAAGTTAGAGGGCTAAACGGCAGATTCATGTTTAAATTTGTTTTTGAAATGTGTTTGTAATACGAATAGCAAGTAACATGTTTATGTTGAGAGTGAAGACTCCCTTTGTGTCATATTGGCTCTGGGTGTGCAGATTGCTTCTGTAACGGGAGGTTGTATTACGAGCTGGATTTCTTTCCTGAGCTCTTAAATCATGTCCCCCTATTTCTAATTTGTTCTGGCATAAAAAAATGAGCTATCAGAATCTTTATTCCAAAATATTTGGCTCTTCCCACCTGATAAAGTCTTCTTACCTCAGAAAAAGCATGGAGGATACCAGAATTCTGAGTTGACAGATAAGTAATGAAATTTTGAAGCAGGAAATTATTCAGGAGTAAAAGAATCTTATGAATTGGAATGAAAACAACACCAACTCTGCTCTGGACACAATGCCCTGTCATTGGAGGGATGATTTGGTCAAATTTTTCTTTTTCCTTTTTCTTAGTAGTTTTTAGATAGGGTCTACTTATGTAAGTGTTGCTGGTCTGGGTATGTATGTACATTATCAAACTTGGACTGGAACCAGAAGTCACCTGTCTCTGCCTTCAGCCTTCATTTCAGTTTTGGAAAAAATAATTTTTTTTCTTATGCATATTTGCATTTGTCTCTGTAAGCACATGTATGCTATCCTGCAGAAGCCAGAAAAGGGGTATTGGGTTCCCTGGAACTGGAGTTAGAGGTGATTTCTGGGAACAAAGTTCCAATCCTCTGTGAGAGCAGCACATGCTCTTAACTGCTGAGACATGTTTCTGAGCCCAACTTTTGTTTTTCATGTTTATTTATAGATTTATTAATTTTATTTATCTGCAAGTGCTTTGCTTATTGTGTGTGTGTGTGTGTGTTGACACATGTGTGCTTTGGTATCCATGGAGGTCAAACAGGGCATCACACCCCCTAGAACTAGAATTAGGAGTGATTTTGATCAATGTAGTTCAAGACAGCAAAATTTGGAAGGACAGCTTAGAAGGTTTGTGTGAGTAATGTAATATAAGTGGCAGGATGGGCTTGAATAAGGAGATTTGGTTAGTGACAGATGAATTTCAAATTGTTGAAGCTGGTGTGTGTGTGTGTGCGCATGCGCGCACACACCCCTACAGTTAAGGGCTGGGATACAGATTTAGGGGGATTATAGGACCTAGTTTGATACTTGAAGTGATGGGAGTAGATATCAGTTGAGTGGATTGAGAAATAGAGGTCCAAACTGAACTCTGCTAGAGTCTGGACGGAATCAAATGTTGATCTTGGATTAACCAGATAGGAAAAACAATTTGGGCAGAATAACTTCTGAAGAAGGTGATGAGAATAAGACCACAAAATAAAACTACAAAATAGTTTCTTCTGGATGTGACAGAGATGTACTCAGGAACCTCCATTGATATGGCTGCTTGCATAAGACGTGCACAGAACCACACACACCAGTCAACATTTCTAGCATGAATGGGAAAAGGGCATACAAGGTTCCACCCCTGTTTACTAATGGCTACTGAGGAAGACTTCACGTGTGAGTCACCTGATGGGTTGCTTATATCTAAGTGGTTAGTGTGCAAGCATATACATTTGAGTAATACTAATGTTTAACGTACGTCTATATAACAATTATGGAAGAGGACATGATTTTTGAGAGGGGTGGGGGTCATGAGTGGAAGGAGAGATGGGTATGATGAAAACACATTGTACTCATGAAATTCTCAAAAAGAAAAGAAATGAGAAGACTTACGATTAACAGAAGGATCAGACAGATTGATAGGACTTAGAAAATATTTGCAGAGACTGGAGCCTATAGACAAGCTTTATTAAGAGTAGGGAAGTGTGGGTTGCAGGTAGAGATGAGGGAGGGAATGATCGGTTGCGCTGGTGCTTAAAACCATCAGCGAAGGTGAGAACGTGTCAAATGAGTAATGGACCAACAACGGACACCAGACTGCGATTTTGCTGGCAAAATAGAAGAGAACATACTTTAAAATGCCGAGATTGATCCCACAGCTATGGAAGGAGGGGAGCAGGTGTTTAGAGACATAGGGACCCAGGAATAAATGGCTCTATCTGCACTCTGCTTCATATGTCATACCTTGCTTACTTCTTTCCACAAATATGCCTAAAGATTGAGCCAGTACCTTGGGTTCTTGCTTCTTATTATTGTTTTTTTTTCCCTTAGAGGTACACTGAAGAGGTATCACTTGCTGGTTGTGCCGCCATCAGTTTATATTGTTTTCTTTTAGACCAGGAACATACATGTTTTACACCTTAGTAAATACCTGCCAAATAGAATCTAGTAGGAATGTGTAAAAGTAGGTATGGGGCTGAATTACAAAGTAGATTATGTTTGCAGAAAAATAAATTTCAAAGCCAGAGATCTATACTTTGAAATTGACAATGCATATGGGTATATGGATATGTATTACACCTTGTATTTTAGAATTCTGTAATAGTTGAAAAAATTAGGACATTGTTAAGGACCATTTAGTCATTCCTTGAGACAGATTCTTAGTATGCGGCCTTGGCTGGTCTGAAATTGTCATATAGGCCAGAAATCTGCCTTCCTCTATTTCCTAGAGTGCTCAGATTAAAGGCCATGTGCCTCCAAACACAACAACAATTTAGTCTTATAACCCCTAATTTTTCACATTTTCTTTTTAAATGTCGCTACTGGAAGTCAAACTTAGTTTCTTGTTCTTGCAAAGTATGTACTTGACTGAATGAGCCATCTCCCAGCCATAGTTCCTAATATGTGAGAATGATACCCCACCTTTTTTTCTCTTTCATGTGTATGTGTGTGGGGGGCGTGTGAATGTATATGGATATGTGTGTTTACAGAGGCTGGATGTTAAAGGGACTAGTTCTTCCTTATTTTGATATAGGGTCTCAGTAAAACTCAGAGCTTGCTAATGTGGTTACTTGGCTTGCTTGCTTGCTCTAAGGAGCATTGTCTCCCTTCACCTTCTTCCAAGGCTAGAATTGCAGGTCCACCAAGCATTTATGTGAGTTCTCAGGGAGCTGAAATGTGGTCCTCTTGTTTATTACGCAAGCCCTTGGACCACTAAGACATTATCCCAGCCCCAAATTAAAACAAAGAAGAAAAAAAATTAAAAAAAAAAAAAAATTGATCTTGAGAATAAACTCACTACTGACCAAGGTTAGAGGAGGATGTTTATTTGCAATGTTAAACGAAGTCTGTCCTATTTATAACAATGTAAGGCTCGGGTTTCTGGCTGTCCCTGTGGTGTCTGTGTGTTAATAGGAAGGGTAAATAAAATTTCAAAATGTTCAGTCAGTGGTGTTATTAAGATGATAATAAGCTGGGCATGGTAGCGCACACCTTTACTCCCAGAGGCAGAGAGGCAGCAAGTGGATCACTGTGAGTTTGAGTCCAGCCTGCTCTACAAAGTGATTCCAGGACAGTCAAGGATATACAGAGAAACCCTGTCTTTGGACCCCCTCTCCTCCCAAAAAAAAAGATAGTAATAAAATGTAAATTAAATTTTTCATCAGTTTCCTCATTGCTTTTAGGTTCAGTATCTGCCTCAAGCAGCAGCCCTGTCCCTGTCTCTCTGTCTTCTGGAGGCTGTCTAGGATTGGACAAGTTCAAAAAACCGGAGGGAAGCTGGGACTGTGAAGTATGCCTAGTACAAAATAAAGCAGACTCTACCAAGTGCATAGCATGCGAAAGTGCAAAGCCAGGCACCAAATCTGAGTTTAAAGGTAAGGCGATGGGGAAGAATCCCTCTAATGCCTAGTTAAAGTAAATGTTTGTAGGCAGGGTTTCCTCTGAATAATTATATAAAATAAGACAAAGTCCTTGGTTTTTTAACCGTCATTTCTGAATGGCCATGGAAAAATCAAATTACCTCTGCAACAAGATGCTACCTATGTATCTTCTAGATAAGGAATCTCTTTGTGTTACTGTTTCCAGGTTTCAGTGTGAACAAAGTAGTTTGTTTATTTTTGTTTTATTTTTTTGGTCTGCGCAGAGACAGGGTTTCTCTGTATAGCCTTGGCTGTCCTGGACTTCCTTTTATAGATTAGGCTGGCCTTGAATTCACAGAGATCACCTGCCTCTGCCTCCTAAGTGCACGGACATTTCATATCTTCTCAATGCTAAGTATTTTTAAATGCTTCTGTCAACACAGTGTCAATATTTAAAAATAAATTGTGATCAAGGGTAACAAAGAAAAGTATCTCCTGTCTCTACTTTCTCATTTTTCAACTTTTTGTCTCCACAAAGGTAAGAGCCATGGTTATGGTTAAGCGCGTTGTACACACCTTCCAAAGCTGCTTTATGTCTGTCTTAAGCAGACATGTTGCCACTCTAAATATTCTGATTCCCTCTTTTCTTGTCAGGAACGTTGCATATCACCTACCTTTTCTGTTCTCTGTTTTTATCCTGGGTTATTTTTGCATGTATTTGTCTTTTATTCTTTGTTTATAGCTGCCTGGATCTCAATAGTATTTTGTATGTTTGAATTTATCTTAAGAAGGATCCCTGCTTTAAAATTGCAGTCAGAGGACATGCAATTTAGAATTGGGGAGGGTAGTGATAGGCTGTATCCCAACAGTTTTGATGCTGATTTAGATCTCCTTCTACGTGATAGAGAAGTAAGTGCCTACTGCTTCCACTGTCCTCATTGACACACTTTGTGTTGCCCTTCTTGTCCGTCCAGTCTGATGGGTAGAAATGGCATAGAGGCCTCTTTAGAGTTGTCCTATGATGCTATGCTTTACAGGGGTTATATTTGATAAGATGGCAATCATATCAGTTTGATGTCTTTCTGTGTGTTTTCTATTTTTGAAGGCTTTGGTGGTACATCTACATCTTTAAATCCAGCACCCACAGCCTTCAAATTTGGTATTCCATCATCTTCTGGACTTTCTCAAACTTTTACAAGCACTGGAAATTTTAAATTTGGAGATCAGGGAGGATATAAATTAGGCGCTTCATCTGACTCTGGGTCTACAAACTCCATATTTTCTAAACCAACTGGAGACTTTAAATTTGGAGTGTCATGTGATTCTAAACCTGAAGAAATTAAAACTGACAGTAAGAATGATAATTTTCAGTTTGGACTTTCTTCTGGCTTAAGCAACCCAGCCTCTTCAGCTCCATTTCAGTTTGGGGTATCTACTCTTGGGCAGCAAGAAAAGAAAGAGGAGCTACCTAAAACTTCATCTGCAGGCTTTAGCTTTGGTTCAGGTGTTATTAATCCCCCTCCTGCTGCTAGTGACACCACTGTGACCTCAGAGAACAAGAGCGGCTTCAACTTTGGAACCGTAGACACTAAGAGTGTCTCAGTGACTCCTTTCACATACAAGACAACAGAAGCAAAGAAAGAAGATGCTTCTGCTACCAAGGGTGGGTTCACATTTGGTAAAGTGGAGTCTGCTTCTTTGCCATCTGCCTCAATGTTTGCTTTGGGAAGGACAGAGGAGAAACAGCAAGAACCTGTTACTTCTACTTCTCTAGTATTTGGAAAGAAAGCAGACAGTGAGGATCCAAAGTGTCAACCAGTGTTTTCCTTTGGAAATTCGGAGCAAACCAAAGATGAGAGTTCCTCTAAGCCGGCATTCAATTTCAGTGTGGCAAAACCATCTGTGAAGGAGTCGGATCAGCTAGCCAAGGGCACTTTTGCATTTGGAAATCAAACAAATACTACTACTGGTAAATATTAAGTGACCAAGTTATATTTGGTATATTGGTTAATGCCAGAAAATAATGGGAAATACTGGTTTCAAAGATCTTGAGGAAAGAGCTTAGGCTTTTTTGTTTTAATTGAACTAAAATATCTGTGATTCTGATGGGATGCCTACAGATCTAATTTTGAGAAATACAGCTGTAATAAAAAGGGCACAATGCAGCTGGGTGTGGTGGTATGTGCCTGTAATCCCAGCACTCAGGAAGGCAGAGGCAGGTGGATCTCCCGAGTACGAGGAGGTCTACAAAGTGAGTCCATGATAGCCAGGGCTGTAAAAGAGAAACCTTGTCTCAAAAAATAAAAAAGCACACAATGGGGCATATTTTATATTTATAAATGTCCTTATCATTTGGACATTTTATAACTAGAATTGATACATGTCAGGGGAAATATTTTTAGATAAATTTTTATTTCCAATAGTTATGGGTAATGAGCCATCAAACATTTAAGGAACATAGGTAATTAAGCTCTAAGAAAACAGGCAATTTTGAAAACTACAATAAGGCGAGGGAACAACACCAACTCCATTAAAAGGTTAAAGGAAGGTTGTAGAAAATAAAGCTGTTTGGTCATTGGAGTAGAGGGAAGAGCATTGTCTAGACAGTCTGACCATTGTAATGGGTTTCCCAGAGCCACACCCATCTGTAAGTGACTTTGAAATTGAGCTGTCTTAGAAAATGGGAATGGGATAGGGAAACATTAGAAATGACAGGAAGATCTCTCTCTCTATTACAAGACACTGAGACTGGAGAGATGGGCTCAGCAGGTGTACATACTGCTCTTAGAAGAGGACACAAGTTTGGGTCCCAACTTGTATTTCAGGTGGCTCGCAACTGCCTATAACTCTAGTTTCAGGGGTATTTGATGCCCACACACATTCAGTTAAAAGTTAAGATAAAAAGACACTGGTTTAAAAATGGAAATGGCTTTGAGTTGGACACTATTTCAGTGATAGAACACTCTCCAAAGGCTTGTGGAAAGCCCTGGGTTTGAGCCCCAGCACCTTGAACCATTATTGTAACTAGGCAAATTTAGTCAGACACAAAAGGAAAATGTAACTATTTTCAGAAATGCAAAGATTGTAAATTAGACATTTTTTTATTAATACTGTTAAATAATAATTTGGGAACACTCAATTAAAAATCAACCCCAAAATGGGTAATTCATATAACTATGAGCAGTTTTTTTCATATTTGATATTTACTTGTAAATTTGAAAACTTACAAAGAAAATCAAAAATAGAATTACCTATCATTTGAAATGGAAAAGAATGAGGTGCTGTACCAGATTTGATCATGAAATCTTAGCATCACCTATATATAGCAAGCAGTTGCCCATCTCATCTAGTGTGCAGCAGTGGAGCTGAGATGCTGGGAAAGTAGGAAAGAAAGTTGCAGCCAGATTTCAGATTCATGATTACCATAGAAATCAAAAGCTTTTTCTCCTCCAAGTCAGTAGTTGTCCAGCATAAATATGACCTGTGTTTTCTAAGCTTTCTAATTTACGGGAGCACGATGCTGAATAAGTGTAAGATGAACTCATTCCTGGGGGAAAGTTCTTTTGTTTCTTTCATTTCACTTCTTAGTTTTTGTGGATCCTGTCAAACTGGGCTGCTTCTGATGTTTGTAGGGGAAAGTGAATGCACAAGGAATTTGGGAAGAAAGGCAGGCATGCAAGCACTAATTAGCATTCTAGAGTTGGGCGTGGTGGCACATGCCTTAAATCCTGGCAGGAGGAAGAGGCAAAGGCAGATGGGTCCCTGTGAGTTCCAGGCCAGCTTGCTCTCTACAAAGTGAGCCCAGGACACGGAGGAACCCTGTCTCCAAAAGCAACCAACCAGCCAACCAACACAGTCTAATAATGACAGCGCCAGTGAAGGGGATATATGTGTATATTAGGAGATTAGGCTGTCACAATAATGACATTTTACTGGCTAGGAGGGGTTAGCAAATGCTAAAATCAAGTCACTTTGGTGAGGAAGTTGATTTATTCATTTGGATAAATTGAAGCCAGGATGCTGCTACATACAGTGTGACATAAATGGCAGTCAGACACATAGAAATGGACCTCTAACTTCTACTGTTTAGCTTCTGAATGCAGTATCAAGTTAGATTTGTATGTGAGGCAGTATTTTACATTACAGTTATGCACATAGTCAAGGGCTTTTTATTTGAATGCTGAAGGTCTTTGTGAAAAGAGAAAACCCATAAGCCATAAAAAAAATAGGTGATTTTGACATTTTTAAAGAACTGATGTTTATTTGGTGGGTCAGACTATAGAAAAATCTTTTTAGTTTCTATTATAGGAAAGATATTTTTCAGAGATTTGTTCTTAAGGATTTATGTTTGTTTCTCAATTATTGTTTTCCAGAACAAGGTGCAGCGAAGCCAGTTTTTAGCTTCTTGAACAGCAGTTCCTCTGGTTCAAGTGTACCAACCACTTCATCCAGTGGTGGTATATTTGGTAGTTCCACCTCTTCCTCCAACCCACCTGGGGCAGCTTTTGTGTTTGGACAGGCCAGCAATCCTGTCAGCAGCTCTGCCTTCAGTAACTCTGCTGAATCCAGTACATCTCAGTCTTTGCTATTTCCTCAAGATAGCAAGCCAGCCACTGCGCCCAGCACTGCCTCAGCTGCCCCTCCATTTGTATTTGGACCAGGAGCTAGTAGTAACAGTACTGCGTCCTCTGGGTTCACTTTCGGATCTACAACTACGTCCAGCTCTTCAGGTATTTTAGTGTTAGGAGGGAAAAAGTAGATTTAGTAGATGAATTGGATTTTGCTGTAAATGTGCCAGTTGCAGCACATCATAGCAAGTTGTAACCTTGCTCAAGTGCCTTGAGTTCCTCTAAGTCATGTAAGTTTTCTCTTGTGGAGAAATGTGCGCCTTATGTTCAGGTTGAATATATTTTAACTCTTAAGAACAGTGTTTTTTAATTTCAGAAGAATATATAATTTTTCCAGGTTGCCTTTTTGAAAGGTCAATGTTTTAAACAGCCAGATTGTGATGGTAGTTATATTGGATGTGAGCTTTCACACGGCGACCCATAGAAAATCTTAGGAGATACATCAATTTAGAAAAAAAATTGTTGAGCCTCAGCTACTAAGTGAGTTCCAGGGTAGCCTGTGGAATGGTGGAAGACCCTGGCTAAGTGCATTTCTCCTCGTAGTAAAAGAATGTTGGTTGCAAAGGTGGAGAGTTAATTGGTGTTTTTGTTAAGGCAGCATATGTTTTAGTAAGTAGTGACATAGTTCTAATTATGATCGAGGTAAGAGTCTAAAAAGTGGCTTGAAATTTGTGAGTTTACAGAAGCTTCTCATGGGTTATCTCACTAAACCTTGATGTTGTTGATTTAAGTATTTCTTGGCCTCCAGGATCCTCCTTTGTATTTGGCACTGGGCATTCAGCACCATCTGCCAGTCCAGCATTTGGTGCTAGCCAGACCCCAACATTTGGACAAAGTCAAGGTGCCAGCCAGCCTAACCCTCCCAGCTTTGGCTCCATATCATCATCAACAGCGTTATTTTCTGCTGGTTCTCAGCCTGCACCACCACCTACATTTGGGACAGTGTCAAGCAGCAGCCAACCTCCTGTGTTTGGACAGCAGCCTAGTCAGTCTGCATTTGGCTCTGGGACACCTAATTCCAGTAAGTTTGCATAATGACTTGATATCTATACTTAAGTCTGGCATCTTAAAATAGTATTTTCCTTTGAACTTTGAAACTGTGTGTGTATGTCCTATTTCTCAATGTTTTATAGAAGTACAGTGTTTTACATTTACCCATAAACATTGCGGAGTTTCAGTCATTGTATTTAACAGCAATAAAACATTGATTTAGGTATAGGCAGTGCTCAACCTCATTTCCCTCTAGGTTGCAGTAGAACTGATTATATATTTATTTTTATCTCCCACCCCTTGAGACAGGGATTCTCTGTAGTCTTGGCTGGCCTGGACTCACTTTGTAGACCAGGCTGGCCTAGAATTCTCAGAGATTGGCCTGTGTCTGCCTCCGAAGTATTGGTATTAAAGGTGTACATCAGTGCAGCCGGCTAGTGGAGCTGATTTCCCTTTCCTTATGCTGAATTGTCTCATAGCATCTGGATAATGCTGTTAGCCTTCTTCCCATATCGTGTCAAAAATTCTTGTGACCTTTCCTTCTCCTTCTTTCTTTCTTTCTTTCTTTCTTTCTTTCTTTCTTTTCTTTCTTTCTTTCTTTCTTCTTTCTTTCTTTCTTCTTGTTTCTTTCGTCTGTCTTTCTTCTTCTTCTTTCTTTCTTTCTTTCTTTCTGTCTGTCTGTCTGTCTGTCTGTCTTTCTTTCTTTCATTTTTCGAGACAGGGTTTCTGTTAGCCTTGGCTTGGCTTTGTAGACCAGGCTGACCTTGAACTCAAGAGATCTGCCTGCCTCTATTTCTCCCAAGTGCTGGGGTTAAAGGGGTGCGCCACCATGCCTGGCTGTGACTTTTTAAAATGCAACTGGTTGCACTGTATTTTAACGCTTTGTTCCCTCAAAACTGTATCATCTTTATGATAGAAATGATCTCATGGAAAGGTCAAAAAGAGTGGAAGCTTGCATTGGTATACAGACAGCTGGAGGCCACACATGATCAGAAGCCATTTTGATTACAGTCCTCTTTCTTTAATAGTGACTACTTTTCTGTCCGTTGGACTCTGACGTTTACTGGTACCTCTAGAAAATAAAGTTTTGCCTGATACTTACCTGTACTGGTGGGCTCTTATTATATGTAGTCTTGTTTCTTTGGTTCTTAAATTTTACATATAATGCTGTTACATAGGGTTTTGTTACTGTGGCAAAGTGAGTCACTGAATGGCAGCCCACCCATTTGCTCTTGGTGTTTGAGTTAGTTTTGGATGTTAGGAAATGTTTGCATGTGACTGGGGCTGTTGATCTTTGGGGGAGCACACTCTTTTCTCCTGATCATGTACTCTGGTTTGGAGTCTTCGAATGGAAAGGTATAGGTCATAATTTAGAAGATATTTATTACAAACTCCCTGCTGGAGTATACCAGTTCACAGGCTGCCACTGTTGGATGTGAATTCTCTTACTTGGATTTTGTGTATTTTCCATTTTTGTGAATTCTTTGGTAAGTACCTTGTCCCTTAATTTTGTTTGATCATTGGTTAGTAAGGTTCATCTTCTATTCTAGTGTTTGTACTTAGCTATGTGTGCTTCAAAACTCCTCCTGTTTTGTGGTAGTCCTGGCTGGCCTTGATGTAATCTGTTATGAAAAAAAGTGAACTTTAAATAAAAGACTGGGGTTGGCTCAAGGAGTGACGAACACAGATGTAGAGGTTCTCCTCTCTGCATCCCAAGTGCTCAAACTAGAAGTGTCTGCCGCCATGCCTGGGTGAGATACTAATTCTTCACATGTTTAATATGCCCAAGGCAAAGCCAGTTGTTGCTCCCGCAGACCAGCTCTGGGAACAGTGAAAAGGAGAGAAGAGAAAGTCGTGGGGGATCTGTAGTAGGGAGGATTGAGCAGGCAGTGAAAAGCTGGTTAAGGGAAACCAACTGTTGGTGAACAACTAGTTACAGTACCTCCCTGTTGAAGAGAGTCTGAGGAATGGAGGAAAAAGAAATACTGGAGACCCAGGCATATGCGGCACAAACTTTTTTTTTTTTTTTTTTTAAAGATTGAGTTATTGTGAGTGCCTTCTCTGCTGATCATTTTATAGATCACATTATAGATGTTGTGAGCCACCATGTCGTTGCTGGGAATTGAACTCAGGACCTCTGGAAGAGCAGGTGGCTCTCTTAACCTCTGAGCCATTTCGCAAGCCCCCAAACTGAAGGTTTTAAATGTAAAGCCCAGGAGAACTTTATGTTTCTGTACTTATTTAAAGTAAAGTTCAATTTTTTTTATTACAGATTACATTATGATTTTTTGTTCTCTCTTATAATCAGTAGGACATTTGAAAATCAATGAAGCAAGAGAATAGTATAACAAGGAAATAAAAACAGTTCTGTATAACATACAAAAAGAGCATACAGCAAAAATCAATCAGTATCCAAGCACTGGTCAGCATAACCTGATTATTATTTTTTAAACAATACTCAGGAAAGTTGTGATTACAAGGTTGTCATAGCCACATACTTTGAGCTAAATGTTCTCTTAAATAAAGAAAAAACTTGACTTATTCCCAGTCCCAGACCAACAGGTGTGTTATCTAAGCCTAGGCTAACTGCCAATGAGTGCTCTATTATAAAATATCGTAAAGCATGACGTTCCAAGCTCACCTTCTATTGCTCTCAAAGCAGATTCTAAAGAAACGTTTCTACAGGTGACAGTATCTAGCCTGGTACTGTTATGTCAGGGGTCCTAACTTTCTTCCATACAGTTTCTGCTTGGGTGCTTACAATCAGAGCAAAAAACCTCTATAATTATCTGGCCTTTGGCCAGATGCCTTTTTTCAACATTCTCTGTGGGAAAGTTTTCCCTGCGTAAATTTCATGAGGGTTCAGAAATAAGGAGAAAAAGGACAGTTTTAGGGAGAAAAGGGCAGACAAAATTACACCTGGACCATACCTAATATTGAAGGGCAGTGGTGATCTTTGGAACTTTGTTAAGCAAAGCCTCAACAGCTGTTCTGGATGTTGAGAGATAATACTGGACAGTTGGAGGTCTCTGGAACTTTGTAAAGCAAAGCCTCTACAACTTGTCCACATGTCTGTGACAGTCAGTCCTAAACATTTTGTGTCATTAACAGGATAAACCTGCTTAATTTGTATAGGTCCAGTTTTCCAATTTGGCAGCAGCACTACAAATTTCAACTTCGCAAACAATAATCCATCAGGAGTGTTCACGTTTGGTGCAAGTCCCAGCACGCCTGCAGCCTCAGCCCAGCCTTCGGGTTCAGGTGGCTTTCCATTCAGCCAGTCTTCAGTGTCATTTACAGTGGGGTAAGAGATGATTTTATTTCATGGAATTTACATGTAAAGGTGTGTGTGTGTCTGTTTCTAAAAGTATATCAGGATGTAGTAATACAATTTGGTTAATAGTGTTACCCAGTATCAGTTTATGGTATTGTAAGCTTGGAGGGGGTTTATATTATAATCTGAAACAAGAGAAGCAAGTTATAACAACATTTTCCTCACTCTCCTCATGTTGTTAATGGTCATTTTAAATGGTATGAGTCTTCTGTTTTTCCTGTACATCCTGTCACATTATAATGTTATATTTTTCACAGGTCAAATGGGAAAAATATGTTCTCTCCTTCCGGAACCTCAGTTTCTGGCCGCAAGATAAAGACTGCTGTTAGACGCAGGAAATAAAGGTCACAAAGGTGTTATACCCAACAGTTTTATCAACAGCTGGTGCCCTGCTTTCAGATTGTACTATGTGCTGGCTTATCTGAAATCAGATCTGCCTAAAGACTTCTTTACTTTTGGAATTGTCCTCTTTTTTTCTTTACAGAAGCCCCACACCCATATCCCATTCTCTTGAAAATAATAGCTAGATTGGTGACTGATTCTTCAGCAGAAACATTTTATGATCCAGCACATTATTCACTGATTGGCATAGTCTGGCTGTACCCAGGAATAGAGCCTGCACGGTGAATGGCTTTGTATAGAACCTGACTGCACCGCTATGTGCATTGATAAAGCGTTAATGGAGTGCATTGAAGTTGTAATTTTATCTGGGGAATTCTGTATAGATTTAGAATCCTGTATAGATTAGAGGACATTGAAATGAATGGTTTCTATGCGGAGTTTGTGGTGGTGTATGTGTGAAGTGAGTAAGTTGGATGTATTGTGCACAGAAAAATTCTGATAGAGAAAGCCTGATTAAAGAATGGTCCATATTAAGGACTTGTTAGATCTAGTTCATTCTCCACTTAATAAGTATATGCTATTTCTATATTTTCATTCTATTGACTGTCTTGCCTATTTCATTATTTTATTATGAAACTTCTGTAAATACAATTTTGTTTCTGTACTTTTTTGGCATAACATAAATCTGTGAACTTGAAATTTTAATTTTGTGTTAGACATATTTTTGTTGTTTAGTCTTGTCTCAGATTTTATTATGTAAATCCCATTATTCAAAGTTGCCTAAATCCATTTGGAAATCTTAAAAAAAAAATTGGGGATTCTTAAAGTTGAATTTATTGGCTTTTCTGATCCAGTTTTGTTTGGACCAAAAACCAGTATTGTACAAAGTATTAAGCATATATTTTTATATTTACTGAAATGGACTGTGGTGACTTTGGATAATAAGGAAAAGTTTAATATTAAAGCCATGTTTATTACAGTATAATTAACATGTTAAACCATGGGATAAATGCCATCAATAAAACTTTATGAAGCACGTTTTGTTAACAGTTTTCATAGTGAAGGCACACAGTATTAATGGGAAGGGTGGTTGATTAGAAATCCCAAAGAGTGTATATCAGGTAAGGCCCAAGAGTTACAAGAGCTTGGCAGTATACAGAAAAGCCCCACTTTTTGCCTTCTGCTGTCCTGAATTTGCATGTATAATGCCCCTTTAGAAGCTGAAAATAAATACAATCTCTTGTTTGTACTTTTAGCTTCCCTGCTAGATAACTAGACAGTGTTTATTGCTCACATTCTTAGAGGTAGATATATGGCTCAGGCATTCCAGCAGCTTATAAAACTGTAATGGTGGGCCTTTTACTGTTATTACTTGTATGATTAGACCTTTTGCTCATTTAAGGTTCAGGAAAGAACTCTTGGACCAGCCTTTTCATACTTTTGTCTTCAATCTAACTAGGATTAGCATTTATTGTTTGTGCTTAGTTTGCCACACTTCAGGCTGAGTGAATTCACATTGAGAATATTTAATGCTTTGTCCTCATGAAAAGGTGTTTTTCCACTAGGCTTATGACATACTGATTTGCAGGTTGTTTCTAATATTCTATTTAATAATATGTACCTGACACCTAGCCTGTTTGGAGTCTGGTAAATGCTGGAAACCTGTCATTACCTTGCCGACTAGTCCTTAGCCTTTATGTGGCTCCAAGTAATTGGCACTTAATAGGGCATACTCCTTTAAAATGTATAGGAAGTCATTTTGCTTTAGTATTTTTGTGTGCGCGCACGCACATGTTTAAAGCAGGTTACTAAAGTCATACTAGCACTAGTTTATATTAAAATGGGGGGGTTAGTTCTTTAGAGTCTGTAAGACTGTTTTGATATTGAAATTTAATTCTTGGGCTGCATATGACTTTCCAGTCATGATGGCAGCTCCATCTCTGGGCCTGTCCTATCTTAGACCCATCAGAGGTAACTTGGATTGGATTGGCTGGGCTTGAGAGTGCTTATTATTGGGATGTATAAATGTATGTTCTTGGACATATTCCCAGAGATTGACAAACTGGCTTTGGCTAGCACTCAAACTGTGTCATTAAAGATGCCTAAGGTCATTTAATGTTGCCATGTCTGGGGATGTCATTTTTAAGTATTAAGTGCTAGGTTGTTAGTAGTGTTTACAGTGTAGGCCTTAAGGAAGAGTACAATTCAGACAGAAGTTCTTTGTTAAAAATGGACCAATTTATACTTCAAATGATCTAAAAAAAATGATTTAATTTATATGAACGCTGTTTCCATACACACCAGACGAGGTAATCAGATTCCATTACAGATGACTCTGAACTGCCATGTGGGTGCTGGGAGTTGAACTCAGGACCTCTGGAAGAGGAGCCAGTGTTCTTAACTCTCTAGCCCTGTAAAATGAGTTTTGTTTTTTCAAGACAGGATTTCTCTGTGTAGCCCTGGCTGTCGTAGACCCACTTTGCTGGCCTCGAACCCAGAGCGACCCGCCTGCCTCTGCCTCCGAGTGCTGGAATTAAAGGCATATGTTATCATGCCTGGCTTGTAAAAGCGAGTTTAGTCTAAGAAGAACTTTTCATTGTTAGCATGTCCTTCCCAGGGCTTGTATAAAACTTAAAATTGGATTTAAATTGTTGAGGAAGAACAAATACTACATTTGATATAGCCCAAAGGCCAGGAAAGTGATTCAGCAGAAATTTTATAAGGGAGTATATTTGTCTAATGGAAACTGTAGTAACATTGAGAAATGAGGCTGTTGAAGATCTTAGCGCATAACCCTCATTTCTTTGTAATATGGGGTAGTGTCCCCCTTTTTGTTTTTTATTCCTATAAAGTCCACTGTAGCCATAAATACAGTTTGTAGCCTGGCTTAGAATACTAAATTGTCTAGAGCAGCACTCAAAGTTGCATTAACTGAAGCTTGCGCACAGTTTAATTCCTAAAGGTAGGGTCTCACACTGTAGTCCAGGCTGACATTAAATTCACAATATTCTTGTGTCAGCCTCCTGAGTCTACAGTTAACACTACCCACCCAGAACTGTCCTCGAGGAAAGGCAGTCCACTATGGAATGGTTTATAAAGGCTTTTCTCATTAAGACTGAGTTTAAATCTAGTCATCTGATTGTGTTGTACAGCTAACAGCTCTGAGTATTCAGTGAGTTCAACATGAAGCTGAGCTCATGCACAGTAAGTAACCTGTATTTCTTAAATACAAATGAGTTTTTCATAGGTGTTTGGATAGTGCAGGGCTTTTCATATGCCAGGCAAGTGTTACCTTACTGTACCACAGCTCCTCCAGCCCTATTAAAGAACATAGTTTAATCCACTGCTGTAGCTGTTTTCTTCATAAAACTTGTCAAAGAAATAGGCAGACACAGATAACACTGTTCATGTATTTATTGAGACAAAAATTACAAACTGGTGACATTACAAATATTAAAAATAGAATGTTGAGTTTTATTTATAGGTGGGTCATTTGCAGGGCAAGCCCTACTATAGTGAACTACAGGAGAATCTACACATACCAGCCAAAATGAGAAACATCACCCAGGCTTTGAGTAAGGACTTTGGTCTTTGCAGGATGGAAAGGAGCTGAAACGGTACTTGTCAGTTTAGGAATACTGTTACAATGACAAAGTTTAATGCCCCGTCTTCCTTCAGAAGCCCAAGTAACAAATGCAAAATTCAGTCCTTTGCCAGAAACAGTAAGATGTGTAAATTAAACACTCAAATCACTGATGTGAACAAGTTTAAAAGATCATTTGAAGACTAATTTTTGAGGCATGAGCAAAGTGGTCCTCAATTAGGAAACCACCTTTAGGATTAGAAGGTAAACCCAGTGCAAGAGAAGTTGGGTGGGTAATACTGTCAAGGAAGTGTCATGTGTTTATGATCACAGAAAATAATTGGTAAGCAAGGTTTATCATGGTGCTTTTACCACCTAGAGTGTAGAATATCCTATTTCCAAGACCTAGCCACTCCAGAACACTCAGTGATGAGTACTATACTGTCTTATTGCCTAGATCATGTGCCAGTTGTTTGGACTGAATGGTAATGCAGCAGCCAAGACTCCAGTTCTAAGGTTTCAGCTTAGAGAGTGCTCATTAAAAAAAAAAAAAAAAAAAAGTCTTCATTTCTGAGTTTAATTTTCTATAAGTGAATACACTCTTCTGTGAAAGAGGTTCCATTCTACAACCTATGAGGAAAAAAGGGAGCCAAATTCCCTCTTCTCCATTTATTTCAACTGAGATCTTTTCTTGTAGAGATAAAGCAATACTTTTTATTTTATACCCTGTTTGGCACGTCTTGAATTCATTGATGAATCTAAAGAATTTGTCTAGCAAGCTGCAGTATTTAAACTATAAGAAATTGGTCTAGTTTATTATACTGGATAAATAAAAAATATCCTTAGTGGGAACTACAACAATCTGAATAATCAAATACTCCAGAGCTGCATAGGTGAAGCACATTTCAACTTGAATTCCCCCATTAGTGGCAAAAAAAAAAAAAAGTAGTGTCCACACCAGTTTTCCAATTTGTAGTGTAAGAGTTTGAAGAGCCATAAAATCCTACCAGAGCCACAAGCAAGTGCTCTATGTACTGCTCCTGAAAGTAATGGGGTTTCTGTGAAGTTGGATTTAATTTAAATAAAATAATTTTGAAAAAACATGGTTTATGAACTCTTACAATAGCTATTAGAAGGTTCTTAAAGTGTCTGCAGACATTAAATGCATGTTTCAGTTTTAAATGTTAAGAAAAGTCTGCTTAAAGTTGATATAGTAATAACACATGGCTTGCTCTTACTGTTTAGAACCAGGAACAAAGATTGTTCTCTTGTGCAATACAATTTAGTGTTTCTTAGGAAAATCATACAAGAACAATAAAGTTTTAAACATTTTGGTACAGCTAGCTAACTGGGACACACAACAAAAGCACACAGACATATATGTAATAATGTTGCACAAAGTTTGCTTTAACATCTCTCCCCAAATTTCATCTCTTAATAGAGCCAAAATGAGCTTAAAGAACCTAGAATAATGTCCAGAGACGATACTCTGCTTTGCTTTAGAGAGAATAATTCATAATGATTCACAAAATACTAAGACTCTTTTTAACACCTTGATGCTTTGACAGTTATGAAACTGTATAGAATATAGAAGTGCCTTAGGAGTCTGCTGTACATAAATATAATCTACAGGTACATTCAGAACACTGGGAATGTTTGGTGAGCATTTCCCTCACGTATTTATAATTTGATTTTAGGGCACATGAGTTCTAAGCTGAATTTACACTGAAAATTCACACCCCCAGCGCCTCCCCACCCCACCCCACCAAAAGGCAATCACTAACTTACCTTTTTAAAATATCAATGATATGACTCAATACATTTTCATCATCATGAAGATCTTGCCTCCAAAACTCCACCATAACTGCAGTGAACTCTAGGATATCCCGGAAGCAACAGGGTGAGGGGGATTGCTAAGGCCTTCCTCACTAGCCCTTTTCTCCCAATTACCTGACATGGATTGTTGATGCTCTTTCTCAGTGGCCACAAAGAACAACTTTAGTTCTGTAGGTGTTTATAAAACACAATTGGGTATCTTTCAATCTCTCTAGGATAAGCTTTAATTTGGGCAGTTTAAAGCTGAAAATGCTTCCAGCAAATTTTGGTTATCTTAAATGTTAAAGTATGTATTGGTCTATATTGATTATGAAACTATTTACTTTGTTGTCTTACAAATATTTAACACTTGAATTTAATAGTTTAATAGTTTTTCCTTCTGGAAAAGTTCCTTGACATTTAAGTACAGTCAACACTTTCAGAACAGTCCCCTGCATCATACCAGAGTGACTGCTTTAATTTTTAAATCAATTAATGTAGCAGAGATACTGATGGCCTTGATACATAATTTAGTCTTGTCATTATTCCAAAGAGTGGAATTCTGGGCTCTGAGGCATCATCTGACCCCGTTTCTTTTTACCACAATGGTTCCTGCTACAATGTCATAGGCTGTTCGATTATGCTGAAAAAACAGCAGTGTGATGAAAGCAGGGAAAAAAGAAGCAATAGAAAAATTCTTGATCAAAGCTCGTATGGTGGACCTAAAAGGAAGCAAGCAGAAATAGCAAGTCAGGTTGTACCAGTCATTGCTGACTAGGTATTTTGTCCATGTCGGACATTTAGAGCACAGTTCAATCTTTTCCTGGCAAGTTTTTAACAAATCGTCTAACTACCTTCTTTACTCTTATAGAAAGCTACATAGAAGCCTAGAGGTTCGATGTGCATCCAATTGAACATCTAAGTACACCAATGATGAAATGGTTTGCAGTACTTTCAGAAGTACTATTTGTCAGAAAGAAAGAACATCTCTTTGCTTACCTTTCCCATAGTCACATATTACGTTGAGTTTCTAGAATCTTCTGAACTGGGTATGTTTACTGCAGTCCTACTTTTTATCTTATCAAAAACATAATCTGTTCTTTTATCTACTTTCTCCTGTATGGGCCCAGTAATTAAAAGAAGTCCTAAAAAGTTTTCAGCAATAGCTTATCCTAACAGTGTTAGGTTTCTGCCTGTCAGTGGCTAAACGTGCAGATTCTGAATCCAGACTGGTTGGTTTCACTTTCTTTTTCTAATTACTTGGTTGTGCTCTTAACTGTGAAAACGAGATCAAAATGCATGTTAAATTACCCACAGGTGCCCGGCATCTGAGAAATGCTCAATAAACACCAACCATTATTGACTCAGAGTTAAAAGTTATAAGGCAACCTGTGTATGTCAGCCAAATCTAGCCTGCCTGGAACCTGAATTGTTCCTGTAACATTTCACAGTAAGTTTTGTTTGATTCTGTTGATCACTCTTGCTCACCTCCCCAATGTCCATGACCGCCACTGCACCCTCAGTGAAGAACATAGGCATTACAGGGTCTACAGCTAAAAGCTGGCGTCAGTGCACCACCAGATCAAGATTGTGGTATTTCACAATTGACAAAGTGGCTTGATGCCAGGTAGTCCACAGAGCCAGAGAATAAAGGTAGGCACAGAGCACTGAGAAAACTCAAAATCTTCTCATCTTCCTAACATGGTTCATAAAGTCATCTTAAATGTATACTGAAGGTAACAAGAGAAACATAGGCTCATAAACTCCCATGTAAGCCAGTATGATTACAGTGTATGCTATGAAGAAAACATTTTAAAATACTGTATTGAACCTGTGAACTTTTTGGCATAATGAACACAATCCTATGCCACTTAGTGAGGGACTCATTCTGAGGAATGTGTGAATGATCCTGAGAATGCAAAAATAAGTGCACTTGCATAAACTTAAGATATGGTAAAGTCAGCACGCCATGCCGCAGAATCTTAATCGCTGTTGAATATGCCTTGGACAGTTAACATTATGCAGTAGATGACTATATTCTTTTTTATAATTTTATTTAGTACACATTGGTGTCAGATCCCCTCAAACTGGAATTACAGACAGTTGAGAGCTGTCATGTTGGTGCAGGGAACTGAACCGAAGTCCTCTGGAAGGGCACCCAGTGCTCTTAACTGCTGAGCCATGTCTCTGGCCCAATCTAACTATATTCTTTTTCAAGTATGTAGTAGATTAAGCCAAGCAAAGGACTTACGTTGTGATGCTAACATTTGAGGAAGGAATCACTAAAACCCGACTTGGAGCAATGAGTACCGATGTATCACATGTCACAACTCGAAGCCCTAACAGGAACTTTCCTGGGGTAGCTCCCCCAGCTCCCCAAATGCAAATTATCTAAGGAAAGAAGGATAATTTGAAAATAATTTACTATGCCAATTTAAAAGAGGTTAAAAAAAGTTTTTCTAACTAATCATGCTTTATAAAAATGTCATGTTGGAGGGCCAGGTGTGGTGGCACATTTTTATTTAGTCCCAGCACTTGGGAGGTAAAGGCAGGTGTATTTCTCTGTGAGTTTGAAGTCAGCCTGGTATGCACAGTGAGTTTCAAGCCAGACAGGGCTACCAAAGACAAAAACAAAAACAAAACCGGTTGCACTGGATGTGCCAGTTGCATAGAATACTAGAAGTTAACCATCTAAGCACATGCCTGACATCCCAGAATTTCAGAGGCTGGGGAAAGATGACTGGCAAATTTGGGACCAAGCTGGGTCTCAGCAAACGAAACATTAAATAAAGGCTGGGCCTGGTGGCACAGTCCTGTCATACCAACTACTGGGTAAGCTGAGATACAAGAAATCCAACTACATTCAAATCTGCCCTCAGAACTCCCCAAAACTCTCAAACAGCAAAGAGGCTTGGATTTAGCTCAATGCACTTCTGGGGCTCTGCATGTGATCCAAAACCCACCCCTCTCCAATTAACCACTTAGTGCATTTGTATAGTCTCAATGTGTTCAATACCAAAAGTTATCTACTGTATAGCTTTATGGCCCATTATATTTTAGGAAGTTGTTTCACAGGGGAAAATACTTTATAGCCAATCTGTAGGTATATTTTTGGACTAAAATCTGCTTATGAATGTAATTTTATTTCTAAAACTGAAATGCATAACAAGGCAAATTATAAAATGTCTCCTTTCCAAAGTTTACTATTTAGGGCTTTTTACTTAAAAGTGTTAATTTTTAAAATTGTGAAAAACCACAAATGTGAAGAGATGCTTTAAAATTTTATAAGTTGTCATTACTTTTTTTTTCCTAGTAGATAATCTAAAATCATACCATTAAGAGCAGTTATTTGCTGTAGTCAGCAGCTTACCTCATAGAAACAAACTAACAACCTATATATAAGTGCCACAATCATCATTTTCTGCAGGTCTTCCATTGATGTATCTTCATCGATTTCTTCTATTATATAGTGCATAGCAAACTTAGAGATGTCCCTGTGCAAGAAGAAGGGTTTGGGGTTATAAGGAATTAGTTACTAGGTAGTTGTGTCATTTTCCCCTAATTAGTGTAGGAAATAATTTTACATGAAATTCTAAAGCTAACTGTTAGGTTCTCACTAATGCACAAAACACCCACTATTTTACTCAGAGCAGTAAGTAAACAAAATCACAGCACTGTGGAGCAAATAAGATGTCAGCTCTGATGACATGATGGTGAATGGTTTTGTCAAGCTAAAGCAAGCTAGGGTCATCTGGGAGAAGGAAACAACTGAGAAAATGCTTTCATCAGATTGGCTGTTGGCAAGTCTTTGTGGTACTTGTAGGAAGGGCCTAGGACACTGGGCGGTGCCGCGCCTGGCATGGTGGTCCTGGGTGCTATAACAAAGCAGGCTGAGCAAGCCATGAAGAGCAAACCGGTAGGCAGCATTCCTCAATGGCCTCTACTTCAGTTCCTGCCTTCACTTCCCTCAGTAATGGAGTACAAGCTGTAAGATGAAATCCACCTTTCCTTCCAGAGTTGCTTTTGATCATGGTGTGTATCACTACAACAGAAGGCAGACTAGGACAGCAAAGTGGTGCTTTCTCTGAGATTCTAACCTAGCAAGGAAAGTAGAACAGTAAACTGGGATGCCAACTGGAGCACAATGGAAAACAGACCAGTTATAGACTCTTGTGTATTCTCAGAAATGACATTTCCTACAATACAAAGACTGAAGAGAAGCAAGCTACACAGAGAAGAGGGAAGGAGCTCCTGGAAGGAGCAAGTGATAGGGCTCCATCTCACAGTGAGAAAACTGATTAAGAATGTGGGCATCCCCAGAATCTGGTGAATAGTGACCCCTGCCTGAGCCCACTCGGCTGGCCACAGGTCTATAGGAAACCAAGTATTAGGGACAGTGGGGGGAAAAAGTGGGCATCTGCTAAACCAGATGATGAAATTCACTTTATCTTGTCAATAGAAATTACAGCAGTGTTAGGCTAGAGAGGCCAACTTCTGAACTCCAAGTGAATGAATGAATGTAAAATAAAATGAAAATAAAGGCTGTGTTGGAGAAGTAGGGCAGGAAGGAATCACCTACCTTGTAGACCAGGCTAGCCTAACTCACTCCAAGTGCTGGGATTACAGGCCTGCAGCACCGTGCCCGGTTCTACTATCTTTTCAATTCTGACGTTATCTTCTCATAAACCCAAACTAGTATCTGATGGTGACTAAGGTTAACAAGCAGAGTCAAGCTCTGCTTTCCAGTTGATAACAGCTGTTCTTCTAAAATAAATGCCACACTTGGCAATGGATTAGAATTTGCTCAACTGTAAGCAATCCCACTGAAATGCCACTAATTGAGTACTAGAGCCCACCTACCACAGGCTCTTGGTGATTTGTGTTGTGTGTGTGTGCCGCGCACGCCATCTATGTGCTGAAGAGGGGGCTGAATCCTTGGAGCTGGAATTACAGGCAATTATGAGCTGCCTGGCATGGGAACTGAATTTGGAACCTCTGGACAAGCAGTGAGTGCTTTTAACCACTGAGCATCCATCCAGGCCCTCTTTGTGCTTTCATGTGAGAGACTTCATAGGCCAATAAAAGGAAGTCAATAAATTACTGGCCCAAGAGAATAGTTAATAAAAACAATCCAGGTCTGGAGGTGGTGGCTTTTTTTTGTTTTGTTTTGTTTATTTGTTTTGTTTTTCAAGACAGGGTTTCTCTGTGTAGCTTTAGCTGTCCTGGACTCACTTTGTAGACCAGGCTGGCCTCAAACTTGCAGAGATCCACCTGCCTCTGCCTCCCAAGTGCTGGGATTAAAGGCGTGTGGACCCATGCCCAGCCCAGAAGCAGCTTTTACCTATTAAAAAAAATTTTTTTTTAATACAATTTTTTGATCTAATTGTAGACCAGGCTGGCTTTGAACTCAAAGAGATCTCTGTCTCCTGCGTGTTGGGATTAAAGTTATGTGCCACTGAATCTTCACTCCTTTTACCTGCTTTCAATAGAATTTCCCACAGATCTTAACATATTGAGGTCTCTTTCTTAAAATTAACAAGGGGCTTGTGGTGATAGTTCAGTAAGTAAAGTGTTTGTATAACAGAATCTGAGTGGGTCCCCAGAACTCATCTAAAAGCTGGGATACCTACATACCTGTGTAGAACTGGGGAGGGAGACAGGTCGGTCGTGGAGACTTGCTGGCTAGCCAGTCTAGCTGAAATGGCAAGCTCCAGCTTAAGTGAGAGATTCTACCTCAAAAAAATACAGTAGAGAATCGAAGACACCCAAAGTGGACCTCTCAGCTTTCACAGGTACAAACATATGAAAACAAAAAACAAGGAAACAAACTCAACTGTTAAAGATTTCATGGAGAAATACTGGCCCTGGGCACCCATCACCCAGTCACTCACAGGCATGAACAGAATTAACAAAAGATCTCTAAGTAGCAGCTCCAGACTCTTCTGTGACCATTCTTAACTTACTTTATTCCACTGAGATGCATGATGCTCAAAACAATTGTTGCTTTTATAAAGAAGAGAATAAAGAAATCCACCATCTCTGCCATAAACCTGTGTGCCAGGGATGGAATGACACACTCTCTGCCTGTAAGTTGGGGAGAGAAAGGAAAACGAGTCACACAAACCAGATAATGAAGGGGCAAAGTCAAGTCAAGGTCCAACTTAATTAAAAAAAATAAGGGGGGGGGGAATTAAAAAAAATAAGGGGGGGGGGCTTGCAGCAGCCAGTGGCAATGGTTCCATCAGGAGAACAGAACACGGGGAGTCAATCCAGTAATCCCAGCATTCTGGCCCCCAGATGCAGGAGAGTGGCCTCAAGTTGTGCTACAGAGCACAGAATCAACTATTGATACCACCCAGTCAACTCGCTATCCGTATTCTGTCAACTGCCTTTCAGATCCACTGTCCTCACACAGCCTAAGTCCAGGAGATTTCTAGTATTCTAGTCCTGATCCTCCAACAGTGGGCTCATAACCTAAGTTTAGCTTTGGATCTGTCTCTTCAGAGCACGGAGATCAAGAGGATGGCTTGATAAGGTTTCTAGACACAAGAAGGGCTCGTGCCACCAATAAGGGAGCATAGTGGTAGTGCCAGATCTAAGGGAAGAACAATTGGCATTGCCTCGCAGTACATTTTTAGAATTTAAGGCCTGGGCAAACCATAGCTAATGTGTGTGGGAACTGTCAATGGTAGCAGCAGCCCCAGTTGTACTGCTCAAAAGTGACCATACTTGCCCAGCGACCACTCCTAGAGACCCCCTCTGGCTAGTGCAGGACTGCTAAGATCCTGTGGGTTGACACATTAGTCTTATTGTGAGCTCGAGGCTATATACTGAGTTAAGGTTAGCCTAGGCCACAGGGTGAAATCCTTCCAAAAAAAAAAAAAAAAAAAAAAGAAGTAGCAATTAAAAAAAAATCAGTAAGCTACCAGTGACCCTAACATGGGAAGTGGAGGCAGAAAGATCAGGAGTTCGACGTCAACAACGGCTCTATGAATCCCGGTCTAAACCTCAAAATGAATAGAATCCTTTTCTCTACCCCCTCCCACCCCATACCCGTTCTCACCTGCCTGCCGCCCGGTGTCGCTCGCCGTCCGAGCAGGGGCTGCAGAGCTCACCCTGGTCACAGGGGCCGCCCGGCCGGACGCCTGCACATGCGGGGCCCTGGGCGTCAGGCCCGCGACGACTGTCGGGGTGGCGCCGCCCGTGGCCGCCCCCGGCCCGGGCCCCGCGGCGCTCAGGAAGTAGAAGGGGTTGTAGTATGCGAGCTGGGGCGGCGGCGGCGGCGGTGGGGGCGGCGGCGGGGCTGCGGGCTGCGGGGCGGCGGGCGGCGGGCCGCAGTAAGCGGGGAGGGCCGCCAGGCCGCTGTGCCAGGTGAGGTAGCCACAGTAGGATTGCCAGAGCCATTCGTGCACCTGCCGCGAGTACTCGCGAGCGCTCAGCCGCCCCGGCCCGTCCGACGCCTCGCAGCCTCCCGGTTCCTGTGGCTCGGTGCCCGTCTCCCGGCGTTTCCGGAGCTCGCGCGGCAGCTCCGGCTCGGGGACGGTCGCGAGGGCCGGGGTCCCGGGGACGGCCGTGGCAGAGTCTGGCCCGGAAGGGACCGGCTCGTGGTCCCTGCTGCCGCCGTCCGGCCCGGGAGGGCGGCTCCGGGCGTCCTCGGGCCCTTCTGCCATCGTCGCCTCGGAGGCACCCTCCGCGCTGCCTGTCACTGCGCCGTCGCCCTCCCTTGGCAGCACCTCCGCAAACGCTCGGTCGCCACCACAGCAGCAGCAGGCGTCAACAATCCGCCGCCGGAAGCGGAAACCCCGCCCCTCGGCGCATATATTGAGGGGTGCCGGGCGGGGAATGGTGCTGACTGGGTGAGAAGGTTCCTGTTTATGCAACGCCCCTCTGCATCCTCTACTGTGTTTTAATAATAAATAGTGACATATTCGTTAACATAACGCACCGCAGCATAAAGTAACATGTGCAATGCTTCATAGTTCTTCTGGATGCTGTGAACGCACCCAATTAGGCGACATCTGTGAGGCATTCAGCATCACTTAATTCCTCTTGAGATTTCCAATAACTCTATCACCAAAGCCCCTACAGAGGATCCTGTTGGGTTAGGACGTGGTTGTCACTTGTGAAGCTGAATCCGATTACCAGAATTTCCAAGAGGGCCCAGACCTCCAAGCACAGTGCTTGTTTCTTGCTTAGCACCTTAGTCTGTGTATGGTTTCGTCTTCTTTTCATCTATATGTAGCCTCTCTTATACTTACGTCTTAACACACTTCACTTTGTTAAATTTATAAGCCCGTTAGGAGGAGTAGTGTGATTTTGTATCCCCAGGGACATACAAAGAATCTACAAAGAGCCAAATATTGTGAGACTACTTAATGATGATTTGTGATGGTTAATTTTATGTCAACTTGATATAGGCTAGAATCACCTGAGAGGGGGAAACCCCAATTGAAAAAATGCCTCCACAAGATTGTCCTGTAGGCAAACCTGGAAAGCATTTTCTTAATTAGTGATTGATGTGGGAGGGACCAGCCCATTGTGGGTGGGGCCATTCCTAGGCCGGTATCTGGGTTCTGGAAGAAAGAAAGCTAAGCAAGCCATGGGATCTGCATCAGCTCCTGCCTCCAGGTTCCTCCTGCCCATTTGAGTTCCTGTCCTGACTTCCCTCAGAGATGGACTACAATGTGGAATTTTAAGCCAACTAAACCTTTTCCTCCCTGACTTGCTTTTGGTCATGATGTTTCATCAGAGCAATAGTGAAGGCTGAGACAATGGGTCAGAAACCAAAATAGATGATAGAATAAATACAACATAGCGTAATTCAAAAGAACTTTTCTTGAATACATGCATCAATGTATATCTATATATATAGTGAGGGTTTACATATTTTGCTAGTTATGCATTACATATATAGTGTATGGCATTTCTGAGGATGCTGAGAATGAATAAATATTATGTATGCTAATAGAAGACCTAGACTTCCGCTTAGAAAAGTGGTCAGAGGCAAAAAAAGAGAGAGTAAATAATTATGAGAGAAATAAAACTGGATTACCATATCACTTAAACAGTAAATTGTGGCTGGGTGGTGGTGGAGCACATCTTTAATCCCAGCACTTAGAATGCAGAGGCAGGCAGATCTTTGTGAGTTTGAGGTCAGCCTGGTCTACAAAGGGAGTTCCAGGACAATCAGGGCTACTCAGAAAACCCCTGTATCAAACAAAAACAAAAACAAAACAACACCAAAATATAAACAGACAACAACCCCTTCCCCCCTCCCAAAGACAAACAGAAAGGAAGGAAGAGAGGAAAAATAAAAATGTTTGGTGCTGGAGAAACAGTTGTTAAGAACACAGAAGGCCCAAGTTCAATTCCTAGCACCCATGTTGTGACTCAGAACTGTCCATAACTCCAGTTACAGTGGATCTGATGCCCTCTTCTGTCTTCTTTGTGCACGGACATACCTCCAGACAAAAGACCCACACACATAAAGTAGTATCTGTGTGAATATTTTACCTGCATGCATGTCTGTGCATCACATGTGTGCCTGGTACTCCTGGAGGTCAGGCACCAGATGGCCTGGAACTGAAATTAGGATGGGTACCATGTAGGTGCTGAGAACTGAACCCCAGTCCTCTGCAAGAGCAATGAGTTTCTAAACTGCAGAGCCATCTCTCCAGCCTCATTTCCCACTTTTTTTAACATCATGAATTCTTTCTGAAGAATTGATTCATCATGAGACTCAGTGACCCTAGTGACCAGTGGACAATGTTACGAGGGTGACTGGTAAACATTACACTTTAGTTACTTCTAGAAGTAAGACTGCATACCTGAGTGTCTATATGAGTCCAGGGCCAGCCAAGAGCCCAGAGTCACACAGTGATGTGAACAAGGAACACTAAGGAATTCTAACGGGACTTAAGTAAAGGGGGTTTGGCTAGCGAAAGGCTGAGAGGAGAACAGCACTTTCTATGTAGCAGAAATCTGTAGGCCAGGAGATAACTTGGAGAAGCAGCCTCAATATGAAACAGCTGTCTCTCTTCTGCTATTCAGATGCTCAAGTCTGGGTTCCATCATGGGCATTATGAAGGCTGCAAACTGGAGCAGCCTTACTTGTTTTCTCGGTATGCAGTCTTTTGGTTTTTCTTTTAATATTTTTTCAATAGGGTCTTTCTGTGTAGATCAGTCCTCTAACTCTTTGCGACCTCTTGCCTCAGCCTCCAGGATGCTCAGATTACAGCCATGCAGGACCACAACTGGGAAAATAGCGAATTATTATTATTATTATTATTATTATTATTATTATTATTATTTTATTCCATCTTTGAATTCATTCCTTGATAGGACTTAAAAGAACATTCTAGGTGGGTGGTGGTAGAGCATGCTTTTAATCCCAGTACTGGAGAGGCAGAGGCGGGCAGTTGTCTGTGAGTTTGAGGCCAGCCTGGTTTACAGAGTGAGTTCCCAGACAGCCAGGGCTACACAGAGAAATCCTATGTCAAAACAAAACAAAACAACAAACAACAAAATAAAACATTCTACACACCCGGATAGCCAAACATCTTTTCTTTGATTATGAGATTTCTTAGTTTTAGTGGGATAATTTAACTTTTTATTTATTATTCTATTTGAGTGATCCTTATCAACGACACTTAATAAATTAGATACCCAATGTACTGAATAAAATATTTCATTTAAAAAGAATTTGATTTATGTATTAACTTGTGGAAAAATATGTAATTATTTGGACATTCTTTTCCTATGTAACTCAATATGGGGTGAAAAAGGCTTTTCTTCCCTCCAGGGGTTGTTAAGCATCATTAAGAAACTTTTCCATTGCTTTAGTATTTTATATAATAATGATAATAAATAATAACAATAATAATATTTTCTTTATTATATATTTTTAACTGTGGGAATTTAGGTGACTTATATGTGTGTGTCCTCATTCATAGCAGGCTTTCTGTTAACTCTGAAAAGAATGTGCCACAATCAAACTGGCCAGCTGCCTTCTGTAAAAGACACAGACAGGACTTCAAGCAACCACTAGGGGGAAGGATATCCAAACTTAATCTCTGCTTTCAAACCTGATTTCAAAAGCTGAGAATCCTGAGCAGAATTGACTCAATTCTCTGTTGGTTTTTTGTCTTTCTTTCTGTATTCTCTGTCTCTGACTCTGTCTTTGACTCTGTCTCTGTCTCTCTCTGTCTCTCTCCTTTCTTTCTTTCTTTCTCTGCTTTCTTTTCTCCTTTCTTCCCCCACCATCTTTTGCTTGAGACAGGCTTTCATGCAGCCCAGGCAGGCCTTGAACTCATATTCAAGGATGGCCTTTAACTTCTGGTCCTCCTGCCTCTGTCTCCTAAGCACTGGCGTTTGTAGTGTTTGTCACTATGCCCAAGTTATAGTTCAAACCCAGCCCTTGTCTCTATTTTATTCTGACAGAATCCAAGGCTTGCTTGTTGGTTGGTTCCAGGTGATATCCATATACATTGCCCATGAGATTTGGCACAAGGAAAGACTATTATAGACTAAGACTAGATTTTATTTTGAAATGTAAGATTGGGGAAAAGCAAAGTTTTGCATAGTAAGCATGGGATCATAATCAATTGAACAGGAGCAGGATACATGAAGAAAATGATTATCACATAAAGAGGCAAGAAGAAGAAGGAAGAGGAGGAAGAGAAGAAGAAGAAGAAGAAGAAGAAGAAGAAGAGAGAGAGAGAGAGAGAGAGAGAGAGAGAGAGAGAGCGCACTTGGAAGCCCTGGTGACATGATATAAAGTATTAGATTCTGCAAAAAAAATCACGAGAACTGGGCAATGACTTGGACCTAATCAGCAGCAGAAACATTGAAGGCTTTGATGGGAAAGGGATGTGGTTCAGCTAAAGAGTTCTTGCCTAGCATGCAGAAGACACTGGGTTCCATCCCCAATGTGATGGGGGGGAGGGAGCCATTACGAAGGGCCTATGTTTGTAAAACAAAGGGGCTGGTTCAAATGAGTATGAAAACCACCTGTCTCCACCGTTGTTTCCTTTATCCATGCTGGAAGCTATCCATAGGAAAAAGCACAAGGTTACTGATCTCAGAGATCAGGCCATTCCTCCTGCATGTAACTCAAAGCTTTCCTTGGAATTTCACCCTCTACAGTGGCTTCACTTCTCTTCAATTTCTTTCTTGTCACCCTCTGAGGTGGAGTGCCACTCTCTCCTGTTATTATTATGTTTATTTATCTATTTTTGCAGGGCTCAAGTGGGTCCTGGGGCTTCATGCATGAGAGGCAAATGCTCTGCCACTGAACTACATTACCCTGCACAAATACATATTTTCATTTTAACTGATGTATGTGTGTGTATGTGAACATGGGCATTGGTGCCTGGAGGTCAGAAAGGGGCATCAGATTCCCTGAGGCTGAAGGAAATGGAAGTTATGAGATGCCAGAATGGATTCTGAGAGCCAAACTCTTCAAGAACAGCAAGCTTCTCTTAGTTTCTCTCTAGTCCTGCAGGTTTTCTCTTTTACAAGAGGTCTGACCATGTTCACAAATGGAAGACCTGTTGCCTAAAGCAATAGTTCTCAACCTGTGGGTCATGACCCCTTTGTAGCTGAATGACCTTTTCACAGGGGTCACAAAAAAAAAAATCAGAAAACACAGATACTTACAGTACAATCTGTAACAGTAGTAAATTTACAGTTATGATGTAGCAATGAAAATAATTTTATGGTTGGGGATCACCACAACATGAGGAACTTCATAAAAGGGTTGCAGCACTAGGAAGGTTGAGAACCACTGTTCTACAGGGTCAGGGGTTGTGCCCATCAAATGAAACCTCCATGTCACACATCAATCCTTGCTCTGTTCTTTGGTCTCTTTTCAGGCTTTATTGGCATTGTGTACAGTGTTGTCTAAGTTTAATTCACTGGCTGACTTTATTCTAACTAAATGTAAGGGCTATCTTCCCTTTTCATTCAACAGGCTAGCCCCTGGATCAGTTTTTAAGCCATTATGGCTTTGTGTACCAGACTGGAAAACCAAAGCTGGAAGTACCCAGTGGTGGTAAGATCTGGGGAAAAGGGTTCATTCATTTTGAAAAAGATAAATTGCACATTAAAAACAAAACAAAACAGATAACTTGCCAAGACTGAGCAAATTTCAAAATAATCAAGAGCCGTTCCTCAGTAATTCTCCTTTTAGGAATCGATGTATCAGAAACACTAGCAAACCAAGCACATTTCTACAGGGTTATTTATAAAAGCGAAGCAAAGAAAATCCATGAGATAGTCATCAAAAATCCAGGGTAGCAGGCACCCAGTAATTGGCTCTCTGAAAGAAACACAATATAACACATGAAAGTTGTCACTCTTGACTAAGAGGAGAAGGGGACTTTACAAGAGCAAGACATTAAGATCAAGCAAAAATATATATTTTACATATCAAAGTATTTTTGTTTTGTTGTTTTGAGAGTGTCATAGAACTCCAGTTGGTCTTGAACTTGCTATGTAGCTGAGGATGACCTCGAACTCCAAATCCTTCTGCCTTCTCCGTCCAAGTGCCAGGATTATAGGCATGTGCTGCTATATTTCAGCTGAGATATTAACAATAGGTGTTTGCTTAATTTTAAAATGTGTTTCATAAGATGTTGGAGAAATAGCCTATTTACTAATTGGTACTGTTTATTTGTTTCTTTCTTTTCTCTTTTTCTTTCTTTTTGGTTTTTCGAGACAGGGTTTCTCTGTGTAGCCTTGGCTGTCCTGGACTTACTTTGTAGACCAGGCTGGCCTCAAACTCACCGTGATCCACCTGCCTCTGCCTCCTGAGTGTGGGGATTAAAGGTGTGTGCCGCCACACCTGTGTGCCATATGGTTTATTACTTGTTTGCTTACCTCTAATCTATTCCTAATTTGAAGCTTGATACATGCAGGGAGTGGTAGCTAGTGACTTTAATCCCAGCACCTGGGAAGCAGAGGCACACGGACTAGAGGCCAGCTCAGCTTACATAGGAAGGTATAGGACAGGCACAGCTACCCAGTGAGATGCTGTCTAAGTACTCTTTATAATAGCAGACTTGACGCCCAAGGAAAGGATGCTTATCTCTGTCTCTCACAGGATTAGCCCAAGGACAATAGGTCCTTTCAGACTCTTCATTACTTCTTCAAACAGAAAATAACATTTGATTTAACTTTTGCTTCACTGAAAAAGAAGTTGCAGTGCTGGGGTCAGAGCCCAGGTTCTCAGTCACGCTAGTCTGCCACGCCGATTCACCCCCTCAGCCCTGATTTTTTTTTTTTTAATGTTTATTCACTTAGTTGTCTTATAAGCCTTAATCATGTTTGTTTCACTTCCCTCCTTTGGGGCTGGGATGCTTATCATGCTATAATCTCCTGTAGAAGGAGTTTTCATTGCTACATAATTGGAATTGCAGTAGGGTTTTCCTCTTTGGAAAATTATTATTATTATTATTATTATTATTGTTATTATTATTATTTGTATTTGAATTTTTGAGATGACAATAACTACGACATCTCTCTCTTTTTTATCCACCCTTCAAATCCTTACATATATACCTCCCTACTCTCCTTCAAATTCCTTCAAATCCATGGTGTTTTTTTTCAGTGATTGTCATTGCATGCATATACGGATACACACATATATTTCTAAACATAACCTTCTCAGTCCATATGATGTTGCTTGTATATGTTTTCAGGGCTGATCATTTGGTACTGGACAACCAGTTGGTGTGCTCTTCCCACCTCTCCATTTCTCTTCAGTCATCTACAGTTGTGTGAGTGAGTGTGTGTGTGCGTGTGTGTGTGTGTGTGTGTGTGTGTGTGTGTGTCTGTGGGCTTTCCTCCATCCACTTCGGCATGTCCATTGGTGTCATTCTTGGTCTCAGGAAACATTATAGAAGGGGCAGAATGATTGTAAGAGCCAGAGGATCAGGGAATTTGCTGGAAAAGTGTGTCTCTTAGTAACACCAGAAGCTACTCCCATGAACACCCAATGTAGTCTCACCAACATGACTACACATTGGATTTTATCCTTTTCCTGTTGAATATAGTTTCTACATACTTATCCACCACCAAAACAAAGAATCTATGAGAGAGGTGGAACTGGGGAAGCAACTGGCTTTATCTCCTCTTTCATAAGGCTATGGAGGATCTATACTTTTTATCTTTTCTGGTGCTTTAGAATGTATGCATTTAAGATGTTTTTAGAATTTAGAATTAAAAATATTTTAATTCCTAAATATTTTTGGGTGTGCATGTGTTGTGTGGTTGGTGTATGTGCTGGTGTATAGGTGTGTTCTCATGGATATGGGCCTCATGTGTGTCATGCATATGGAGGCAAGAGGTTGGCATCCCGTATCTTCTTAGATCACTCTCCATTTCATTAATCGAGGCCGGGTCTCTTACTGAACCTGTAGCTCATAGATTCTGGCTGGTCTAAGAAGCCTTCTTCCCCTAGGGATCCCTTGTCTTCATCTGCAGGGTACCGGGATTCTAGGCAGGCCACCATGCCCACCTAGTTTTTATGTGGCTGCTGGGATCTGAACTCTGATTCTTGCATTTGCATGCCAACCATCTCCCTACGTGCTAAAAAAATATTTTAAAAAAATGATTTAATGTATATGAATGCTCTGCTTTCATGCACACCATTAGAGGGAATCAGATTCCATTATGAATCGTTTTAAGCCACCATGTGCTTGCTGGGAATTGAACTCAGAATCTCTGGAAGAGCAGTCAATGCTCTCAACCTGAGCCACCTCTCCAGCCCTGCTAAAAAGCATTTTAAAGAATATGTGCATGTGTGACTGTGACAGCAGGCACAAGACATACACAAGTTCAAGTCAGACAAAAGGGGAAGTGTATACAAAGTCCCACACCTAACCAAGAAGCTAATCACAAATGATAAATGTGCTAGGAGGGGGAAAGTCAGTTTCTCCAATGGAAAGTCACTGGGTATATCAACCACACTTCAGGGCAGGCCCCATAGCTCGGAGTAGTTGGCCAACACAAAATGAATTCCATGTTGGTTTTGTTTTGGTTTTGGCTTGGTATTTTTTTTTTTTTGTTTTTTTAAGCTTTGTTTTGTTGTTGTTGTTTTATTTTG
The DNA here is from genome assembly GCF_903995435.1 of Acomys russatus. Classification (NCBI taxonomy): domain Eukaryota; kingdom Metazoa; phylum Chordata; class Mammalia; order Rodentia; family Muridae; genus Acomys; species Acomys russatus. The sequence continues at coordinate 29,804,685 of NC_067139.1, read as the reverse complement.
TTTCTGTTTTGAGAGAGAAAGAACATGAAGTTGGGTGGGTAAGGAGGTGGGAGATATAGAAGTTAGAAAAGAGGAAGCACTCTGATTAAAATATATTGTATAAAATTTTAAAGCCAAGCCAATTTAAGGGGGAGGGATATGAATGAGCATGTGTATATACTGGGCCAGAGAATAACAACTGTGCATTTGATGTCCAGCAAATAACTTTTTGCTGTAGACATTCAGGACTCTTCCATTTGGACTCTTACAGCCTTTTCTGTCCCCTTCCCACAGTCATTTCTGAGCCTTGTGGGAGAATGTCTCTCTAGACACCATAAGATATCAAATCAAAAGTTCAGTGGCAAGTATGGGTTACTTCTTCTTTTGTTTTGTCGGTCAGTGGGGCCCAGTCACCCCCAAGCTTTGTGAGCTATAGCTATTGTTCTTGGTTACCCCCAGGTCTTTATGAAAAGACCCTATTGCTGAAGACACCACATAACTGAGTCAGAGAACATGGAGGAGTCAAGGTGGAAGCTTCATCCTTGCTGACTGCTAGAAGGTTCTACTTCTGCTACCACTGGAGCAGAGTACTCAACAATATTACTCATCTGTGAACCCTATGAGCTAAAATAATGACCAGACTGACAAGATATGGGTATCAAGTCTCTTCTTGGTAGCCTGCTATCCTTCCTCTGAGTGCCACCAGGTCTCCCCCTCCAGGGGACATGGTCAAATATGAGGCACCAGAGTACGTGCGAAAGTCATACCCCACTCTTCACTCAACTGTGGAGAATGTTCTGACCATTTGCTAGATCTGGGTAGGGGTTTGAAGTTTACCGCCTGTATTGTCCTTGGCTGGTGCCATAGTTTGAGTGGGACCCCTGGGCCCAAATCTGCCTATCATAATGTTCTTCTAGGAGGTTTCTAGGACCCTCTGGATCCTTCTACTTTGCCATTCTCCCATGCTTCTCTCATCTAGAGTCCCAATAGGATGTCCTCCCCTCCATCCCAGTTTCCTGGTAAGTGAAGGCTTTCATGGGACATGCCCCTTGGGCTAGTATGCAGATATAATTGAGTATATACCATTTGAGTCTTTCTGCTTCTGGGTTAACTCACTCATTATGATCATTTCTAGCTCAATCCATTTGTCCACAAATTTCAGGAATTCCTTGTTTTTAATAGCTGAGTTGTATTCCATAGTGTAAATGTACCACAGTTTCTTTATCAGCCTTTTCTTTTTTTAAATATGAGTTTTAGAGAGCTGAATTCAGGTTGTCATGCTGGCACAGTAAGTACTTTATTTCACTGGATCATCTTCCCAGCACTGATTTTGTTTTAAAGGTACATCTTTCTTGCAAGGTGCAACAGGCATTGGTTGGATGAGCACCTCTAGCAGTGCCCATATGAAAATCAGACCCTGTGACGTTCAGGGAAACTTCTGTCCAATGAAGGCAAGAGTATGCTTAGTTTCTTAAAGGATTAATGAGATATGAGCTTACTTTCTTGATGAGAAGCTATTGGAATTATCACTATCTCATAGGACATTGAATCTTTTTTGAGGAAAATAGACACACACTTCTCTGAACTGTAGAGGAGGTTAATTTAATTAGAGAAAGTAGCTGTCTAGCCAGTTGGTAGAAGCAGCATGCAGAATGTGGGCCATATTGCTGGCATAATTACTTTAGATGCTAACAAGTGAGCGAGCATTTTTGATGACTCTGTGAACCAGATTTGAGTTGCTAACAACGGGGCCTCATTCATTCTCCATTCACTGGATTCAGAGCTCATCACTTTCTGTCTTCCTTCTTGTCCTCCTGGTGTGTGGCTGCAACTGAACGCAAGAGAAGCTGACCTTGACCTAGAGAGTCTGGATCACTTAGGTTTTCTTTCTTTCTTTCTTTCTTTCTTTCTTTTCTTTTCTTTCCTTTCTTTCTTCTTTTTCTCTTCTTGCTTCTTCTTTCTTTCTTTCTTCGTTTCTTTCTTTCTTTCTGTTCTTCTTTTCTTTTTCTTTCTTTTCTTTTCTTTTCTTTCTTTCTTTCTTTTTTCTTTCTTTCTTTTCTTTCTTTTCTTCTTCTTTCTTTCTTTTCTTTCTTTCTTTCTTTACAGGATTTCCTTGTGTAGCCCTGGTTGTCCTGGACTCACTTTGTAGACCAGGCTGGTCTTGAACTCACAGAGATCCTCCTGCCTCTGCCTCCCAAGTGCTGGGATTAAAGGCGTGCACCACCATGCCCAGATTGATCACTTAGGTTTTCAAGTATGGTTTTCTGTAGATATATATGGTTAGCTTTTTTCTGGTTACATTTGTCAAATACACACTAACATTTATGCTTCAGTTTGCCATCAGAAATGGTGCAAGTTTATAACAGTATAGGGGATGCCTGGAGATTCAGTCAGAGTTCCTGTGTATCCTTGACCAGGAAGAACACACAAACTTATACCTCCTTCACAAACTATAGTGCAGAAGCTCTCTGCCTCACTCTTTCTCCCCTTTCTTCTCTCCCCCCCCACATTTATTATTTATTTATTAGTGTGTGTGTGCACACGCATGTGCATGTACGTGTACTTGATTCTTTTCACTCACCTCTATGGGTTCTAGGGATTAGACTCAGGTCCTTAGGTCTGAACAAGGGCTTTCACTGTCTGAATCATTCAGCCTGCCCTTTCTCTGGTAGATCTCCCATTGTAACCCAGGCTGGCTCAACCTCTTTGTTTTCTTACCTCAACCTCTCAGTGCAGAGGTCTTTTCTTTGAAGTCTTTTTACACAGCTCTTGTAAATAGTTCTCACGATGTCTCCCCTTCCCGTAGTCGTGGAGAGAGGCCTTTAAATGTCCATAAAAGAAGACTGATTTATTGAAACTTAATTGCAGAAATCAGTCATGTTCCTGGCGCTGATAGTCTGTGTCCGTCTGACTCTGGCATTGCCTCACAACGTTGAAACATGATCAAGATGCAGGCAGAGGGACAGCTGCAGGCAGGGCAGGCTGCTGGAGGGCCTGTGTTGTTAGCAACAGCCCTGCTAAGCAATGCACTTTGTTCATTGGGTCTGGACATGATTGTGTCCCATTGGAACGATGAACAAGAAAGGGCCAGCAGTCTTTGCAAACAAATCTTGAGCTTCCTAACCAACTCGACACAATTGTTTTATTCATAGACAGACTTCCCTGGCAGGTCTCTTGACTTTCCAGTAAAACTAGTCAATTCATAAGGTTACCATTAAAATTATTTTAAACCGACAGGAACCTCAGTTGCCAGAATGAATTATTGATCTCAGGGAATTATCATCTGACTTTATTTATTTACTTATTTATTCATCTACTTATTTATAGATAAGGGCTCATGCACTCAGGCTGGCTGCAGACTTGCTAAGGAGCCATGAATGGCTTTGAAATTCTGATCCTCCTGCCCTTTGCTCCTCAGATCAGCCACCATATCTGTTTAGTGCAGTTTGAACCCAGGGCTTCGTGCGTGGGAGTCAAGTACTCTACCAATTGAGCTACTCAGCATCAGCCGATTTTTTTTTTTAATTAAAGATTTTTTTTTTCTGCGATGTTGGCAAATGCAATTTCAAACCTGGCACTATGGTTTAATGAGGGAAGTATCTTCCAGTTGGTTCTTTGTTGTCAATAATGAGGAATCACTTTGTAAATGATTATTGATGGTTTTTTTATTTGGTTGTTGGAGACATGGTCTTCTGTAGCTCTGGCTGACCTTGAACTCACTTTGGGGCTGACCATGACCTTGAAATCCTGATCCTCCTGCCTCCACTTTCCAAGTGCTGGGATTCCAGACATATGTCACCATACTCTGCTTCTAAAATACAAAGTATCAAAAGAAAGAAAGTGGATTTAGACCCCAAACATCTAATGTTGCAGCTTTAGGCAAAAACTTATCTGGGACTGTGAAGCTAGACTTTGTACTGGATGGAAACCTGAACACAAATTCTTCTCGGCAAACATTATCCTTTGTCCATTGCATGTTCTGTGCCAAGTTACTAAACAAACAGAGGAATAAAAGCCATCTGGGGCAATCTAGGTGAACACTGGGTGTGTGTGGGGGGATGTGTGATTTGAGCTGGTTTCTTGTCTACATTCAGAGCAGATAGGAGCCTCGTTAACCACAGAAATACTGAAATGTGCTCAGGAAGGCTAACGTTATAAAACCAGCACGTCTCCGTTGCAGGGACAAAAGCCCTCAAAATGGCTGTCAAAACTGCATCTGTACCTCCAGTGGGACAGACAGTACCAATGTTTTAAAATGAGTGCTTTGTAATGAGCATGTTTAATGAGATTCATTTCTGGAGTATTTAGCTCATGAAATAATTCCTAAGGAGTTGGTGTCAGAGCAAGGCCTGCATATTTACTGGCTGACATTTTCAGTTGTAGGCCACAAAGACATCCTGAAAACACAAGTCTAAAAGTGAAACCTTTGTCATTCTCCCATGCTTCTCCAGAGGGTCCTAGAAACCTACAAGTAGAACACTATGATAGGAAGATTTGGGCCCAGGGGTCCCGCTCAAACTAAGGCACCAGCCAAGGACAATACAGGCGGTAAACTTCAAACCCCTACCCAGATCTAGCCAGTGGTCAGAACATTCTCCACAGTTGAGTGGAGAGTAGGATATGACTTTCTCATGTACTCTGGTGCCTCACATTTGACCATGTCCCCTGGAGGGGGAGACCTGGTGGCACTCAGAGGAAGGACAGCAGGTGACCAAGAAGAGACTTGATACCCTATGAGCATATACAGGGGGAGGTAATCCCCCTCAGGGACAGTCATAGGGGAGGGGAGTAAGGGGAAAAGGGGAGAGAGGGAAGAATGGGAGGACACAAGGGATGGGATAACCATTGAGATGTAACAAGAATAAATTAATAATAAAAAATTAAAAAAAAAAATGAAACCTGAGTCAGCCATGATGGCTCATGCCTATAACCCCAGCACTCAGTTGCTGTCAATTCAAGGCCAGCGTGGGCTACATAGCAACTTCCAGTTCAGCTTGGGCTACAAAGAGTATCTCAAATATTGTACTGAAAAAGAAGACTGAATTATGGTTTATGTCCCCATCTTTATTTCCTATCTGTGTAGCCTACTGCAGGAAACGGGTAATTATGAGTCTATGATGGAAGGATGAGGGGCCTGTGGTAGCTTAAGGGGGCAATGTCTTCCACAGACTCCTAAGTTTGAACAGTTGCTTTCCAGCAGTTGTTGGAGTGATATTGCTTTTGAAGGTTATGGAACCTTTCTAGAAGGTGGAGCCTTGCTAGGGGAGGTGGGTCACTGGCCTTAAATTGAATAGCCAGGCCCCCACTTCCTGTCTAGCTCTCTGCAATGTGTCCAGCAACCTCATGCTCCTGCCATCATGCCTTCCCCATTGAGATGGACTGGATCCCTTGAAGCTCTAAGCCAAAATTAAATCCATCCTTTCTGAAGTGGCTTCTTTTTAGGGTTTTTGTTTTTTGTTTTGGTTCTGAGGAAAACAATATACTCTTTATGGTTACTAAAAAAAACAAAAGAAATTCTAACTATTCATCTTAAATATTTTTCTGCTGAGTCACGTGAAAACTCTTATTTGTCTGTGTAGCCCTAAGACAAAGGGCAAGGGAAGAGGGCGAAGGAACCACTCTGGATGTGATGACTGTCAAGCACTCCAGAGATGCTCAAGCAAGCGGAGTACAGTAGTCAGAGCAAGCTGCTGCAGCTATCACTTCGCCTGCTGCTGCTTCTGCCTGTGAGAGGGACTCATGACCCCGGACCCTAGCTTCTGCCTCTTTTAAAATGACAACATTATCAATACAGAGTTGTGCTTTCTGAGACGGTGATATAAACATTTCCAATGAGTGAGCCATGTCTCTAACTTATTTGTGTGTTTGTGAGTATGTGCAAGTGTGTGTGTGTGTGTTGGCATGCATATTCCTGATGTACAGGTAGAGTTCAGAGGACAACTTACATAGGCTAGTTCTCTCTTCCTACCATGTGATTGCTTGGAGATTAAACTTAGGTTGTGAGACTTAGTTATCAGCACCTCCAACTGCTGAGCCATCTTTCTGGCCCTGTAATTTCTTTTTTTTCTTTTCTAGACAGTGTATCACCTTCTATCTCTGCTGACCCTAAACAAATGAACAAACAAACAAGCAAACCAAACCAAAACCACCTCCCCGCAAAAAACCAAACCATAATTCATTTCAGAATTTAAACAATTAGTTTTTACTTAGTATAATTTTACTGTTCAAAAATTGTATTTACTAAAGCCACAACATTATTCATAAGCACAGAACTTTTATAGCAAAACCTTGATACACAAACATCAGTGACCTGAATACTATATGGATATAGAAGCTATTCAAAAGCTGAAAATGATATTCAGAGAGGCTCTCATAGGCACAATCCAGCTCCCATTGGTTCCCGAAGCATTGCACTACACTTCGTTACACATGACCCAAAAAGCTGCAGAGTTCTCGGCCGTGTACAGAGACAAGACATGGAGAGTATTGTTGCTTACCTGAAAAAAGCGTGCACTGTCAAGACCAGAAAACCAGAGCAGAGCCAAATAACACTCATTGTGGGAAGCAATGGTCTAGCGTCTGTCTGTCCGTGTGTCTGTCCGTCTTTGAGGCTGGTTAGCTGACTAGTGGCAACTGAGCCTGGTAGATGGAAAAGGAGCTCATCTCTAGTAAGTAATAGAGGTATGTATGGGGTATCTGAGAATACGAGCGACTTCAAAACTTGAAGCATAGATTGAGCTATTCTTGGAGCAGAACCACGAGGTATTACATAGCAAATAAGAGTTTTCAAGTGACTCAGCAGAAAAATATTTAGGATGAATAGTTAGAATTTCTTTTGTGGTTTAGTAACCATAAAGGGCATATTGTTTCCCCCAGGACCAAGAAACTGAGTTTGGTCCTTAGAATTTTCTTCTTTGTGTGTATGTGTGTATCTTTGTAAAAGCATGGTTGAAGTATATTCATGCTGACAGGATATTCACACTGATAAAGGCTAACATGTAAAAATTAAAAGTAGAGTTGCATTTTTCAGGGCATAAGGCTATTTCATCATATTAAAATTGTCTAAAAGGTGAAAACATACATAGATTCTCTAAGGCTCCAATTTTTAACTAGCAATTAAGACTAAATGAAGAAACAAATGGGGCTTTTATTTACCAGTCACAGTGTTCATGATATGATGGGGACAGAATTCTTTTTTTTAAATTCTGCTGTGCTCACTAGGTATCATGTGAAACTAAAATCACACACAAATCATGATCAAATGTTAAATATTTCAAAATGCCCACAAAAGCGTGCCAGAAAAGACAGTTTCCACAGCATAGGACTGCAGGTTGCTGACACAGAGGCAGGGGCTGTGCTGAAATCTAGCTCCTATTAACTGCTTGCTTCTCTTTGCTAGAGGAGACTCGGGGAAGGGTATCATCTCTGGGATGTTAGGCCATAATTTCTGCAGGTTCGGTGACCAGCTTGGATCCATCCCATATTGTCTTGAACTGCTCAGGAATGGGAAATTCTCTCTGGAAAAAGTTGAGAAGAACAGAGTTATTTATGTGAAAGGTTCCTTTTGAGACAGGTAGAAGGCAGGCTGAAGGGTGTTGTGTGATGGGCAAAAGAAATTGCATTGAATAACCCGAATCCATTCTGTACAGAGAGGGCTCAGTCACATGCAGACCTTTGTGGTCTGTGACCACATGCTGGGATCATCCTTGTGGTTAGCACTTATAAAGAACCAGGCTTGCTTTTTGAGACAAGTCTCACATACTCAGGCAACCTCTGAACTTATAATGTACTTGACTGGGGCTGACCAATCCTCCTGCCTCTACCTCCTGAGTTATCGGATTTTGGGTGTGTGCCACAGGTTAATGTAGAACTCAGGGCCTCATTCATGATAGGCAGATACCACACCTGAGCTATACACTGAGCCTCAAGTTAGGCTTATGATACACGTACAATTTCAGGCGATCTTGAAAGACCTCACGAGCTCAGTGCTGCTGAGATGCATCTGCAGGGAACAGAGGCTTGGGAGGATGACAGCACCAGTGAGAAGACTAAGCAGTGTGCAAGCCCGAGCAGTGTCTTTTAGTCATTGGTCCATCTCCATCAAACCTGGACATGCATTGAGTCATCCTGCGACCTTATTAACATGCAGATTCTGATTCCGCAAGGCTGGGAAGGGAAGGAGAAGCCCTGGTCTTCTCAGGGGACGTCAGTGTGGGAATGGGGCCCAGACTTATCTACTGTTTGAGACATTGTAAAAATGTTGTTAAGGCATGAGAACACGGGCACAAGTGCACGTGAAAACACACAGGCACACACGCATGCACACACAGGCACGCACGCATGCACAAGCTGAAGCCCCTCAGTTCTGGCATCTAGAGCCTCATTAGACTTCCCTGAACAGTCTTGAGAAGTGATTCATTTACTTATATTTTGCTGCAATAAGGAAAGAATTCTAGAATGAAAATCTTCAGTAGAAGGGCCGAATTATTTTGGACACAGGGTCTTGTGCTTTGTAGTCCAGGCTGGCTTTGAACTTATGATCCCCCTACCCCAAACTCCAGAGAACTAAGACTATGGACGTATGTCACAGACTTCAGTCTACAATAGTAATACCTTGAGCAATCTAATGTCGCTTCTGGTGCACTTCCTTGAGTGTAAACAAAGCTTTGTGTGTTCTCAAGTGGAATGCCGCAAGCCTGGAGTTGCGGATGGAACCCAGGCCCTGACGCGTGCTAGGAACACATATCTCTGAGCTCCATGCCCAGCCATAAGGTGCTGCAGCATCAAGAAGACCGATACATGCACAGCCCTTCTCTGGGAGGCTGGTTCCTGTCAGGATGAAGCAGGCCCAGCGTCCATTCTCACATCCTAACACCCAAGGCAAGGTCTGTATTGCTCCCTTCCATCTCCTGTTGGAAAATGTGGGAAGATATCCAACAACTTGAGGGAGCAAAGTCACTGACCCAAACATGCAAGACTATTTTTTAATTCAAAAACCCAGGCCTTGATTCTATTTCATTCTCTAGGTCAGTGGTCCTCAACCTTCCCAATGCTGTGGACTTTTAATACAGTTCCTCTTGTTGTGATAACCCCCAGGCATAAAATTATTTTTGTTGCTATTTTATAACTGTGATTTTGCCACTGTTACGAATTGTAATATAAATATCTGAGCTACAGGGTATCTGATATTTGACCCCTCTGAAAGGGTTGTTTGACCCTAAGGGGCTCAGACTCACAGGTTGAGAACTGCTACTTCTAAGCCAATGGGTCTCAATCTGGGCCCCGTACTGGAATCCACCTGAACATCTTCAACAATTACAGATGCCTGGCATTGTGCTCTGAAACTACTCAATGAGTTTGAAGTGCTCATCCAAACCCCATGGCTTGTCTTAACTGATCCCATACAGCTGAACATTCTGCTTAAACAGCTACAAAGACCACGGATGGCCCAACATATGGCTGTCCTTCCCTCTGCCTGTCTGTATTGGCTGAAAACCCAAGAGGGAATGCTTGCCTAGTTTAGGATTAGGGTCTCCACACCCCAAGTGCTGAATCAATGACCCATTGTTTGCAGGGGTTTGTGCTTTAAGCTCAGAGGAGGGATTCTAGGCTGCAGCAGGTGGTATTTGCAGGTAGATAGAGCTGAAGAAAGTACTGATGGAGACGGATAATCTCTGCTTAAGGAAATCAACCTGCCTTGCTGATTGCAGCTTGCAATCTACAGTTAGCTGGGAACTGACCCACCTGGCTGATGCCGCCCCTCTCCTGAAAGCACACTTACTGAGTTTCTTATTTGCTGCCTCCACCTGCACCGCACAGTTAGACCTAGAATTCTCCACGTTGTTTCTCTTCCTACTTCCACATAATAACAGCCAGCAGATCTGCTGGACTTCAGAATTTAAAACAAAACCAAACAAGGACGAGATTTACTCAACTGTACTCAACTTTAACATGTGAGGACATCTACGTGGTTCTTCTAGAAGCGGCTTCACTGGGGAGAGGATGTAAGGAAAGGAAATGCTGGCTGAATTACTTGGGCTACTGTTCCTAAATGGGGGGATTCAGTGGGCTGGTGGTATGAGGGCTGACTTGGGAGCTTGCTAAGAATCAAGATTCTGGCGCTGGGGAGATGGCTCAGTGAGCAAGTTGCATGTCTGTCTAAGCAGGAGGGCCTGAGTTTGAATCTCCCAAACTCAATAACTCATGCCTGCCAAACTCAGCTCTTCTATGATGAGGCGGAAGGAGGATGGAGGATAACTTCCGGAAGCTCAGAAGCATGCTTACACAGTGGCTAACGAGAGCCTGGCCTCAGATATGGTGGAAGAAAGCAAGGCTTGACACCTGAGGTTTTTCTCTGACTCCCACACATGTCATGGCGTGGATGTAATCCCCCACAGTGTACACAAAGAACCCAGATTCCAGGCCTCCTTGTGAAGCTTCTGAATCCAGCCCTGGTGGGTTGGTTTGTTTGTTTCCAGAGTTTGGAGTCCACCTTTGTGTTGAGCACCCCAGTAGATCCTTACGATAAGAGGAGCACTGTAACATTTTTGGCTCGGGTGCAGGGAAGCACATAGGTCTACATTTCTTCCCCTCCCTCCCTCTTAACCTCCAAAGCCCCTCTCTTCACTCGTTTTCTTCCGTCAGAGAAAAGGAAAACATTGAGTCCTACATAGCGGGAACTCAGATGCGAAGACCCTGCTCATCTAAGCCAAGATTAGCCAAGCGTCTCCAGATACAAACGCAGGCGCTAACGGGAGAGGGGCCGCATGGAAGGGGTTTCCCCATTTCCCTCGCCTGCCTGTGAAGTTGTTTACAAATGAAACACATTCGATGGTAGCTGGTGAGCCACTCTCGGAGAATGCTGACGTGAACAAGCGACAGACCGTTTCTGGACAGGTTTTCGGAAGGTACTTACATAATCGTCACCCCGAGGGATCAGGACATTCATCTCGGATGACTTGGCACTCACGATCTCACAATCTAGCGCGTCTTCACTGAGGTACAGGTGGCACCCTTCTGTCTTATTAATGGAAAGTGTTGGCACTCTCCCCATTACCTGAAAAAAGAAAAGAAAAAAGAAGGGGGTGGGGAACCAAAGCAATGAAATAAAAATGATCATGTACCCAAGAAGTTACTCTTTAGAATTCCTCCTGAATTTAGCTTTAGGACTCACGGGACAGTGGGCTCTCTGTCTCTGTCTGTCTGTCCATCTGCGTCTGTCTGTCTGTCTCCGTCTCTCTGTCTGCATGCAGGCTAAGTGTCATTTGGGGACAAAATGAAAGGACTACAACAGGGGGAATCCTAACCGCCCAGGGTCTCTTTCTTGAGATGAAATTAAGGAATTAATTTGGAGGCAGCAGCTCAACTGTTCAGAAAAGCCTCACAGGGGCCCCTGTTAGTGAACTGAAATGCATATCTGATTTCACGATAAGAGAAACAGAATTCATTTGCTTAAAATTTAAGTTTGACAGTTATCTCTGAGACTGGGGCTAAAACAAATATCCATACAGACACTGAACAATAAGATCAATTTCGAATAGAGGCCAAATAGAATAGAAGCCGAGCAGATTGTTCCCAATCTTAAGAAAAAGTAAGAAACTCTCCAATTCTTCTCACGTAAGTCATTTGCTGGGTAAGAATGCGAGGGCTGAAGGTGAAGGGCCAATGAGATAGGGGTCTAGGTATTTCAAAATGCACTCGTCTCAGGAGCTCAACCTGGGGACATTCCCTCAGACAATCGGGACCCTGTGCAAGAGGAGGCAGAATTTTGTACTGTTTACAAATATCTAGGTCCGGTAAAAATTCAGACCAGTTTTAAATTTCTCCTCTATCAATCAGTTTTCAAACCTTGCCCCCAACCTCCACAGGGGTTTACCATTCTCCCAAAGACCTTACTACAACTCTAGAACACTCCTTCTTGTAATGGTAATTAAAGCAAAAAAGCCATCTCTCCTTTCAAGTAGAAGAAAAGGCTAGTCTACAAACCAAAGGAGCAAGTTCTGCTGGTGGTACAGGTGCCCTAAAGAATTCCTCGAGGGGCATCCAGCTGGGTCGCTGTGCTTCTCACTCCTCCTCTGGCTCCACAGAAACTGGATACTGAGTTGGAATTGAACCCCAGACCAAGAGAAAGGTTGAGCTGGGTAGTTCAAGGCCAGGGAAGAACAGGCAGGGATCCCTCTGCCTGAAGTAAAATAGTTTAAGTGTGTGTGTGTGTTAAAAATGTGTCAGTAAGCTGGGTGTGATTATGCATGCCTGTAATCCTAGCACTCAAGGAGGCAGAGGCAGGTGGATCTCTGTGAGTTCCAGGCCAGCCTGGTCTATAAAAGGGAGTCCAGGATATGTAGTCCAAGCCTACCTAACCAAGAGTGTCTCAAAAAACAAAAACAAAAACCAAAAATCAAAGTAGCCAAAGAAAAAATTCCACAGACTATGGTTGTCTGTCTTCTCCAATCTATATTTTTCTAGAACATTTTGCCAACAATAGGATTACCAAGCCAAATTATGTAAATTTAGCTTTTTCTTTTTTTAAAAGTAACATTATTGTATTAAAATCTGAAAATATACAGTTCACCTATTTTAAGTGTACAATTGGATCCTATTTCATAAATGTACAGAGTTGTGCAAGCCGCTTTTAGAACAGTTCCACCATTGTAAAAATATCTCTAACAGTCACTTACAGTTGGTCCCCATTGCAGCCGCAGGCAGGTAACTGATTTCTGCTTCAGTTGTGCCCAGGCCCTTCTCAGACAATTTACTAGGCACTTTAACTAGGTAATGGCACTCTTCAAAAATTCACTAAGTATTCAATCAAATGTTTCTCTTGTCTCTGAGTTGTTTCTGCTATCTCCCTACAGGGGCACCTTTCCGGAGGTGACTGTTCACAGTGCAGAGTCACATCCTTAAAGAGGTTACAAGATATTTCAGGCACGGAAACATACAAAGAATAATAGATACATATACTTTCTGCAGCAGTGTTATCAGTGTTACATTCTGGCTTATTCCTTTTTTGGTGTGTATGAAAATTTCCTTCCTTCCACCAGGGTGTCACGTAGCCTACGTTGGTTTTGAACTCATGGGACCAAGGATGGCTTTGAATTGCTGGTTCTTCCCCTGTCCCTACCTTCCAAGTGCTGCAGTCGCAGGTGTACACAGTTACACCTGGCTCTCTTGTGTTTGTTTGTCTGATTTTGAGATGGGGTGGGGCTGGGTAGGGGGTGGGTGTCTCACTATGGAGCCCTGGCTAGCCTGGAACTTGCTATACAGGTTTCTTAACTGTAAGGTGTCTTCACAGATGCTGGGATTGTCGGTAGGCAGCACTTACTCAACTTCTGTCCACCTCCCCCTCCCACTCCCCCCCCCCCCACTCCCCCACAAGAACTAAAACTGCACAGAATCACTGAAGCACTCTGGATACAGTCTTCCACTTTACTTGCCCTCACTTCCTCCTTATCTATCCCCTCCCTGTATGTGAGTACTCTTCTGTTGTTGTTGTTGTTTTTAAATTATTTGTTTTTGTGTGTGTTTTGCTTTTGCTTATGATCTGTCTATTGGGTGAAGTGCCCAGGAGGGCACCCTGACATGTCCTAAGTGTGCTTTATGTGTGAATTGGTTTGGACTCTCTCTCTCTCTCTCTCTCTCTCTCTCTCTCTCTCTATATATATATATATATATATATATATATATATATATCTATATCTATATATATATATATATCTATATCTATCTATCTATATATATATATATATATATGTTTGTTTTTTGTTTTTTTTTTTTTTTTTTTTTTTTAGGTTTTTTGACATAAGGTTTCTCTGTGTAACAGTCCTGGCTGTCCTGGACTTGCTTTTGTAGACCAGGCTGGCCTCGAACTCACAGTGATCCTCCTGCCTCTGCACTTTTTACGTCTCTGAATTGTCAATACTCTCTGCTCGCTTTTTTTTTCTTTTCTATTAGGCCTCAAGTCTTGAGTCTCACTTTTTGGTCTGTGTTAGGTCTTTACATGCTCTGTGTGCAAATGCTTCCTGATTATCTACATTTCGAATTCCTCAATCCACAGCTGGCCTTCTAGTGTTGCATATCATATCTTCTGTTGAATATATATTAAGAAATTTATGGAGTGTGTGTGTGTGTGTGTGTGTGTGTGTGTGTGCACATGAGCGTGTTACCAAGAATCACATCTAGGAAGGCCCTTACCCACGCTGTGTAATCACTTCACCACTGAACTCAATCCCCAGCCCAGTATTTTAACTTTCACAGAGTTAGATTAACCAGTTGTTTTCTTTATGGATTGTGGTTTTGAAACTTAGGACAATGTCTAACCATGATGCCATAAAGTGTTTTTTTTTTTTTTAGTGTATGTTAATGTAATTGAAAGTATTTAATTTAGAAATCAGAACCTTACTTTAATGTATGGCATGAAGTGGAGATTCAGCAGTTGTTTTATTTTTAGTATTTCCTTAAAACATTCTATATGTATGAGTGCTTTGCCTGCATGCTTCTCTGTGTACCAAGTGTGTGCAGTACTTGTGGAAGCCAGATAAGGGCTTCAGATCATGTGACTGGAGTTACATGTGGTTGTGAGATACCATCTGAGTATTGGGAACCACACCTGGGTCCTCTGGAAGAGCAGCCAGTGCACTTAACTGCTGAGCCATCTCTCCAGCCCCTCAGTGTTGTTTTCCCACAAAAATAATCAACTATTCTAAAACCCATTTCAATGTATTTTTTTAAAAATCCCAACCATGTAATACCTTAAGATGACTCAATTCACCTTGTTCATCTGCTTTCAAATTATTTTATCTAGTTTTTAAAAAAACATCTTATTTTCTTTGTGCATTGTGTGTCTCATGTGTGTCTGTGTGTGAGCCTGTGCACGTGAGCCTGTGCATGTGAGCTTGGTACCCGTAGAGTTCAGATGAGTATGTCAGGTGTCCTGGAGCTGGAGTTACAGGCAGTTGTGGGCAGCTTATTTGGCTGTTCCTAGGAGAGCTAAATTCAGGTCCTCTACAAGAGCAGAACTCGATTGTCACCACCCAGCCACCCCTCCAGCTCTACTTTTCTTGTACACTTAGCTTCCAAACAAATTCCAAGTTTTTTTTTTCTTCTTTAATAAAAAGCCTTGTGGAAATATTTGAGATTTGCTAGACTTACAGATTAAATAAAGAGAGAGAAATGATATGAATGTCTTTTTGGTCATTTAATTTATAACTAATTCTGTGTTCTTTATACATATCTTCCATTTGTCTTGTTGATTTATTGCTCGGTCCCCTTCAGTTTTGTTGCTATTCTGAATCTTATTTTGTGTTACATTTCCTAATGCTTATTTGTGGTGTCAAGAGATGATGTTGCCTTTTTTTCCCCTGCTTAACTGTCTTGCTGTATAGTTTATTAAGTCTCTTGGCTTTTTATATAAAACAGTCATTTCATTGTCATACAAAGGCATTTTAGATGCAGAGGCAGGCAGATCTCTGTGAGTTTGAGGCCAACCTGGTCTACAAAGCAAGTCCAGCACGGCCAAGGCTACACAGAGAGACCCTCTCTTGGGGGGGAAAAAAAAGACATTTTAATCTCTTCCTTTTCAATTTTGTTTCTCCGTTATTTTTCTTATCTTATTGAGGAGTTAGGACCCTTTGATGATGCTTGAGCAGAAATATGGGCAGGAAGAGAGCTCTCGCTTTTGATGTCAATAGCAGTTCTTCACAATGGACTATGACCTTACTGTAGGACCTCAAGAGATACCCTTATTTGATTACTGCACACTGTGTAACCTGCCATTTCCTGGGATTATCAGATGTGTAGTAGAGCTGGCATCCCTTCCCAGATTTCAGGATGCCCAATCAGCACTGTTGCCATACGGCAGACATAAACAAAGGAAACTTCTTCAACAGCAAGGTAAATACACAAATGTAATACATGCAATTAAATGAGTTCTAATTAAGGTGCGAATGGAGAGAAACTCAGGAAAGAGAAAGATTTACATAACTGAAATCTAATTTTGTCAGTCATCATGAGGAAACACCAGACTTTAAAGGGTAATTAACAATATGCAAATGACATAATTAATGAGAAAAGTTGGGCTTGGCCCAAAGTGAGAATCCTTTGGATTTTTGTGTTGTAAAAGCCTATGTAAGAAAATCAGAATTACTATAGGAGTATAGATTTCCTCTTGTTTCTGAAAATTCAATTCCAATCCTACTTACTCCCTGGGTTGTTTTTCTGATTATGTCATTGATTCTGTACATTCCCCCTTCTTCCTCAGGGCCATTTCCCCCAATGTGAATATTATTCTAGGATAGTCTCTCAATATTCTTTATTTTTGTGGTAACTGATTCATCCAGTCGTGCACTCAGCAACATTTACTAGGTGTCTACAGTATTCAGATGTTATTAAGTCGGCTTTGCTTTCTTTTTTAGTGCTGGATAGAACCCAGAGTCCTGTGTGTGTCTATGTGTGCCACCGACTAACTAATAGCAGCACAGAATAAAGATGGGGCTTCCCCAGAGAGGCGATGGCAGAGCTGTGTTTACAGAGAGCAGAAATGGGATGCTTTCTGGGTGGGCATGAGGAACAAGTCCCTTACTTTGTCCCCTACAGGAAGATGAATGGTCCATGCAAAGCCATGGCCAGTGCACAGCCTGGCTGTAGAGGCTGCTCACCTGGATCTGAACGTCCTTGGAGTTGATCACTTCCACAATGCCCACCACGTTATCAAACACCAGACCAAACTTCTTGCAATTATCTAAAAGGGGAAGATAACACTCCGGTAAACGTACATGGTGTGTTTCTGTAACACAGCTTATCTCAGCAAATGCACAGCCTGAGTTTTGCCTACCGACAGTGATGGAATTTATTTTTCCCTTTATCTGAAGAGTGGATTTGTCACACTTGAAAATGTAAGCCACTTGTTTCAGCTCAGTCTCTGAGATGACAAGGTCATTCCTGTCCTCTTGGTATTCCTAAAGGTAAAACAGACATGGACATTAAACATAAACCGAAAGATACTGCGACTCCACAGAGTGCTGACCTTGCTAGAGGCTTCAACAGCATTGTGGCTTTCAGCATGCTTTCTTCCAGAACATTCTCCTTATGGAGAGACCTCCAGGTCTTAGCTGTCCATTGTAATCATGAGAGTGGGTGAACCACAGCTTGGAAGTGGGCGTCAGTTTGCTGAGAGGAGGAAAAGGAAGTGGGACTGCCATGGGTTAGTGTGGAGAGAACCATGTGGCCAGGAGGAATTTACTCAGAGGATTGGCAGTGTTGGAGAGAAGCAGCTTAGATGAAAAGAATAAGCAAGTATTTATGTAACTACGGATGGGAAGGAGCCTAGATAGAAATGGTTAAAGCAAATGGCCCAGGATGTGAGGCTGGGAGGTAACAAGGTAGCTTAGGGGGTAGTATCTGCCCAGCCCTAGGCTTGCAGCATATTAAAAATGCAACAGGTGTCTCTGACCTTTATTGAAATGGTTAATATTAGTATGGTTAATAATATGGTTAATATTAAACACCGTAATAGTTATAGGCTATTAATAATTAGTTTCAGGATAGCCAGGGCTACACAGAGAAACCCCATCTCCGTGAAACCAAATAAACTGAAAGTAACCTCCCCCCAAAAGAACATTCTAGAAAGTAGAAGGAAAGAATGAATTGGAGCTACCGAAAAAAATGTATGCAAGCCCGGAGAAGTACCTAATTTCTCATTCTAGGCAGCATTTTTGCACCTTGGCGTTTCATTTGGAAAACCCCATGTCTTTAGGAAATGGTTTTAGGTGTTCAGAAGTTGGCTTTAGCTGGGTGGATCAGAGTAAATGTTAGAGAGCTTCACTCACCACCCTCCATTTCTTCCCTTCCAGCTCGAACACTGGAGCATGCTTCTGAGGAGAATTTGATTTTGGAGCGGTGGGACTTGGAGTGTGGTTTTTGGTTGGAGATTGAATTTGTCCTTGAGCCCTTAGGCTGGGATTCTTGTACGTCTTCTGGTCATCTGTGACATGCCGGAGCCCTAGGAAGGTGTGACAGATAGTTTTAACTGTCGATTTACCCTAAGATAGAGTCACCATGAAAGAGTATTTCAGTAAGAGACTGTGTAGATCAGGCTAGCCTTTGGGCATATCTGTGGGGGTTGTCAGCATGGAAATTGGTGACACCATCCTGGTTTCGGACCTTGGACTATACAAGAGTAGAGAAAACTAGCTAAATACTAACTAAGCGTGCATGTGTTCATTTGCTCTCTGCTCTCGACTGTGACATGACTAGTTGCTTCAAGTTCCTGCCTTGACTCCCCCTCAGTGATGGACTGTAATCTTGAATTGTAAGCCAAAGAAACCCTCTCTCCCTTAAAGTCACCATTGTCAGGGTAGTTTACCACAGCAAAAGGAAGCAAGCTAAAACAGAGGATGGCACAAGGTAGGTCCATTTCTCCCCACTGCACGAAAGGGGAAATAAGTACCCACCATGTAAAGCACGCAAGAACTTGTGGCACTCCTGTCTTCATGCCACTCCAGTGCTCAAGGTCTAGATTGAAAGAAACCTTGTGTGTATTTTTTTTTAATTGAGCATTGTTGTTTGGATGTAAATGTCCTTCAAAGCCCATGGAAAACTTGATCTCCAGATCATAATTCTCTCTTGCGGGGTGGGGTGGGGTGGGGGGAGGGGTGCTGTGGAACCTCTAGGTTTGATTGAAAGTTTAAGAGTGAATCCTTGCTGGGAGAAGTTAGTCACTGGGTGCAGGCCTCAGTGTTTCATAGCCCGGCCCCACTTCCTGTCCATTTTCTGATGGTGGTGAGGTGAAGGGTCAACTCAGCTGGATTTGGAATCACCTAGGAGACACAACTCTAGACACGTCTGTGAGCAAATCTGCAGAGATGTATATCTGAGCAGAGGAGACTCGCCCTGACTATGGGTGGCACCACACAATGGGCTGAGGCCTCAGACTGAATTCAAAGGAGGGTGTAAACTGAGTAGCAGTGTTGGTGCTGTCTGCTCCCTGACCCACGATGAGGAGAGCAGGCAACCCTGTGCTCCTGCTCATGCACCTTTCCTTATCCATGGACTGTGTCCTCTCAAACTGTGAGCTAAAACAGACTCTTCAGGGACTTGCTTTTGTGAGGAATTTTGTCATGGTGATGAAAAAACAAAAACAAAAACAAAAACAAAAAAAACCCAAACCTAACATAATGAAGAACCCTGTCTTTAAAGAGATGACGACCATGCCCACCACCACCCTATCCCAGCAAAAAGCAAAACAAAAACAAAAACACAAAAAATAAAAAACAAACAAACAAAAAGCCTTACAATTCTGCAAGCTATCTTACCCCCAAAGACTGCTTGGCTTACTCACAGCTAAATAATTTGTAGGTATGGCTTAAAACGTTGCACTACCCCAGAAATTATTTTTCAGAATATGGAGTCAGCTTTAAAGTTAGAAGTCAATGCCTTTACTTTGCAAGTGAGTTTCAGAGGGACCGGCAGAGGAGATCTGAGCCAAGGATAAATTTGGAAGTCTGAATCTTTAGCTTTTAGCCCAATGTAAAGTGACCTCTACACCCTCAATCCTATTAATTGTGCAAAGCAAAAATGCCTGTAAATACGTCTTTTGTCAACATGACTATATTGTCTAGCATGTGTGTACTTGTGATCTTGATAAATTTCAAACATTTGCATTAAAACAATCAACTATGTGCTATATGAAGACAAAGGTAGTTCAACAATAGACCTTCCAAGAGGTATTCTGTTGCAGGATAGGGGTATTATCTGCCATTTTTATTTCATTTTCTCTCAATGACTTAGTTTTGGAGAATGGTGAGGAGGCACTGAGGCTGAGGGAGTGCCGCTCTTTGGCCAACTGAAACAGAGTGTCTCTGAGTTCTCACTGGTCTATGTCAGCCCAATGGAGCATGTGTCCCTGGAGCTGAAGAGCACCCAGGTGCCCACCTCCCAGAGGCAGCTCCTTCTTCCTGTGTCTCAAGGATGGTGGTAGAGGGATGTGCATCTCACTGGCAATCTAGAGAATCCATGTGCTTGGAGCCAGAGGGAAAGGGAGCTGGCTTCGAGGATTTGTTTCCTTACCTTTTGTGATGGCTTCTCCCTGATTAAGCTGGGCAAACAAAGCTGAGCGAGAAGGCGAGGACTCCCCATCTTTACCCTCATTCTCAAAAAGTGGAGGTGGCCCAGGTGGAGGCGGTGGGGGAGGTGGGGGAGGGAGACCGGGCCCAGAGGAGAGGATAGAGAACACTGATGCGGTGGATGCCACAGGACCCTGTGGGAGACAGAAGATGGGAGCTTTGCTGAGACTGAAGGTCTGTCTGGGGTTCCATCAGGGGTTCAAGACTCTCCAATGAGGTCCCAGAGGCACAACCGTGTACTGTGAGTCTGTTTGAAAGCCCTGGGTCAGGGTGGGATCTTCTTGGGAACATACAGCCTATTGGCAGGGCCTTGCATGTTTAGAAATCCCACTGTGAAGTCATCAGCAAATACCCACAGGCTTATATTCATGTCCAAGGGACTGGATAAGAATGAAACCATGCCTGTTATCCCAGCTCTCTGGGAGGCAGAGGCAGAGGCAGAGGCAGAGGCAGAGGCAGAGGCAGAGGCAGAGGCAGAGGCAGAGGCAGAGGCAGGCAGATCATTGTGAGTTCAAGGCCAGCCTGGTCTACAAAGCGAGTTCACAACAGCCAGGGATACATAGAGAAACCCTGCCTCAAAAAAAAAAAAAAAAAAAAAAAAAAAAAAAAAAAAAACCCAAAAAACAAAAAACAAACAAACAAACAAACAAACAAAAAACCCAAAACAAAACAAACAACAACAACAACAAAGAATAAAACCATGCTTTGACTAAAGAATCAGGAGAAAAATGGGCTTAATGGATAAGAAAATTAAATTTTTTGTGGACATTGGAAACTACAGGTAAGAGAGAGAGAGAGAGAGAGAGAGAGAGAGAGAGAGAGAGAGAGAGAGAGAGAGAGATCAGACATCTTTGAGCACTTCTGAGTAGGTAAAGAGAGGCTGAAATTCCCTGAAACTCATCTCCCACATGTGTATGCCTCAAACTGGCCCGTCACCTGGGACCCACTGATTGCTCTGCGAATGCCAGGGCTGATGGGTGGGTAGAAATCAGACCCTTCCCAAGCCAAGGTCAGCGCACAGCCCCACTTTCTGTTGCAATCCGCAGCTCCAAAGGGCTAACAAATTCCAATGGCAAGACCAGGAGACACAGAGGGGTCTTCCTGTCACTGGAAGGGCTCATCTTCATTGACGTGATATGTGATATGGAATCACTATGGAAACACCCCTCTGACTGTGTCTTTCAGGGTATCTCCAGCAAGATTCAGCTGAGAGGGAACATCAAGCCTAAGTGTTGGCAGCGGCGTGGCAGTGGCATGCCATGGGTTGGGGTCTGAATAAACAGAAGGTGAGCACCAGCCCGCATCTTTCTGCCTCCCAGCTACAATGTGACCAGCCGCTTCACAATCTACTGCCATGCCTTCCCCACTGTCATGGCTGTGTCTTCACACTTTGAGGTGAAGGAAACCCCTTCTCCCCTTAACTTGCTTCTTGTCAGGTATTTGGCCATTGCTTCAGCCATGAGAAAAGTAACTGATATAGACCCCATAGACATAAGACATGTTCTCAGAGGACATAAAGCCAACGGGGCAGAAACTTAAACATACAACAAACTTAAGATGTGTATACTTTTATTTTTAACACCTTTGTTACTGTTCTATTGATGTGAAGAGATGCCATGACCAAGGCGATTTATAAAAGAAAGCATTTAATTGGAGGCTTACTTAC
Organism: Acomys russatus; assembly: GCF_903995435.1. Lineage (NCBI taxonomy): Eukaryota > Metazoa > Chordata > Mammalia > Rodentia > Muridae > Acomys > Acomys russatus. The sequence continues at coordinate 29,782,923 of NC_067139.1, read as the reverse complement.
AGTATCAGAGGGTTAATCCACTTCCATCATGGTGGGAGCATGGCAGCAGGCGGGCAGGCATAGTGTTGGAGCAGTAGCTGAGAACCTACATCCTGATTCCCAGGCAGAGACTGGGTCTGCTGTGGACTTTTGAAATCCACTCCCAGTGACACACCTCCTCTAAGAAGGCCACACCTTCTGATCCTTCCTCAACAGTTTACCCACTGGGAACCAGCCATTTAGACATATGAGCGTATGAGAGGTCCATCCTAATTCAAACCACTGCTTTCAGTATATTTTTTACCTTTTATTTTTATTTATGTGAATGTTGGGCATATGTGATGAGTGTGTAGATGTCTGTTGATGTACAGTTTCCTTGAATCTGCAGTTAGAGTCCATTGTGACATAGGTGCTAGAAATAGAACTCAGGTCCTCTGGAAGAACAGCAAGTGCTCTTAAGCATTGAGTCATCTCTTCTTCAAATTATACTTGGAAACACTGGCAATATAGCTATGCACCTATGAAAAGGAATTAGAAGCCAGGTAAATTTTAAACAGGCAAAGCCAGGGGTAGTGGGAAATGCCAGGGATTCCATCACTGAGGGTCTGAGGCAGGAGAATGGCTAGTTTCAGACAAGCCTGGGCTTATCATATAGAGATAGATTTGGGCCACATAGTGAGGCCCTCAGAATACAATGTAATGGAGAAGTAAGAAACTGAGAGAGACAGAGTGGTTCATATGTTTTCAATATCAAATACAAAAACTGAAACATTATAAAAGTACTAAACACTAAATGGGCCTGGCATAATCTTATTTTCATAAACAACTGGTATTATGAGATGTCAAAGTTAGGAAGTTTTAATCTTCAGTTGTCTCTTAAAACAGCTATTTTCTAGCACTTACACAGTCTTTGTTCAGTACAGAGTCACTGAATAGAAAAGATTCCTCTCTCCAGAGTGTGCCTTTGAGCCTCAGCAGCCGGAAGTCTCCTCTCCTGGAGCTGTGATTCGCAGCACTTTTGTTTTTGTAATTTTTTTCTTAACGAGGGGGCTGCCTGACTCTGTCAGGATTCTGGGGTCAAGCAGAAAATGATTTTACAGTTCTTGAGACCAACCAATTTCTCTCCCTAGGATCCTAAATGATTTCTGTCATGTTATTGAGGTGAAATTTGAGGGACCTGCTCTGACTCATAAGGGACTCACAGTATACACTATACGCTTTGCACATCAAGTCATATTCCAGGCCTCTGTGATCGACATCAAGAGCCACAAAATATTAATCGTTCTCATGACCATGCCATTATTCACGAAGCCTGTGTGTGTGGGGTGCAGTTCCCTCCCTCAACATCTGAAACATTTCAGCTTTGTAGGGCTCCTGTTTTGTAAGAAACGGAGCAGGCCCTGGCTTCCGCATCTTAGAGACACCGGTCTCTTCATTCTCAGAATCCAAAAGCTGGGAGATGAGGTGGCCATGGATAAACCACATCCCATCTTCTGGGGACTTTGACACATTCAGATGGTTGGCCTGGTGACAGCAGACAGAGCGTTTACAGAGATAAATGTGGAAAATAAAATCTCCCAAATCAAAGGCCCCTGGAGCCTGCGAAAGGCTGCCTCGGACGTGCCCTTCTGATGTGCAGTGACGTTTCTGCACCATTTGCTGGGTACCAGGTTCCGGTTTCCAAGATTACTTTGCAATTAGCATTCAGGGGCTTTCCTGAACAGTGGACTCGAAACCAAACTGCTTAGGTCTTCCCTGAATTGAATTCCTTTGGGCTGCACCCGAAGCCTGGGAGGGGAGGAACTTATCTTTGCTTGCCCTCTTTTTCTGTACCCTGTAACAGACCACCACCTCAGCGCTTTCCATGGCCTCCTGTGACCTGGTACCTAGTGGGCAGCAGCAAGAGTGATCCCACCTGAAACTCAGTAAGGGCAGAGAGGAAGGCAGGCACTGGGGTGGGGGCAGAGGGGTTGAGAAAGGACTCTCAGGTGCCAAATGTTTTTCTATTTTGTACTTAACTGCTCACTCAGGACTCAGCTCTATGCTGGGGCTCTCAGATTATTACAACACTTGCAATACTAATAGATCTGTTAACATTTCCCAAGCCCAGGCTGTGTGGTAGAAGTACTAGCTGCAGAATGGAAGCAGGTAGGATGCACATCTCTCTCTCTCTCTCTCTCTCTCTCTCTCTCTCTCTCTCTCTCTCTCTCTCTCTCTCTCTCTCTGTATGTGTGTGTAGATCTGCTGATTGTAAAGCCATCTTTACAGAAACCCTTTATCTATATTCAGATTTTTATTTTTCAGAAACAGGGTCTCATGTAGCCCACATTGGCCTGGAACTCTCAACGTAGCTAAGGCTGACCTTGAACTCTTGATCCGGCTGCCCCCACCTTCCATGACCTGGGATTATAGGTCTTTATCACCACATCCAGCTACATTAACAACAACCACCACAAATCACAGATGCCCATTTAAGCATGTGCTTGTGCTTGCCATAATGCATGTGTGAAAGGCAGAGGACAACTTACAGGGGTCAATTCTTTCTCCTTTCCTGGGAATGGAACTCAGGTGATCAGGCTTGGCATCAGTCTGAGCCATCTTACCTACTCTAGGCCTTGTTTGTTTAAAATCATTGGCCCCCATGACATTGGGAGGGGGTGGAGAGGCAAAGGGTGAGTCCGGAAGGAGTTAGGGAGAGGAGGTGGAAGAAGGGTAAGTATGATCAAAATACATTGTTAATACAAAAATACATTGTAAATATGATCAAAATACAGGTAAGCATGTATGAAATTCTCAAAGAATTAATAAGAATATTGTAGTAAAAAAAAGTAAAGTCGCTGGTCAAATAAAAGGCTAGAGGTGTGGATCACCTTGTTAAATAGCATTTTTCCTGCGTCTACATATAGAATACATGTGACTGAAGTTTTGGGAGGAGCATAACATCTTAACTTAGTTTTTGTTTTTTTGTTTGTGACGGGGTCTTGCTATGTAGGTCAGGGTGGCCTCATGCTCTTGCTCCTCCTATTCCAGTCCTCCCACAAGGATCACTATGCTGGCTTGGTTTAGTTTTAACCTCACTGTGCCTCACTGGCCTTTTTATACCTGCACCTGGCTGTCTTCCTATGAATGGTCTGGAATGGTCTGTCATGTGACGGGGTGATTGCACCCCTTGGGTTTGTTACTGGCACCTCGGCATCAATCAGCTCTCAACGCTGCCTTTGCCGTGCTTTAGCATTCTGTTGTAGAGTCTGGCCTCTTGCCCAGGTACTTCTGTATTCACTGACTATAGGAATGACACACTTGCACCCAGACCTAATCAAGTTGTTCTGGGATGGGGTCTCAATGGCCTGGGAACTAGAGCTTGGAAGCCAATGATCCTCAGCACGGCTACCTTTGAAAGGCAGACTTAACAGGAGAGGTAGCTTGACATACCAGGGGTGTCCAGACTGGATGGGAACAATGGGCCCCCATTGGCAACAATGGTACTAAGGCCATTGGCACTGTGGGGGAGGACAGTTCAGAGGAAAGGGCAGGGGAGTGGGTGTTCAGGATTTGAGCTGGGTTTGTGCGGTGACAAGGGAGAGCTTGCCAATGGTTGGTCTGTCTGGTGGTGTCTCTAAAGACATAATTCCTGCCTTGGGAACCTGAGGGGATGCCACCGATGAGGGTTCCTTTCCCTGCAGGGTACTGCTGAGGTCTTGAGAAACTGCCAAGCGTTGGCATGTGGGCGTCTCTCATTCCTTGAGTGGAGCCTTTGGGACCGGAGCTGTGTAAAGCGCCTACACCTTACAGGATGTTTTGAGGTGTGGTCTACTTGCAGGCTACCTGAATATTTTGGGTGCTTCTCAAAGATTCTTCTTCCTCTCTCCCTCCCTTCCTCTGCCCCCTCTCCCATCCTCCCTCCCTCGCTTCTGTGTGCTTGTGTGTGCACAGGTACAGGCTTTGTTCTTCAGGAACCTTCTACCTTGTTTAGGGCAGAGAACAATAATCAGGTGTCAGTTCTGTTCTCCCATCAGGTAGGTCACAGAGCTCAAACTCAGGTCATCTTGGTTGGTGGGAGATGCCCTTACTCACTGAGCTGTATTGCCAGTCTTACCCATGTCATGGCCTTTAAAAAAACCAAAACCAGAGGCAGGCGGATCATTGTGAGTTGGAGGCCAGCCTGGTCTACAAACTGAGTCCAGGACAGCCAACGCTACACAGACAAACCCTGTCTCAAAAAAACCAACCAAACAACCAAACAACTAACTACAACAACAAAAAAACCAAACCAACCAATCAACCAACCAACCACAACAACAATAAAAAACCCAAACCCGATACTAAATCGAAACAGCGCCCCCCCCCCCCCATCACCAACAAAACAAAACCAAAAACCAAAAACCATGGGCTCTGGGGAGTGAACTTCATATCTGTGTGCTTTATCAACTGAACTACGGCCCTGGCTCAAAGAAAGCTTTTCTTAATAAATTATTTTATAATATGTTTGACTTGAACAATTACTATTGTTTTATAGCTACAGGGTAGAATCAGACATCTTAGCACTCCAAACCCAGGAAGGGTAGGTCATGTGACCAGAATGAGGTCACCTAGCCCAGAAACAATGCTGAGAATTGAAGGTGGGCATCCTAGTTAGGAGGTCTGAGGAAGGCCGGCTTAACCTTGCCAATGTAGCAGTGACTCCCTCATCCCCCAGCAAATATTTAAACCTCCTTCTTGAGGCTGGGGAAATGAGTCTCTGAATGTCTTACAGTCTTCAGGCTGGGTGGGATTAAAGAAGAGCACCTATAAAAGTCATCTAACAATGGCTTGCCACTTAGAGAGAGAGAGAGAGAGAGAGAGAGAGAGAGAGAGAGAGAGAGAGAGAGAGAGAGAGAGAGAGAGAGAGAAGCAGAACATTTATGATTTCCAATGGCTGTGTTCCCAGTGCAAAAGTTCACTTATGTTGCAAGAACACGGCACAAAAATCCCAAATGAAGCTTTTAAGGCCTATTAAGATTAATTCTGAGAGCAGATGTTTGATCATGAACTTTTTTTTCTTTCTGGCACAGAGACTTCTAAAAGAAAGTTAATGTTCTACAAATCTCTCTAAATTAATGTCACTGTCCTGGAAACAGCTGTCTCTCCCATTTTCAAAGCCGTGAGCTGTAGGCAGAAACCCAAGAAACATCCTCAGCCGCACATGGGCACTGGAAAGCTTTGGGTTATCTACAGGTATGTGCACTACAGCACAGCTGCGCACCAGTGCGCCCTGACGTCCTGCTTCGTCAATAGCTACTTCTCAGCGCAGTTACTACTCATTTCATTTCTTTGGAAGTCAGACTTTACTTTCTGGTCTTTCTGAGACAGGGTCCTGCCTTGAACTTACTACATAGCCCAGTCAGGTCTCAATACTCCCAGTGATCCCCCTGCCTCAGCCTCCCGAGTGCTGAGATTACAGGCATGAGCCACCACGCCAGCCTCTTAGAATTTAGATTTTTACTAGGGAGGGAAATTACTTAGAATTTTAAGTAGAATCTTATTATTGCTCTATGGTGGTCATTCTATATAATTAACATGCGTGTTTATTCCTCCCAACAGTACTTCTTAATTAACCAGTTCATTCAGAGATAGTCTAAGCTTACATCCAAGTAAGCCACAAATATTATTTCAGTTATCTAGCTTTTTGAGTTTGTAGAAAGAAGGGCCAATAGGGCTAGCTTGTGTGGGGCCAGGGAGCCAGGCCTAGGGCTGCAGTGGCTTGGCGCTGAACCGCACCACTAGGTGCCCTGCAAGTCCCTTAATCCTGAAGAAAAGAGATTGAGGGAATTTAAGCAAAGAAGAAATATTTACAGACAGCATTAACTTCCAACTTTGAGAATAGGTCAGGCAACCGATATCTTGGTTGGTATTTTTACCATCGTTTAAGAAGCAGGAGCAAAGAACATAAAATTTTCATGCGAACTTTTCTTGGAGCAGGTGGATTATGTTGCTTACGACAGGGCCTTTGCTGAGATTTCTCCTCCATAAAACTAGCTTAGTGACAGTAATATTTTGAGCCACCTGCCCTTAAAGTATTTGTGGAGATGGTAGATAAGGCCACGGGAATGGAGCAGCTGACATGCCGCAGTGTTTATGGGTCATGTTCCTTCCCCCTCCTTCAGGGACACACACATTTGGTTCCCTGGTTTCTGGGCAGAATCTCTCTGGTTGTCCTTTGTTGAACCATCTTGGCCCATTACTCATGCACTCACCACTAACAACCTCCAGGTAGCAGTGACAGCTCATGTGTGCCCGGTCATACCTTCGGATGTCTGAACGGTCCCAGGCCACTTCACTCACATTTATGCTGCCATAGGAACTTAGGATGTTTTACAGCTAACATTTTATGGAAAATGTTGTTGATTACCTTTCCTGAGGACAAAGAATCCCAAACGTCCTGGTGTAATGAAACATTAGGGCAATAAACCAGTCATTTCCATAATAGGAGACAGTGGCTAAAGAAAGAATAAAATGCCCCTCTCTCTCTGTCTCTCTCTGTCTCTCTTTCTCTCTGTCTCTTTGTCTGTCTGTCTATCTCTGTCTCTCTCTCAGCAAAATGAATTAAACCAATAAAGCTCTCTCTCTCTGTGTCTGTCTGTCTCTGTCTGTCTGTCTGTCTCTGTCTCTCATACACACACGAGAGAGAGAGAGAGAGAGAGAGAGAGAGAGAGAGAGAGAGAGAGAGAGAGAGAGAGAGAGAGAGAGAGAGAGAGAGAGAGAGAGACCCTGTCTCAAGGCAATAAGGAAGAGAGTAGTGGAGTGGGGCACTGGGAGTACTGTTTGGCCTCCACGCATTTGCACACAGGTGCACATCCCTGCACAGTCAGATGCATGTACCACACACACACAGATAAGTAAGAAAATAATTAAATAAAATTGAGGCGTGACTGCATAGCAACGAAAGGAAGATCATCCTAGCAACAGAAGTGCAAGCCAACATGGATTCAGGACTTCAGGCTGAATTCTTTTACCATTTATTTGGATTTTGAGACTTCTGCCAAGGAAAATAAAGTTCCTGGGAACCATTCCAAGAAAACAGAGTTGTTAATAATGCCACGGAGAAGTGCTACATAATATTTTAAAGGATATGTTCATTAATAACTTTTGGAAAGTCAATTTAAAGACTATTTTCTATTTTATTAATGGATATTGAACACTAGGGAGATTTCTGATTTCCACAAAGTCCTGATACTTATATGCAGTTTCTATAAACAGATGGGTACACAACTATGAGACAACATTGGGCCCATCTGGATTAGGGCCCATTTGGATTAGCTCTTGTCAGAGTCAAGGCTCCAAACAGCCTTATCGCAAGATGTGAAAAGAAGGTCATTAGGCACCCAAATCTCAGGGTGAGGATGGCGCTCAATTTGAAGCATGCTTGCTTAGCGAGAGCAAGCCCTGGTTTTGATTCCCCAGCATGCACAAACTGCCATTGCCACAGGCTGGTAATTCTAGCATTTGGGAGTTGGAGGTTGGAGGGTCAGAAGTTCAAGGTCACCCTTAGCTACAAAGGGAGTTTGAGTCCAGTCCAGGCTACATGAGACCAGGCCTCAAACAAACAAACAAAACAGAATAATAAATACAGTGAAAACCCTGAGCCCCAGAGAACAATGCTTCCCCCTAAATTCTCATGGTTGAGCTCTTCCCTATCTCTGGATGGCTATCTTCCTGTGGGTTTTATATGTTGCTCCTTTGGTGACATAGACAAACTAAAGCACTGGCACTTGATGAAAAAGAAAATAGAATAAACAAGACCACGTCACTTCTGGGATGGAGTGACAGCTCTATATTGGAAAACAGCCCGACACACCGAGAAGAAACATATATAGCCAGTGCTGGGAAAACTAGATTTGTGCTTGATGTACTTATTTGTGTATTTACATGACTCCTTTCCAAAATATAAGAGGTAACCTCTGTTCGACATGCCCAAAGTAGGATTTTTTTTCCAGGCCATCCCAGCAGAGACTACACATAATTTGTGGGGGCACAGTCTAATTCACTTGTGTGATCGAGGCGTTTGAGAGAAATCAGCTTGGTAAGTGGCTGTTGTTGGGAGTCTGACCTTGCTTCTGATACCTAGACCAAATCTGGAATCTCCAAGTTGTCTTTTCTTCTTGCCCGCCAGCATCAGCAACATGAAACCACAATTTCTCATTAAAAAAAAAAAAAGGAAAACTAAAATTTCCATGGGAAAACTTCCCAGAGTTAAAGATAGCCGAGTATATCCATCAAAGAGAGCAAGCTGGAGAGCCAGCGACGGCATAAATGGCAGGAGTGACGTGGGCTTTGACTCAGCTGGACAATGAGTACATTTGGCCAGCTGAGCCCAACTCAGTCACTGAATTCAAGGGTTTTGTTTTTCTTTAGGAGTTTAGGATCATAACGAAATGATTATGCTGCCTTGAAAGAACAGTCCTTTGTAAATAGCAGGCACGAAGACCAAGGCAAGAGCTGTTAGAGAGATTATTTATATTGTATATGGATTTTTACCTGAAAAAAATTTTAAGTGAAAAATCCCCAGAAGTATCATTTTTTAAGCTTAAGAGTTGAGGTGTGGTAACTCAGGATAACCTGTGCTAACATGGTAATGTGTGCTTCAATTCCAGCTCCAAATTTCATGGGAGAAGGTCAACTGACGCTTAGGTTTTCTATCTTCCCCTTCCTCTCTCCCTCCCCACTTACCCTTCCCTCCCTCTCTTTTCTTCCCTCCCTCCCTCCTTCTTTGCAGACCAGAACACAAGGCTTCAAGAAGGGCAGGTAGGTGCTTTCCCACCGAGCCCATCCCCAGGGACTTTAATGCTCTTGGTTTGCATGACAGGTATGGTAGACTAGGCCCACTGTTTTATGAAGTGGTGTTTCATGTTACGTGATGACATGCATTTTCCCTCTTTTCTTAAAAAAACACTTTTTTGCTTAATGTAATATCAGACTCAGTTTCCTGAGTTTATGTTATCTGAAGATGAAAGATACCTGGCACGATGGCGCACACCTTTAGTCCCAGCAGACCAGAGGCAGAGGCAGTCAGATCTCTGTGAGTTCGAGAGCAGCCTGGTCTATAAAGTGAGTCCAGGACAGCCAGGGCTACATAGAGAAACCCTGTCTCGAAAAACCAAAGAGAGAGAGAGAGAGAGGGAGAGAGGGAGGGAGGGAGAGAGGTTGCAGGTGGTGTGGGGGAAGGACAGGGGAACACCTCTGACCAGTGTGAAAATGTGCTGTGCACTCCCAGCACCCTCACAGCATTGAAATAAAGACCTATATTCACACGGCTCACTGCCACTGGACACAGCCTGTGCTCAATGAAGGACGACTGTGTAGGTTTCACTGTGAGGAAACCTGATCTCAAACAAACTAGGTGAAAGTGGGTGGCATCATCTATTCCTAAGGCCCTGGGCCAATCACTGGCTGGGGATCCTGGGTCATCACTCCTCAGTAAGCTCACAGCCTCAGGGCAGAGAAGACACTTCTGTGTCCCCCCCCCCCCCCACTCCACCCCAACCCCAGGTCCCTATTTTGCCACTCCATCTCTCCATGTCTTAGTTTAGAAGGCTCCTCTTCTGCAAAGTGGAAGACTCTGACAGATCCTTAAGGCTCAACTTGAATACTTTTTTTTTTAAAAAATAGGTTTTATGGAGTGGAGCATTTATGCAAATGTAGCTTTTGTTCTCCTTGCTCAGTTGTTGTCCTTCTGCTAACCTACCCCTAGTTCTGGAAGCTTCTAGCCACCATATAATCTAACCTAGGCCTAGAATGTTTTCAGCCTCTGAGACTTACTGCTTAATAAGCTCACCCTTACTTGTTCTTTCTGAGCTCTGGGCTGGCTGGTTCAACTCAGCTGTTCTGGCTCAGACTCTTCTCCCAGCTGACTTATTTAATCTGGCTTCTTTTTCAGCCCGGAATTGCTCTGCTTGGCCTCAGACTAAGTCAGCAATCTGCTCTAATCTTCTGGCTTCTTATTTTCTGGTTCGTTCTGTCGTCACCTGAGTTCATTCTCTGCAACCCATTTCTCTATTACTATCTTGGTAAAAACGGACTCTTAGGTAGCTTCCCTTTCCTCTCTCTTCTTGTGAGAGTTGGGCATATCTTAGTCTGTCAAATCTCTGATCCGTCATTTTTTTCTGCCACTCAGTTAGACATCACTTTCAAACATGGGTGCTTCCTTCTACAAACTAACTTTACTTTTGTTTGGGATTAAAAGGTGTGTACCACCATGTCTGGACCTAAGCTTTTCTTTATCTGATACTTGCTCTATAGCAGGCTGGCCTTGAACTCAGATCTGTTTGCCTCTGTCTCCTGGATTAAAGGCGTGTTTGTATTCTAGCCAGATCATACAGACCTAGAACATCTTTGGATGTGATTTCTTGCCAGAACAGCCATGTTCTGAACTAACATTCCTCTACACATGTGTCTGTGTGTTATATGCTCGTGTGGGCGTGGAAGCACGCGCCTGTGCATGAGCGTATGTGCTTGAGGAGGCCAGAGGTCAACTTCAGGTGCCGTTCCTTAGGAATCATCCATGCTAATATTTTGAGGCAGGGTCTCTCACTGGGAACTGGGGCTTCCAATTATGCTAGGCTGGTCAGCAAGCCCCAGGGATCTGTTTATCCCCATCTCCCCAGAGCTGTCCTTAGAAGTACATGCTGCCACACCAGCCTTTTCACATGGGTACGAGTCCTTACAGGGCAAGCCCTTTACCAAGAGCCATCTCTCAGCCCCTTCTGGAGCTCTTCTGAGAGGACTGCCCTGTTTCCCTGTAAGGGAATGCCAAGCCACCCATAAAACTTCGACCCAGAATTTACCCTGCCTATATGATGTGCAGGGATAAAACCAAAGCAGAGATTGACATTGCCTGGCCCAACCTGAGACCCATCCCATGGGAGAGAGCCAAACCCAGACACTTTTAATGAGACTCTGCTATGCTTGCAGAGAGAGGGAGCCTAGCACAGCTGTCCTCTAAGAGGCTCCACCCAGCAGCGGAAAGAAACAGATGCTAAGACTCACAGCCAAACCTTAGGTAGAGCGCAGGGAGCCTTGTAGAAGAGTGGGGGAAAGGATAGAAGGACCCAGGGCCCAGGGGAGCTTAGGGAGACTGAAGCACCAACCAAGGTTGATGCACGGACTGGACCTAGGCCCCCTACACAGATGTAGCCAATGGGCAGCTTGGTCTTCATATGGGTCCCCTAGCAAGGGGAGCTGGGGCTGTCTTTGACATAGACTCTGCTGCTTCCTTTTCGATCACTTCCCCCTGGCAGAGCTGCCTCACTCAACAGGCTACAGGGGAAGAGGATGCACTTAGTCTTGATGTAACTTGATGTGCTGTGGTGTGTTAGTGGGAGAGGACTCCCCTTTTCTGAGGAGTAGGGGAGGAGGGATGGGGGAAGGGGGAGGGAGGGGGCTATGATCCAGGTGAAAAGTGAATAAATAAATAAACAAACAAAATTAAAAAAAAAAAAAAAAGATTCCCCAGAATACTTTTTAGGAAAATTTGCATCATTACCACAACCATTTGCTGGTGAATCTGGGTTTGGTCAACTCCAGAACTTTGGAGTTACTTGCTTATTTTTCTCAGAGCCACCACTCAGTAATGTGGCACAGGGCCTGAGATGCAGTATAGCATTTACTGCTGTAAATAGATCACTTATAAGTGTAAGCACCACGGAGGAAGTGCAGATCTCCAGACGCTTCTGCAGAGGGACAGGGCACTCTGAGTTGGGGCAGGACATGGTGGTACATGAAGATCTGGGGGGAGGGGGTTGAAAGAAAGCATTGTTTTAAATAGACTGTCTTAGTCTTACTTGCTGTGGTGAAACACCTCAGCAAAAGCAATGTAAGGGAAAGAGTAATTTGGCTCGAAATACCAGGTAATCCGCTATTAAGGGAAATCAAGAGCGTGGTAAACTGAAGCAAGCAGCGCGCGCGCACACACACACACGCGCACACACACACACACACACACACACACACACACACACACACACACACATCCAGTTCGCTTTCTTCTCTTGTATAAAGTTCAGGATTTCTTGCTCAGGGGAGCCATAGCCCCTGTGGGTGGTCTTCCTGCCTCAATTAGCATAAAATAATCTGCCATCAACATGCCCAAAGTCCAACTAGGTCTAGCTAATCCCTCACTGAGACTGTTTTCTAAACTTCCTCTAGATTGTCTCAAGTTGCCAGTGAAAACGAAGAATCACCCAAACCCTGAAAGATGAGAAGGATCGTGGCACAGGGAACCAGGGAAAGGGGATCCTAGGGGCGGGGACATGAATGTTGGCGTTATAATAAACCCACGGAACTGCTGTTAATGATCGCGTAAGAACATACAGAGTCGCGCCAGTACTGCCTTTCCAGCTAGTCAGAAAGGTGCCTTTTAGGATGTCCTTAGGGCTGGGGTGCGCCTCAGCCATGGAGTATCCACTTAGCATCAGGCCCTGTGGTGGACCCTCAGAACCCATCTCCTAAGTGTCCCCCATATCTGTTTGTGAACGCACATATGAAATAACCATTCAGGTTTTGTACTCTGCTCTACTTCTCTGGACTGAACAGGGAAATATTTGAGGCAATATCTCCTTTGGAGGCCCTGTGCATTTTATCCCCTGGAAAACACATTTCTGTAGAAGGCTGATATTTTTTTTTTTTTTTAACCACATAGTATTCTGGAAAGGACAGGTTGAGGGCTTCATCTGCTGTGTCCCTATCTTCCCTCCAAGCGATCCCTCCTCCTTGCAGGTACTTCCATTATGACGTCACCCCTCCTGCTATGTCCAAGAAGCTTTTTTACCAGAGTCTAAACAGACACAGCTTCCCAATCTTTCTCCAAGACTGTGAGCTAAAGAACACTTTTTAATTTATAAACTACCCAGCTTGAAGTGTTTTGCCACAGCAACAGAAAGTGGACAAATAAGGACACTCATATCTATGGTGGAGAACACTTTTGCCTGGCCACTCCCTTACACCACAACCTTCTGATAGTTTTGTGGTTATGTGAAAGAATGAGTGTCCAGACACCTTCAATTACACCATGGCTGTCAACAGTATAAATGAAGGAGACTACTTATTTTTGACACGTAATAAATAAATCATATGGATCTGAAGAGATGGCTCGGTGATTAGGAGCACTGGCTGCTTTTCCAGAGGACCCAGCACCTACATGGCAGCTCACAACTGCCTCTAATTCCCGCTTCAGGAGATCTGACACCCTCACACAGACATGCATACAGGCAAAACAGCAATGCACATAAAATAAAAATAATTTTGCTTTGAGACAGGGTCTTGCTATGTTGCTCAGGCTGGCCTCACGGTTATAGCAATCCTCTTGCCACAGCCTCCTGAGTGCCCCTCAGGTGCCCACCTCAAATTACGGAGTCTTAACTGAATATAACTTACTAAAATATTCATAGGATAATGGTTTAAACAGGCTAGGAATGAGAATTAACTTCTGACCCCTCAAACTTAGAGACTATGAGTTCTTGGTTGTAAAAATTTTCTAGTAAATAGAATAATCTCGACTATTAAATCAGACAGTTTTAAAAGCTACTACTATTTTGATTCACAGAGAGACAAACGTATAAAATATTTATACATTCTTATCAACAAAATAAAACCCAAAGGTATTTATGAGATAATAGAAACAATTACAAACACAAAAGTCAAAGCTCCATAGTTTTGCTAATTCTACATGAAATTGAGGCTGGGCATATATACAGCCTACTGAAGATACATCATGTGTTAAAAGAAATCTATACTAATACACATCGATTCTAAAACTTTTAGGGAGACCCTGAACCTCTCAGCAGTGATCTGTCAATTTAGACAACTGGTCTGCAGATGCTCAGGAGGTCATTATGTGAAAACTTGACTGCTCGGTTCTACAAAGTTGTGTCTAACCCGCCCCACCCCCCTAATCTCTGAGGCTCCTCCCTAAAGGTCAACAACAACAAGTGAGGTGTTACAATTCTGGTTGTGTTATTTACATTAGCCTCCCTATGATAAAGTACCGGGCTAACAGGATTTAACGGAGGAAAGCTTTATTTTGTCTCTCAGTTGAGAGAGATCACGGTCTATCTTGACAGGAAGGGTTGGTGGTTACTTTAAAACTATGGCGGTGAGAACTAGCTTACATGCAGCTGGATCAGGGAGTAGAGGGAGGGAGATGCCTCTGTTCAGCTCGGGCTCTCCTCTCTTCCTTTTTATTCAGTTCTGAGACTCCAGCCCACTGGACGGATGTGTTCACATCCAGGCAGGGTTAGCCCCCTCACTTATTCCTCTCTGGAAGAGATCTGATGGACACACGGATGCCCTAGGCATTTCTTTCTTTAATCAAATTGCAACCAGAGCTCACAATCTGTGGACTATACTAACTAGAAACTTCCAGTCTTGTTGGAATTTAACTGTTGTGCTGGATGCTGATAGCCTTCTTAAGGTCTCTCCCAGGACACTACATCCACAGTAGTGGCCAGGTCATCCTTACACCTTTAAGACCTTCTATCTTTTCATCGTCTCCTTTAAGAAATGGGGGCCCCCAAGGTCATATCTCCATTGTTCTTTTCCTATTCCATCCTCCCTTTAATTGATGATTCCAGGCTGGTGATTTTTAGCACCTGTGCCAGACTTTCCCTTCTTTCAGTGATGCCTCCCAGGCTCCTCAAACACAACAGAGCACCAGGCATTTTCTTCCTTTGCTGGTAGCTGCTCCTATGACGATGGCCTTGCTTTTACTCTTTTCCCTAGGGATCTAGAGTGGAAATTTTGTGATTAGATTTGAGTGCTCTTCTACCTTCCCTCCTCAAACCATCACCGCCTTCGTGATTCACTCATTCATCCTCCATTCCATTTCAGTTCTTTCTCCTCTCTCTCTCCCTCCCTCCCTCCCTTCCTCCCTCTCTACCTCCCTCCCTCCATCCCTCTCACCTTCCCTCCCTCCCCCCCCATGTATGTGGGAGGGGACACCATGGCCATTCAGTCAGCACAGAGGACAACTGTGTGGAACATCCCATGAACAATCAAGAAAATGCAAGTCGTGGATGAAAATGATAAAGATAGAAGGTTTCTTTCCCAAGGCAAGCCATTTCAGCATCATTTCCCTCCTCCCAGGTAGCCATTTCCCTCTCAGCCTATTTTTCAGTATAAAGCCAAATGTCCATTAACAAAGCAGAAGACTAATCCTTCACTTGTGATCCAATTAAAATCTGCCAGAAGGTATCCCGACCCACTATAAATAATGCAGACTCGCGGCATGTTGTTAAATATGTATGTCACGTGAGTTGCAGGTCTTCTGGCCTCTCTGGCCCCTCTTGATATTTACAGAACTGGCCGCAACCTTCTCTGAAACTTCTCCTTGGCTTACTAGTCACAGGGAGTGGCTGGGTCTCAAACGGTCTGTCATTTGTCTGGGATGCAAAGCTCACTGCTGCTGGCTACAGATGCCCTCCCCGCAGAGTGGTTCTAGCCAGCGCACCTGCCCACAGCTGCCTTAAGTCTCCTGACTTCTCTTGACCCTCCAGCTCCCTTTGGGGTCCCTGGGCAACCCATACAGGCAGTTGTCTGGCTTACAATGATTCAACCTGAGAATTTATTATTGCCGTTGTTTGAGTTTTCAGCTAATTTTTTTTAGTGTGTGTGCACGCATGCGTGCATGTGTCATAGCTCATATGTGAAAGTTGGAGGACAACTTGCAGGAACTGGTTCTCTCCTTCCACCATGCGGGTGAATAGGTCAAGTTCAGGTGGACAGGTGCCCTTTGTCTGATGAGCCATTCATTGACTCATTTGTTGTTGTTGTTTTGGTTTGGGGTTTTTGTTTTTTTGTTGCTGTTGTTGGTTTTTATGCAGTCTCACTATGTATTCCTGGTTGTCTTTAAACCCATTGTATAGAGTAGGCTGGGCTGGAACTTTGGACAATCCTCTTGCCTCTGCCTCCTGAGTGCTGAGATTTTAGGCATGTGACAACACATGTATCTCGATTTTTTTTTGAAGTTATTGGTTTGGGGTTTTTGTTTTGTTTTGTTTTGTTTTGATGTTTGTTGTGTTTTGCTTTGCTTTGCTTTGCTTTTCATGCTGGAGATAGAGCTCACGGCCCAGCACATGTGCTCAAAGCACTCTACCACTGACCTGTGCCCCTGGCCTCCAACAACAAACTCCCAGTTGTAAGTTGCTACCAACTCAGGAAACACCTGAACTTTATGTTGTGAATTTGGCTCTTTTCTGAGCTAGCAGTAAGTACTACCATCTCTTTGCAAAGCCAGGTCACAAGGAGGACACCCACCGCCTCTGCTCTGCGCTAGGCGACTAAGATCAAGGCATTACACATGTTTTCATTTGGAAACTTCCTGACCTGCAGTGAGCTTGCCCAGGTGTTCTCCACAGCAAGGAACCTCTGAGGCAGCCTTCTCTTGTGGATGAGAGCCGCGTTGACCAAAGTGGGTTACGTTCTCACCAACCAGCAAAGGAGCCCCACATGCACAGATGAAGGCAGGCCGGGAACGGCCACACTGGCGTCAAAAAGACTACTAGGCTAATCCAACATTTCTGAGGCAGCCACTGTGCCACCAAGTCCTGAGGAAGGTGCTGAAAATACTGACAGGTGAATGACATGGCAGGCATAGGTGTCACCTGCTCAAACTCAAATGTGTGCTGCAGAGCTGATGTGTGACAGACATGTCTACCCTAGAAAGAGAGCCCACACCAGATTAAAGGAATGACCACACCACCAAAGGCCAACTTGGTGAACCAATGAGTTCTTACTTTTGTTTATTTTTGTTTCATTAGTTTTTGTTTTTTGTTTGTTTTGTTGTTGTTTTTTGTTTGTTTGTTTTTTGAAACAGTGTTTCTTTGTGTAGCCTTGGCTGTCCTGGAACTCATTCTGTAGAACAGTCTAGCCTCAAACTCACAGACATCTGCCTGCCTCTGCCTCCCTGAGTGCTGGGATTAAAGGTGTGTGCCACCACTGCCCAGCTACCAATGAGTTTTTATTGGGATCACGAACAGGCACATGGGTGAGGAGTTATACAGGACAGGGGAGGACTCAAAAGCAGCCCCACCAGCCAAAGCCCATCCCAACACCGAGGATGGCACTCAGATGCTGCCGCCCCAGAGCTCTATGCACAACTTGCAGATGGCTCTCCGGGTCCGCCTCTCAGTAGCTAGGCTGGTGAGAGCCCCATCCCCAGAAGTTACTAACTCCTTCTATAAAACTGGCATGAGCCTTTCAAAGTGAGTTCCAGGACGGCCAGGGGTACACAGAGAAATCCTGTTTCGGAAGACAGAAATGATGATGACGATGATCATAAAAGGAAGGAAAGAAAGAAAGGAAAAGAGAAAAAGAAAAGAGCAATTCCAGGCAAAGAGATCAGTGTGTGCATATCCAGCAAGGACACACAGCTTTTCCAAATAGAGTGTAAAGGCTAGCAGCTTTGCGGAGCTAGTGAAGGCAGCTTTGTAGTTATGCTAAGAAGGTTGTGTCATAGGTCATGTCAAGGATTGTGACTTTCATTGTATGTTGCTAAGCAGAAAGCTACAAGCTGTAGAAAGTGCTTTGCACTGTATGAGATACCTGGGAAAGGGAAGAACCTAGAGGCTGCAGTACACATTTAGGCATGTGCCTGAAATCCCAGCACTTGGGTGGTA
This sequence comes from Acomys russatus, assembly GCF_903995435.1. Lineage (NCBI taxonomy): Eukaryota > Metazoa > Chordata > Mammalia > Rodentia > Muridae > Acomys > Acomys russatus. The sequence continues at coordinate 29,765,299 of NC_067139.1, read as the reverse complement.
GAAGCAGATGGATCAAGAGTTCAAGGCTAGCCTCTGCTATGTAGAGTTTGAGGCCAGCACAGCCCACATGAGACACTATATCCAACAACACAACACAACAAACAAACACCTTCCAAAACATATGATTCATTAAAACCTCATGTAAGTGTTTATATAATCCATCTACTTGACAGATAACCGCAGACGCTTTCTAAAGCTAAAGTAACTTAGAAGTACTCAAAGGGGCAGAAAGAATAAGCTGGGCACCAGTGTTAATAAGCTGAGCCTATTAATCTTGCTCATGGAGTTCCTGGGAAGAACAGAAAAAGTTCAGTTGTCTGTGTAATCACATGGAGTGGGCCCAGTTTCCCAGCTGCAGGCATCCGGTTTGAAGTACTTGCTAGTGCTCTTAACAAATCTGTCCAAATGACGAGCTGGCAGATATTGATGCCTCTACCAGGCTTGTGCCAAAAGATCAGTTTAGTCAACAAAGTGTCTCTGAACCTTATCCCGGTAGAGAAAACATAAGTCAATATGAAAAAGACTCTGGAAGAAGGAACCTAATGGAAAACTCAAGTCCTTTCTGGTTTGGCCTGCTGCTAGGTCCCATGTTGGCTTCATGTTGAAGAAAAGCCCAGAGAAATGACAAGTGACTATAGTGTAAGAAGAGACAGAGACAGATGACTCCACAGCTGCTTCCTCTGAAGCGCCAAGCGCTCCTGCCCCTCCCCAGCACACTGTGCACACACTCCCCCGATTGTTGTCCCACACAATCCCTGGCCTCAGAGTTCCACATTTGTCAGTGACAGGTGGAGCAGCAGCTGCCCGGCACAGCTGCGCTCTGAAGACCAAGGTTAGGAGGGGGCACCTGGAAAACTCAGTCCCAAGTGCTGTCTTGGAGGTGGGTGGATGCTAGCAGAGTGTACTATTGGAGGAACCGGGGGTCTTTAGTAGCATACTAAGAAACCCAGGATGGGAAAAACTTCAAAATCTAACTTGAAGATGGAAGAAAACAATTACCGAAGATCCTTGAGGAGTTTCATATCCACAGCTTTGTGTAGTCTACGAAGATGCATAGGCTGGTGAGATAGCTCAGGGGGCAAAGGCATTTGTCATGCAAATCTGATGGCTTGTGTTGAATTCCTGGACCCAAAGTGGCAGAGGAGAACTGACTCCCCAGCAGTGTCCTGTGACCTATACACACACACACACACACACACACACACACACACACACACACACACACAAATAAAATAGAAATAAAAAGTAAAAGCCTGAGTCCTGTGCTGTTTTAAACACCAAAACCATGTCTTTCCTAGCTGTTCTGACACAGACATTATTTTTTGCATCCTTGCAATCGGTAGATAAATAAATGAAGGAGCCATATCTGGCTTTCCCATCAACATTCATTTTGCTAGTGTATCTCCGGAATAGCAATCGAGGAGAAATCAGTTTGATTTGTACAACAGATTGTACTTGAGATCTTAGTTTTTAGTAATTTAAAACAGAAGTTGAATTTTCAAGTTCAAAAGTATAACTTTTATAATATACCTTAAAAGAGGTTTTTATTTTATGTGCGTGAGAGTTTTGTTCTCATAGGTGTCTGAATCAGAAGAAGGTGGCAGATTCTTTCTGGAACTGCAGTTATGGACAGCTGTGAGCCCCCATGTAGGTGTTGGGAATTGAACCTGGGTTGTCTACAAGAACAGTAAGTGTTCTTAGCCACTGACCAGTTTCACTAACCTTATAATATGCTTTTTAATAATTTCTCCCTTAAACTTTAGACTAGGAAGATAGAAGTCAGGAGAAATCATGGGTCTGTGTATAAGTCTGGGCACTTACCAAAAGACTGTATGTATGATTCTGAATAACCATTTTCCTATTGTAACTACTTCACATTTTTAGTATCTGGTCCCAACTATCATTTCACTGTCCCTTTGAAGAAGTAGCACAGGGCTGGGAGTGTGGCTGGGTGCCAGAGTGTCTGCATAACATGCAAGTACATTTACTGTTTCGATAATTTTCCATGACTTAAGCCATGTGCTCAGTAAGCAATAGCTGTTATTAATACGGCAATCTGTGAGGCCCAGCTTGCTCCAGGACTCACTTATATTTTGTGTAAATATATAACACATGTCTTATGACACTGTTTTTTTTAAGGTGTGGGATGTGATGTATTTGTAGATTATGAAATTGATTTTGTGGGTTTCAGCAAGAGCTTTACCAAAAGTGACGCAAAGAAGAGACGTTCTGACTACATCCTATAGGGTAAGAAAAAACGCTTGTGAACCATGTTCTGGTTGTATGCTTGTAGGGTGTGTCTATAAAGTGCATTTCTTCTTGAGTTGCAATAACAATTTGGAGAGTTACTAGCACAAAGTGTATATTGTCCCCGATCCCTTGATAAGATGGAATGAACCCAGGCCTCCTAGGTGCCGGGCAAGCGCTCTTCCACCCAGCTCCATCTCCAGTTTCTAGGCGCACTTAATTTTAATGAACACAATAAAGTGAGCATTCATTCTAGAACAAAGAAAAACACACTTTTTGGTATCATTAATAATCAGATCTCTTTTATATTCATAGAAATGATTGCTTAACTTTATATGTGGTATTAAGGGTATTCAAACCATTTCAAAGAAGTTTTCTACCCATTTTTTTTCACTCATTTGAGAATTCGCATCTGTTGACAGTATTCACCTAAGTGGGTCGCCATTCCTCCTATGTTTGCCTGCCAGAAAACAATAAGCGGTGGCTTATCCCCATGGCCAAGGTGTGACAACTCCCCCCCCCACCTTTATGACACAGATTTATAACAACACAGGTTTTCAATTGAAACAGATGAAGAAGAATTCTAATCAGTCTATAAAACGTTCACCCCATCCATCCACACGCACCCCTCCTTCTTAAAACCCTGTAGAAGTGACACTCTTGCCTCCATCATTATGTCGTGTGGTGGAAGAGGCAAAGTAGGGAACACAAAGGACCATCATCCCAGAGGAGGTCACTGATAACATTTTGTACCTGTTGGGGGACACCTGGAGGAACCACACACTCCACTGAAAACTTGAAAATCACAAGTCACCTGAGTATTGAGTCTGCTGCCCTTAGCACTCACTGAGGGCTGTGTCCTGGAGCACAGCTGTTGGGGGGACTTGGAGCTTTGGATGGCATTGACAAATGTGTCATTTCCTCTTTCCCTGGTTAAACTGTTGGCTATTTAAAGATGAAATTCATTTCTAATGGAAGGGGCTTTGCATAGAAAGCAAGAACAGAGACTCCAGGAGGCAAGGAAGGTCCCAAGAGTCCCAGAATGCGCACTATCCGTACTTGACACTGTTTGCTGAGCATGCACTCCTGGCACTACATCAGGAGCTTGACACAGAGACGTTTTTCTAAGGAGGTGAGAATACAGAAACCCCAACTTCACCCGCTCAGGTATACTCTGGAAACAAGACAAGCGAGGAGAAGAACCACTATGCTGCAGGAGCTGGTGAAGAGCAACAGTGATTTTCAATGTCTGAGTTGAGGCTTGGGGGAAGATGCAGGGTGTCAACCTCTGGGAAACTGAGGTTAAAGCCACAACATCCATCCAAGATGTTGCAACGGAGGCAAAGCAGGATGAGTACATCAGATTCAGAACCGGTGGTTTCTTTTGGGTTTTCTTTAAGCCACTGGTTCTCAACCTTCCTAATGCTGCGACCCTTTAATACAGTTCCTCCTGGTGTGGTGACCCCAGCCTTACAATTGTTCTTGTTGCTGCTTCATAACTCTAATTTTGCTACTATTATGAGTCGTGATGTAAATATCTGATACGTAGATGGTCTTTGAAAAGGTTGTTTGACCCTCCAAGGGGGTTGAGACCCACAGGTTGAGACCCACTGGTCTAATCATTACATGTGTTCATGATGCTCGAGGCAGCCAGCGATTGCTGCTATGCTTAGTGAGTCAGGAAGGCTCTGGGACAGACAAGGCTGGAGAGGAGGCCAGGGCCACTGTAGTTTCCCATACGGAAACTAAAGTGGGAACACACACAAGCTGTGGCTTACCCCGTTGCTAACACACATCTAATGTGCTAGGATTGGGCTGGAGGTGTGGCCTAGTTTGTGCAGTGCTTGTCTAGCGTGCATGAGACCCTGAGCTCGGATCCTAGCACCACGCGAACTGAGTGTGGTGGCAAATACCCTTGGATGGTAGAGGCTCGTAAAAGTTCAAGGTCATTTAAGGTTACCTAGGCTGGCCTGGAAGGTAGGAGGCATTGTCCCAACCTTCCCCTGACCAAAACCAAGTATACCAAACCCAAACGAGACAAACACATTGCGATAAGAAAGGCTGTTCAGGGGGCTGGAGAGATGGCTCAGTGGTTAAGTGCATTTGCTGCTCTTCCAGAGGACTTGGGTTCGATTCCCAGCACCCGCACAGCAGTTTACAACTGTCTGTGGCTCCTGTTCCAGAGGATCTGGAACCCTCACACAGACACACATACAGGCAAAACATCAATGCATGTAAATAGATACATAAACCTCAAAAAAAAAAGATTGTTAAATGAACTTTGCTACCTCAAAAGAAATACTTAGAACTTTTTGTTGATTTTTTTATTTGTAACTACACCCAAAAGCTCATGGTCCCTTTAATGCCATCTCGGTGCTTGAGTCGAGACCTCTATGGTAAGCAATGGGCTGTTCTCCATGCAATCACCTCCCAGGCTAATCTTAATGGCTGTAGGAGCAACTGTGTAAATTCTCCATTCATTTTCTTTTTAGCATACATTAATTGTATAAACTAATAGGTTTCATTATGGCATTTTCCCAAGTATAGATGCTTACCATGCAGCTTGGAAACAGGGGAGAGTTGTGTTTCTGGGTCTAGCTTCTTTCCTTTAACATGGTGGTCTACAGTTCCATCTCATCATCTTGTTCTTAAATGGTTGAATACTAAATATTCCCCTTGCATCCTTACCATACACAGCTTAACCCCTTGATTTCCACATGCCACTTAGGCAGCTAATAGAGTCTCCTAAAGGAAATGCTGTTTCCGGAGATCTTTTGTCCTATCTTGAGGTAAGATTACTAGGCCACGTGGGATTACACGTTTTCACAAGTGTTCTTATGGCCTTTGATACTCAGATCAAAGAGGGCCTGGTACTTACTGTTTTGCTCCAAGTGAGGCCCGTGGTGTGGTGCTCCTTGATGTAGGCTTGCAGCTCGCTCCAGATGTTGAGATAGGACCTCACCCAATCCACATGGCGCAGATCACTTCGTCACAAGAGAGAGTGGACGAGAGCAGAGTTAGGACTAGAAGTACAGTTTTACCCACTGTTGTCTGGTAGCCAGAGCTCCAGATGAGTCCAGAGCAATCATCCTCTAGCCAGAAGAAAACACTGAGAAGGGGGGGGGGGGTACCCTGAGCGCTCCAGAGGGAGACGGGAAGCTCTCTGCTTCACTTATGGACAGAGACCCAGGGAAGGGGACCTGGCCACAGGGAGCTGACACAGGAAGCGAGCCATTCCTAGTGGAGGTGTCTAGGGAGAGCAGCAGACTGTTCCTTCTGACCTTCTCATACAAAATAAAGAACAACATGCTGCTAGGGGTGAGAACAGCATTAAAAAAAAAGGAACAAAATTATTTAGCTTGTTTTCTAGTAGTTCAGCGGTTATTTGGTTTTAGCAGTAGGACTGGCTGGAGACCTCTACTCATGATGAGTGATGGGCAAGTTTGGTATTGTAAGGAAAGTGTTTCCTTACCAGCAGGCAAGACCCCATACTTCTAAAGTGATTCTCACTGAGGAGCCTTAATTGGGTGTTCTTGACAGTGTGAGCTATATGGGGATAGATCAGATTTTGTTGTATTTATTTAATGAAGGGCTAGTCGAAAGCTTTTCATAATAGGGCTAACATGTGGGACTGTGAGAGCTGTTAGAATAGGCAAATGGTTACATTTCTTTCCTAAAATATGTTATTATTAAATCTTTGAGAATTCATATTTTAATCACACTCATCTTGGGCAATTTCTGCCTCCACAATCTTCTTTCTCTCATTTTGAAGAAAGCACTAGTCATCAGATAATGAAAAACACTGAGTTTTGAGTTGGCAAAGGCCTGATGATATATACTCTGGCCACTAACTGGAGAGAAGCCCACAAGGAAACCTCTGTTATTAAGTCCCTTGACAACAGAGACTCTTCTCCACACACACATTGCTTTCTTTGCAGTGTTCTGAGTGCCAACACCATGCCTAGAGCCTGCTGCAGCAAGCCATGGTTTGGATGGGACACGATCCTCACAGTGTCAAATGTTTGAAGACTTGGTCCCAAGCCACTGTCGTTGTTTTAGAAGGTTATGCACCCTTTAAGAGGTGGAGTCTACTTGTAGGAAGCTGGTCACTGTAAGGTGGCCTTCCAGCCTCTAGCCTGGAGAGCCCCATTTCCTGTCCCATCTCCCAGATATGAGCAGTCTCTCACTGCTCCAGCTGCCAAGCCAGGCCTATGGCCATGCCTTCCCAGCCATGGAGGTCTTTACTTCCTGAATCATGAGGTAAAATGAGCCTCTCCTGTCTTAGTTTGGTTCTGTAGGTGTTTTGTGACACCAGTGAGGAAGTGATAGTGTAAGGACTGGATTCTGGATCACTCTGTTTTCTTCTGCAGTTTCAGATTTGCTGACTAGAATCTACAAGGCTGATGTGTCTCCTCTCTGTGTGTGCACTTACACAACACACAGACACTGCAAGTCACACACTCTAGACACAATCAGATTGTACATTTGACACAACTTCTACTGAAAATTCTAGCAACCAATGAGGGCCAAAGTTGTATAGGCAAATGTGTGTTTTTTTTTTTAAATACTATTTTAACACTTTTTAATACTATTGGAGAATTATTTTGATCTGGAGAAAGTTCCAGAAAAAAATGTATGAAGGAGTAATTGCATAGAAAAATTCTAACAACCAATGAAGACCAAATTTATGTATGCAAATGTGTTTCTCTCTTAACCATTACAGTATTATTTTGATTTAAAGAAAATTCTAGGGAAAAAAAAACCTTATAGGAAGGAATAACTGCATGGTGCCTTTTACCTGAAGTTAGCATCTAGGAGATTAGTTGATTAGTTGATTAGCAGGATCCGAACACAAGAAAGCTGAGAACCTCCCTCCATTTTCATTGACTTTGGAAGCTGTGAAGCCACACCCTGGCAAAGCCAAGGCAACTGACTAGCTCAGTTCATATAGACAAAGGATCCAAAAGCCAGCCAAGCCAGTTGCCTGGGAAGCACAGAAGCAGAGTTTTGGCCCACAGCCCTTCTGTTCTAACCACAGGGCAGCCTGCCTTTCAGCTCTTTCTCCTACAGGCCTGCCACTTGAGCAACACAGAGAAGGCCCTGTGGAGAACTTGGGGGGACCCACCCACAAAGGGTGTGAGGCTCCTGACAATCATTAGTTCACCAGTGCATTCTCAGCACTCAGTGGCCTGAGGCAGGAGGATCGTGAGTTTGAAGCTAGCCACTGGGTTCCATAGCAAGATCGTAGTCTCAAAACAAAGAAACAGGCAAAAAAGAAAAAAGAAAGGCAGAAAAAGAAAAAAACAAAAAACAAAACAAAAAAAACCTCCTAGAAAAAGCCTCCTGGGTTAGATAGTGGTAGGTATTTGTATATGCTATGCTCTTTTCTATGTTCTGTGTCAAGTGTCTCTCCTGGGTCTGATATTCAGATCTGCCTTAGGAGATAGTGAGATGACAGCCTAGAGAGCTCAGGTCCTCTGATTTCCTCGCATCTGAGCATCCTGGAATAAGAAGAGATGTCCTTAGGAGGCCCCATGCTTGCCAACCAATGGCTGCTTCTGCCAGTACCACTTAAGAGTTCAGACGGGGAATGACTATAGTCCAGAGCCAGGCAGTGGAAGACTGCAGCTCTTATTTTAGTCTCAATTCTTCCATTAGTTACCAAGGACTGGTAGTTACCAAGTACCAGCTGTGATCTCATTGGAGGGTGAGGACTCTTACGACAATCAGTAAATAGGTTAAGAGACATTTTCCTAGGTATCTCCACAGCCTGGCCTATCTCCATTTGATCATATTTTCCTTCTAACCTCAGATCAGTCTCTCTAGGATCCATTATCTGGGCTGTAGATACTAGATCCTCCCATGCTGGTTCCTCAGACAAAACCCCTGGGTTCACCTGTCTTTTCAACAGCTGTCAACAGTTGTTGCTCATACAACAGCTGTCTGTCCTCCAGGTCCTATTTCAGCTCAGATTCTGGTTTCACGCCCCATTTGCCTAGTTCACAGTCTCACCAATCTCGGTTTTGGACTCCTCCATCCCTCCTATCTAGTCATTTTGATCAGTGGAAATTTCCACTGGACTTGGTGGCACATGCCTGTAATTCTGTAACTCCAGCACTTGGGAGGTGGAGACAGCAGAAAAGCCATGAGTTTGAGGCCAGCCCTGGATATCATCAAGAGACTCTGTCTCAAAACACGAAAGAAAAATGTTCTGTGATATAGGCTCAGTCTTTAAGTACAGCAACTCAAAATGGGAGTGACATGTGGTCATGTGTGGACAGGTTATTCATTGAAAGAAAATGAAGGCAGCTTCCTTTCTAAAACACATGTGTCATCCAGGAGTCAGATTTACCTCTCCATATGGCTTTCCCTACAAAAGTGGGATTTTACAATTTATTTAAAAAATGAAAAATTTCTATTCATGCTTGTATGTGTGTGCCCCTGTGTGAGCATGTGCAGGTGCACGGAGATGTCTTTGGAGGCCAGATGAGGGTGTTGGCTCCTCTAGAGCTGAAGTTGTGGACTGCATGAAGCAATCACCTCTGGCCCTCTGGAAGAGCAGAACCTGCCTCTACGCACTGAGAACTCTCTCCAGCCCCTCCCTTTGTTTTCTTATTGCATTTATTCATGTACTTTGCGTGTGTATTTGTGGTGGCGTGCATTCCAGGTGCACGTGGAAGTCACCAGACACCCGTGAGAGTGGATTCTCTCCTCTACCACACTCGTTACAGGAACTGTAATCAGGTCATCGAGGTACGGTGGGTGGCAAGAAGCTTGCTGAGCCACCTCAAGAGCCTGTGGGCCAGGCAGATGTCACATTTGCTCTGTAGCAAAGATAACCTTGAACTTTGGATCCTTCCCTTTTGCCTTGAAAGTGCTAGGTCACAGGTTCGAAGCTCAGATATGGGATTTTAATCCCAAGGTTACTCAGTGTACCAATGAAGATACTAGGACAGAGATCCGTGACTAAATATAGTTAAGTTTTAGGAGCAAATGCCTGACAGATGGTCAATTGAAAACACAGCCAGTAAAAGACGGTACATACCTGTGTTTGTAGTCCTTCAGGACCCTGTTAGTGTAAAAGGTGGCAGCATCATTCATCTCCTTGACATAAGGACCAGGTTTGGGGGACTGAGAAAGCAGGACCATCACCCAAGCATAGAAGAAAAAAAAATAGGATAAGAAAGAAAATACCTTGAAGAAGCAGAAGAAAAGCAATAGAGCAATAAGTGGGAGTCAGAGGCAATGTGTGGTCTGTAAAGGCTGGAGAAACTCTGTCCCATCTCAGAGCAGGAGTCACTAGGCTCTTACAGGGTGAGAGAAAGCTGATGCACCCAGTTGGGAGGAGCCTTCCTTCTGTGCACCAGACTAGGGACAGAGGAGGCTGAAGGTGGCCCCGGAAGTCCCTGAAAGTGCAATGAGGATGCACGCATTACACGTGTGGCATCCCGTCATTACTCACCACAGCTATCCACCCCAGGGCGGGGATGCTCTCGCTGACAGCAGAGAGGTGGTTGAACATGTTGCTCCCCCGGTTTCTCTCTCGGAAGGTCTGTATCTCTTGAATCTTCTCTGATATGGGTTTTAGAAGGACAGCCACCTCATTCTGCAGGCGAACGTTGGATTGGTTACTATGGACAGACAGAACACTGTGCACACTGGCCTGAGAGGACCACCCAGGGCTTGCCGTGGCTTAGGAATTTGAAAGGAACATGTGAGCATCTTGCAGAAGAGGACGGCTTTCTTTATTATATCAAGGAAACATTTCCTTCCTCCCCTCAATCTTTTCCTTTCTCTCACCCTCTCTTGTATTTATCTCCCCATTCTCTGTCTCCCTCTCCCCTTCTCTTGTTCTTTCTTTCTTGGCAGTTATCAGGGATTGATCTTAAGTCCTCGTGGCATGCTAGGCAAGCATTGCACCCTCCAGCTCTGTTATGTTGAGACAGACAGTCTTCTGTATCTCTGGGTGCTACTGTTGTGGATTCAACCAACCATGGATTGAAAATACAATAATAAACAGTGTGGGTGACCTGTATTAAAACAAGAATAGCAGCAGCAGCAACAGCAAGCAAGCTTGCTTGTGACCCCAGCACATGGCAGGCTGAGGCAGGGGGTTTACTGAGAGCGTAGGCTACAAAGTGAGAGCCTGACTCGGAATAACAATGAAGGCAGACATGGTGTGGTAGCTCACAGCTTTAATCCCTGCGCTTAGGAGACTGTGGCAGGAGGATTGCTTTGGATCTGAGAGCAGCCTGGGTTACAGGGTAAAATCCTGTTCCTCCCACCACCCAAAAAAAGACCATTATGAATTAATGATTTATCATATTTTATGACTTTAGCCTGATTTGAGTTTCTATATGGTCCTCAGCCCATGCATAGTCACATTCATTTCTGATTATGTTACCATATGATTCCTTTAGTTACATTAAAATGATTGTCAAAACTATGTGAAGAGAGTTACAAGGTACCACTGGGATGAGAGCCCCACAGCATCACGGCTGCTCTGAAGCAGTCACCTGTGCCTTGAATGCCCTTTGCTTTCTCCAGGTGTTGAGGAGCCAGAAACAAAGTGAGAGTCTGTGAGTGCACATGGAATAGCAAATAGCAAAGACCTTGGTTTGCAGGAACAGTTGAAATGCATTCAGCAGAATTTTACTCAGCCTTGTTTGCAGGAGGGAAAATGGAAACGGTCCTTGCAACTCTTTGATTTGTTTTCTTTTTTAAACCAACATTTTAAAGGAATGGTTTTCAACTTTGACTACACACTGGAAACCATCTCCCATCTCCTTGCCACCCCATACTCATACACCTGGCCTTGGGGAGGCCTGGGCAGGAGTGGGAAGACTGGGAAATCTCCCTAGGTGGCCACAGTCACTGTTGCAACAGTGTGTCACATGCCAAAGGAAAGTCCTTTCTGACAGGAGCAGCAACCATTGGAAATAAAATTATGCTTAGCCACAGCAGCTCCTGAGATCTGCTTGTAACTGTAACTCCCTTTGGTATGTCTTTTCCCAAGCAAGACACAATACATAGAGGCTTTGGAGTTAGAAAGACCTTGGTTCAAATTTGTCCTCTGCCACTTACCATGCACAGGGCTCTGAGCAAATCACTTCAGATGACCTTTGGTTTCATTTGGCACAAATAAAAGACAACACTCCTACAGGTTACAGGAGATGATCTATTTTAAACCTCTGACCCTGGGAGGTGCACAGTAATTGCCAGTGATGGTTATGACAGCCATGTACCAGGTCACATCAGAGTGGTATTAGCTATGTTCCTTGTTGCTGTGACTAAATACTTGAGAACAAGCAACTTAATGGAGAAAGGCTGCCTGGACTTCCCTCTGTAGACCAGGCAAGACTGCAAACTCACAGAAATTCTCCTGCCTCTGTCTCTTGGTGCCTGAGGTTACGAGTGTGTGTCACCATACCAGCTTTGAAATTTTAATCTTTATAAAGCAAATATTTCTCTCTCCAGGGACTTTTGTTCAGTCCAGATTCAATGACTGGATCAATGAGGCAATGCTGGTTTTCTCAAAGGCTAGTGATTCAGTTGTGGCAAAGCCATGCGAAAGCCCCTGCTTGCCTCTCAGCCCTTGGCTAAACCATGATACATTTGATGAGTTGACATCTCTGAGTAAAGGCCAGAATATCTACATTGCTGGTGGGACCTGGCCTCTTGCCCCAAAAAGAAAAACAACCAATGTTGTATATTTACAACATTGGAGAGATTTATTAAGACCAACTTTGCTTATCTCTAATATCCCAAGAACAAACTCTGAAGTCTGAGAAGACGCAGAATTCTGGAAGATATTTTATATTGGTTATCTGGTAAGACCATCATAAATATCAAGAAAGTTGCCTTCTGCCTTAATTTGGCAATTGTGTGAAGAATTTTCATCAGTTAAAAAATGTCAAGAGAAGAAAGGACGACTCCCATTTCCACCAGTGCTAACAAACACTTTGCCCTTCATTTTGTGCCAACAGCTTCATGTGTGCTGTGGAGTGGCTCTTCCTGAACATCCACAGCTGGACTCCGGAGTGCCAGAGGGAACAGCGTGCTTAGTGTGCGGATGTCAGCGGAAAGGACCTCAGATGTCCTGTTTAGGTGTTAGGCATCTGTTAGGAACACTCAACAAATACGAGTCGAATTGCACCGATGTCAGTTAAGCCTACAAAAGTGCTTCCCACTAGACAAAAGTGTGTGTGTTGGTAAGAATTGAACCCGGTGTCTTGCACAAACCAGACAAGCTGCCTGCCAACTGAACTGAATCCCTAGTAAGAAGGCAGTAATTCAAAAGGCATGTGTGTTATTGTTATTATTAGTGTGTGTGTGTGTGTGTGTGTGTGTGTGTGTGTGTGTGTGTGTTAACTATGCATGTATATGTGTGGGCAAATGCATGTGTAGGTGAACGAGTGTGTGCCTGTGTGGAGGCCTGGAATTGACATCAGGTGTCTTCCTTGATTGCTCCCTGCTTTATTTATTGAGGCAAGATCTCTCACTGAACTCAGAGCTCCCCAGTTCTGGCAGGTGCATCGCTGCCTTGTCCTAGGGCATGGTCTTGACTTTGTGAGTGTTGAGATCACAGGCAGCCATTACTTTGATGTGGGCTCTGGGGATTCAAACTCTGGTCCTCATCCTTGACTAGCAAGTAGCCAAGTGCTTTATCCACTGAGGCATCTTCTGAGCCCTGTGTCCTGGTTTTCTGTGCTTATTTTCTTGGAGTATAATGGCGGTGGTCTCCAATCTCAGCGGCAGGGCCTGGAGAGATACGTCAGTTGGTAGCTGCACAAGCTTAAGGACAATGGGACTGGACCTCCAGAATCCACAGTTTAGAAAAGTTGTGTGTGGCTGCACCTGCCTGTAATTGCAGTGCTGGACGGCAGTGGCAAGAGGACAGAAATGAGAGAGGATGGTGGACCAGCGCCATTGCCTAGCTATCCCCGGCAATCAGTGAGAGACCTTGCTTCAAAAAATAAGTAACCGAGGAAGACACTTTTCATACACACATCCACCCACGCATGTGCACACACACTCACATGCACACCCAGCTGCTGGCGTATTTTGGAACGACTTCAAATCCTCTCCAAAATAAAACTACCCAAACCTACATTCCCTTCAGGTTTCTCTTTTCTAAGACATTCTCCTGAAGGGAAATAGATTTTTCAAGCTGTGAAGATGTGCCCCCAAATCCTTTCTGTCCCAGGTATCTTTGGAGCAAGTAGTCACACATGGTCCTATGGAGAGGACGGAGGTGAGTGAGCGAGGTCATGGTTTCAGCAAACGTTTCTGAGGGGCTGTGCTAGCAGGGCTGTGCTACCACGGAGCCTGAAGATCTGAGTTTGATCTCTAGAACCCATATAGAGGAAGGAGAGAAGCGACTGTCACAAATGGTGCAAGCACAGCTGGGCTGTCCTCGCCGGGCTGTGCTAGCCCAGCTGGGCTTGGACTAGTATCTCAGGGCTGTGTCTTTACAGCCCTTGCAACGACTCTGAACTTGAAGAACCCAGGTCTGCTATCAGCTCCATCTCTGTTTAGCTCCAGAAGGAACTGGATTGTTTTTGCAGAAAGGAAGATGGAAGAGTTTTATTAGCAAGCTTTGGAGAAACTTTACCCAAAAAGGCAAACCAGATTCTCTCTCAGGCAGTTCTGTAAGAGAGGCAACAAATTGGACTTTGACCTTAAAGATAGGCACACAACAGCAATAAAACTGGCCAGTTATTTCTAGAATCAAGGGTTGTTTTTCAAAAAAAAATTAAAATTGCATTTTTTTAAATTTACTAATTTTGTGTAAACTTCAAAAGACCGTTTGTGAGAGTCACTTCTCTCCTTGCACTGTGTGGATCCTGAAGATCAAACTCAGATCTCCAGGCTCCGTGGACGGGTCTTTTCCTCCTGAGCCATCTCACCAGACTCTGAAACACAGGCCTCTTTAAAACATATTTATCTTTCATTTTTAGTGTATGTGTGTATAGATGTGTGAGGTTATGCGCCCCCACATACGTACAGGCTTCTTCAGGGCTGAAGAGGGCAATCAGCTTCCCTGAAACTAGAGTGACAGTTATGGGCCACCATGTGGGTATTGGTAATTGAACCTAGGTTCTCTGGAAAAACAGCCAGTGCTCTTAAACCCTTAAGCTATCTCTCCAGATGCTGGAATTCAGGATTCTTGTATAGTTTTATGTCAAGTAGGAAATGGCTAAGTCACTTTGTAAAAATATTTTTTTTTCTGATTATGAAATTAATACTTGCTCATTGGAATCACTGAAAAATATAGACATTTCAAGCAAATACAGAACATTCTAAATCCACTGCTAATGTATAAAATTCTCAACAGCAAAGAGAAAATTTTGAGACGATTGTAAGAGCCAGAGGATCAGGGACTTTTCTATGAGAGTATGTCTTTTAGTAACACCAGAAACTACACCCATAAAGTCTCACCAACATGACCAAACATTGCACACATGTCAGCTGAGCAAGGATGACACCAATGAACAAGCCAAACTGAACAGGGAAAAGCACATGACCTCAACTCTAGACAAAGAACTATACACAACCCAGGAAAGCTGGGAAAGACAGAGGTAGTCCTCCCCTGAGAAGAGCACACCAAATGTTTGCCCAGTGTCAGCAGATCAGACCACACACACACACACACACACACACACACACACACACACACACACACACACACTGTGCATGTGCAACATTATATGGACTGAACAGGTTCTATTTAGGAATATATGTATTTGAAGGAGACGTATGAGGGGATTTGGAAGAAAGAAAGAAAGAAAAGGAGAAATGTAATTATAATCTCAAAAAATGAAAAAAATTAAAAGGAATGATTTTAAGAGTTGGATTCAAGCCATTGAGTCAAACCAGCAAAGTCATCAACAAGTAAAACTCCATCAACCCACTGTTAGTGAGTAACATTGGGCAACTTTCTGTTCCTGTGACAAAATGCCTGAGGGAAAACAGCTTAAAAGGAAGAAAGATTTGTCTGGCTCAGAATTTCAGAGCTTTAAGTCCACAGCTAGCTAGCTGGCTGCACCACTTTTGACAAGTCAGAGCTCCGCTGGGGATGTTAGGTGGGAAGACAGAACAAAGGAACACAGAGGGTGGTGGAAGTATTAATCCTGAAAATCGCAAGAGAAAGACCAGTTCCCCCAATTTTGAGCCAAGTTTGAAGCGAGCTTTAATTCAGGATGATGGACTCTGGCCAGGTTCATTTTTGGGTTCCCAGAAAATGGAGACGAGTCACATTTTGCAGAAGTATAAGAAGGCAAAACCATAAGGCTACCGTATTTTCAATCAGGACTAATCAGGGGAAAGTGTGCATCTTGACGTGTTTCCTGCCTGGGCACTTCCAACCTCCATGTGATCAAGCACATCTGGTCAAACAAACTTGGTTAGGGGAGTGAAAACATAAACCAAAGCCTCTAGCATTTCAGGAAATATCTGTCCTTGGGCAAGTAGGGCTATCAGTTAACGTTGGCCCTTACAGAAGTGTGATGAGGTGGGGGGAGAGAGGGAGGGTGCCAGTATACTTTTCTTTGGCATGCTCTCAATGACCTACTCCTGTAGCTATGCCCCATTTCAGAAGGTTTCCACCAGCCAGGGATCAAATGACTAACCCGTGACTCTTTTGAGAGATATTCTAGAACAGACTGTATCATATAGGTACTGCTTACTGTGAGAATTCCATCATTTTAGAAATGATGGTTTCAGACAAAGGTGGTATCATTATGGCACAGGAATTCAAAGCAAAATTTGGAGGCAGGGGATTGAGCATGGTTGAATGTGGTGCTTACCTGTATCTGTGTGTCTCTGGGCATGGTGTTGTGGGCCTGTAATCCCAATACTTGAGAGAAAGAGGCAGGAGGATAAGAAGCCCATGGCTGGCCTGGAGTGATGACCCAACTTTTTTTTTTTTTTTTTTTTTTTTTTTAGACACGGTTTCTCTGTGTAGTCTTAGCTGTCCTGGACTCACTTTGTAGGTCAGGCTGGCCTCGAACTCACAGTGATCCGCCTGCCTCTGCCTCCCGAGTGCTGGGATTAAAGGCGTGCACCACCATGCCCGGCTTGATGACCCAACATTTAAGAGAACATACTGCTCTTACAGAGGACCTGATTTCAGTTCCCAGCATGCGTGCCAAGTGTCTCACAACCTCCTGTTCCTCCTGGGAATCTGACCTTTCTAGTGCCTATAGGCATCTATATTCATGTGCAATACCCCCCTGCCATATATGGAACTACAAGTCAAAACATATCATCAAACGAAGTTTAAGATCACCCTCAGTTACATAATGAATTCAAGGCCACTGTAGGACTCATCTCTCTAGTAAAGCACACATGCATGCTTGCATATACCACACACAGAGACACATACACAAACAAGAACCAAACAATGCCCCCTTCAAAACTAACAGCTAAAAAAAACCAAAAACCAAAAACCAGTAAACTTTTAACTTTTTTCTTCTTGAGAGGAAATCTCACTAACATTCTCAGACTGGCCTAGAAGTTACTTTGTAGACCAGGCTGGCCCTAAACTTGTAATCCTCTTGTTTTCATTTCCCAAGTGTTGGGATTATAGGTGTGAGACAGGTTAGGCTTGTCTTTGGACTTTATGGTTTTTCAAAAAAATATTTTTATTTAATTTTAATTTATGGGCATTGGTGTGAGGATGTCAGATCTTGGAATTAGAGACAGTTGTGAGCTGCCATGTGTGTTATCTTTCAAGAGGCATCCACTTTTGTTTTTGAGACAGGACCTCCCATTGGCTGGAGCTTGCTGAGTAGATAAGGCTGATTGGCTGGCTAGTGGACCACAGAGACCCTCCTGTGTCTGCTCCCAATACTGGAACTACAAACAGGAACCACCATGCCCAGCTTTTTCAAATAGGTTCTGTGGATCGACCAACCCAGGTCCTCACGCTTGTGTGGCAAGCCTGCAATCCTCTGAGCTACCTCCCCAAGCCTGTGGACCTTTTAGTGATTAGATCCCACAGCATTTAAATAAGCCTCTAGGAAACTTATAGTGAGCAATATTTCTTAGCAAACCACAGTAACCAAATATCAACCATCATTACTTTGGCTTTTTACTAATATTTAGTTTTTACTTTTTGAGTACCACAACTGTATGGGATATCACAATTGTTATTATATTGAATGATAAACACATTTCTTGAAATTTTAAAAATATAGGTTAAGCCGGGCAGTGGTGGCGCACGCCTTTAATTCCAGCACTCGGGAGGCAGAGGCAGGCGGATCATTGTGAATTCGAGGCCAGCCTGGTCTACAAAGTGAGTGTAGGACAGCCAGGACTACAAGAGAAACCCTGTCTCAAAACAAACAAACAAAACAAAAATAAAAATATAGATTACAAAAATCCCCGTTGTAGGGTCACTAAACTGTCTTGAGAACACTGAAGAGGACTGGGGGTGCAGTTCAGTTAGCACTGGTAACGCCCTGGGTTCAGTTCCCAGCACTGCATAGAAAGGTGTGGTACACATTTCACAATCCTAGCACTGAGTAGGCAAAGGCAGTTATCTTCAGCTACATAAATGGAGGCCAACTTGGGCTACTTGAGCCTTTGCCTCAAAACAGCAAAACAAATCCCCAAACCACTGAAGGATCCCAAAGACTTTACTGTATTTTCCAGCATATAAGATGACCTTTTAAAGGGCTGCATATCTTCGGGTTGAGTGTGGAGTGCACCTTAAAGGGGCAGTGTAGGCTGGCACTGGGTGTCTGCCAGCATTTAATAAAACACCTGGCTGTCTGTGCCCTGCCTGCAAACAGACACATGCCTGAGTCTGCCGCATAGGGTGTGCATTGGAAGAGGGAGAGTATATTCCAAACTCTATTTTAGCTGGAAAAGTTGGGGGTTGCCTTATATGCCCAGACACCAGAGAATAAGGTACATTCTTTAGAAATAAACTTGTTGAGAATTGCAGTGCCTGCCGGCAGCCTAGAGGCCCACCCTTTGGACTCGGCTGCTTTAATGTGTCCTCCTTTGGGATGCTAGTGTGAGCCTGAGTAGAGCTCTCAGCTGCTCTGAGCTTCTTCGCTCTTTCTCAATGGCACCCCCAACCACATGGCTGCGGTCCATGCTGACGAGCTCAGATGGCGTGCCCTTTTCTTCCTTGTTCCCCATTCTTCTGCTGCTGGCAGCCGCCAAGGCTTAGTGTTCCTGCCCTGGAGCTTCCTCTTCTATTAAGACTGTCCCCCAGCTTCTCTTTGAAAAACAGAAAGATAAAGACTTAAATTGTGTGACTTAGTCTACCAGGAGGGTGAGCTGCTATATGTAGTCGCATTGTCTTGATGCCTGGAGGGAATTTTGTTCTTGTTGTTGTTTTGTTTTTTAAAAAGATGTAATAATTAAAAATTTTAATGTGTGTATGTGTGTGCCTATTTGCGTTTGGGTACCATGAATGCGCAGCCAGAGGGTGTTGGACCCTCTGCAAGTGGAGTTATAAGGCAGTTCTGAGCAACCTGATGTAGTTGCTGAGAATTGAACCCAGGTCCTCTGCAAGAGCAGTGAGCACTCTTACCTGAT
The DNA here is from genome assembly GCF_903995435.1 of Acomys russatus. Lineage (NCBI taxonomy): Eukaryota > Metazoa > Chordata > Mammalia > Rodentia > Muridae > Acomys > Acomys russatus. The sequence continues at coordinate 29,746,498 of NC_067139.1, read as the reverse complement.
AAGCCATCTTTCCAGTCCCCAGAGAGAAGCTTGTACCCGCCCACACTCCTGTACTTAATTGTTCTATGAAAAGCTTTAATGGCCCATTATACTCATCAGAATATTTTATTTCAGTAAGAGCTTTTGCTTTGGTTTATAAAGCAACTCTCTCAGCCATCAAAAATAAAAAAAGCATAGAAAACTATGATGCAGGGTCACACGATGTCGTCTCTCACTGGCTTTTGAGAAAGAACATCTGGAAAAGGGAGAATGGGAGCCAGCAACAAAGCATCACTTCGACAGCAGACCTTGGGGCTCGCATTGAAGTTTGATGTCAGCTTGTTCCATTTTTCTTATAATGACTGAATTTTCAGTTACAAATTGAGCATTTTCTCTTCTTTTTGGTTTCTGTTTTCTAGGCAGAGCTTTTCTGTGTAGCGTTGGCTGTGCTGGACTCACTTTGTACACCAGGCTGGCCTCCAACTCACAGAGATCAGCCTGCCTCTACCCCTCTGAGTGCTGGGGTTACAGGCATGTACCACCGTGAAAATTGGGCACTGTCAATATAAAGTATTTTCTGTGAAAATGTTCTGCAATTTCTCAGTCAACCTTCTGAGGTTTGGTGGTTCATTTCCTGGCATCTCAGTGCTTAGAAGTCAGAGGCAGGAGGATCAGAAGTTAAAGGCCAGCCTTAGATACAGTCAGTTCAAGGCCAGCCTTAGCTACACAGTGAATTCAAAGCCAGTCTAGGTAACACACACACACACACACACACACACACACACACACACACACACACACACACATACCACTGGGACAAAAACAAATAAAAGCAAACAACCAGAGCCCAGTTGTACTGACATGACACATAGGCCATAATTTTCTCTAAGCACTCAACAACAGGGACTTTTCAGATAGGTGGACATATGATAGACACAGCCAAATGCAGTGGCTGTGTAAATATTAAACACAGTGACCCACAGTGGTTTGGGTCCTCATCCTATCTCCTCAGTCTTGTGGAAACAGTGAGGGTCAGAGGTCAATCAACACAGACACACACACACACACACATACACACACAGAGACACACACACACACACACACACAGACACCCACATACCCCAATACACACACACACACACACACACACCAACACAGAGCCTTTATGCCAACTGCTTCTTCAGATTAAGAATAATAGCTTTTGAGATGTGGTTGCTTCTAGTTCCATCAGAATGTGCATAGTTCATGTCAGAGCAGACTCCCAGGGCCGTCAGATCATGGACTGCTCTGGTTGGCACGGTGACTACAGTGAGTACATAAAGGTGACTAGAGTCCCAGTGAAGGTCTTTTTCATTCCCGCATTGGTGTCCTGGCTAACGAGAACACATGACACACATGGAATCAGGTTGTCTCTCCTGCATCGGGTCTTGACAAAATGGGCTCAGGGGCTCAAGGCAGGGACATGGGGTGAACAGATTATTTGGAATCCAAGAAGGAAGCAGGATGTCTGTACTGAGCAATGACAAACAAAGACATTGAGATTCAGTGAGAGAGAAGTCAGGAGGAGGAGATAAAGTTGATGAAGACTTAACTTGGTTCTGCATCATCAACCTAGAAGAGCAGACGGGAGGCCAGGAAGACTCTCAACCTCCATGCCATTATTCTTTCCCTTTATCGGATTGGCTGAGCTGAGAGAATGTCGCCTGCTGTACTCTGGGACATACCATCTGGCTTCTGACAGGGATGGATTTTTATAATCACCTGTTCTTTTACCTCAGAAGTTGTGCATGCTGCAGCTGAGAGGCACGAGGGCTTTCCACAGGACTCTGCCAACTGTCTCTGGGTTTGTACAGTGGCAAAAAGTGCTAAAGCAATTTCAGTTCACCAGCATTATATAGCCAAAAGCAGTTACAATGATCACAAATGAGCTCGTTGAATTAGAAGAAATACAAAGACTTCAGACAGGCATCTAGTTTTTTTGTTTTGTTTTTTCCAACATTCAGTGAGTGCTGGCTGCATGCCACACATCACAGTGATAGCTTTCTTACCAGCTGCCTCTACTTTCTAATGATGCATTCAGCTTAAACTACCCAAGGCCCCATCTGGAAGACGCTGGTGCAGTCACCTGAGTCTCCTAAGAACCATTTTCTGTCCCCTGAATTAAGTGGCTATGATGAAAGCATGGGCCGATTTCTTCTCAGAGACTCATGGAGAATGTAGCTGAGATCACACCAAGATATAGTAATTCAAGCAATGCAAGACATTTCAGCACTGTCTTCGGAGCCTGAGAACACCCAAAGGCCAGATCAACCATTATCTGATCTAGACATCTTTAGTGTCAATCATCCTTCATTAGAAATCCACTTTTGCTATGAAAGGTAACACAATCATCACACAGTTCCATTATTTTTCTTAGGGTAGACTACCAGCCTTAGCATAAACATAAACAGGGCGTACTGGTCCATTGAGTAGGGAGGAGGGATGCTGGGTATGATGTTCTTCTATTGATGCTCAGTTCATCTTAGGTGGGGTGCTAAAGCTTACTCCTTTGCTTCACTGGATGTTTCTTAATCGTCTTTGCCCATGGAATTTAATTCCTCCTCCTCCTTCTCTCCAGTGTTCTGAGGGCCCTATTTCTCTGGAACAGATCTACAGGAGGCCTGTGGGTGGCTGGAGGAGCCACAGAGAGCTGTCAGTTGTTCACTCTGTTTTTGCTCATCCGCCTCCTCTCTGCGTGTTTTCTGTCATCACCATGGTGATGCCTTTCAGGGCATTTAGTGGTGTTTAAGAGGCCTCTCCCTGTGGTGGTAGGGTTATTTTCTTTGACTTGTTATGTTTTTACCACACACAAGCAAAAACAGTTTTGGTAATTTTTTGACTTAAGAACATTAACTGAAATTTATTTTTTTAAAAACCCATCAATTTCAAATGTTTGCATATTTTCCCATTGGCACGTAGGATACATTTTTATAGTTTCATATGAAACTATGGCTACCAAAGTCGTTGCATGTATACATTTTTTCAATTATTTGTTTTGGTCTCTATTTTAGACTGTTTTCAAGAGCTGTCATGAACTGGGAGAGGGTGGAGCTTTCTTCTTTGTGTTATGATTCTGTTCTCTACTCTCATCACTGCTGTCGTTATTTGGCAGGACCTTCCTACACCCACTTGTAACCATCCACTAATGGCGGCGCCATCCTCTCCCCTCGCTTATGTTCTTTGTTCTTGCTTCCCCTTATCCCTGTCCTCGTGTGTATAAGGATTGATTACGAAGAAGCGATGGCATAGAACAGCGACATTCTTTGCACCTATAGAGCAAACTGACAGGTAACGGCTATAGAATTAGTTTTCAAGTCTGGAGCTGGGATGCTGCAAACGACAATTGTAATTATCAACTTGATGAGATCTAGAATCACTTGGGGAGACAGGCCTCTGGGCCTGTCTGTGGGGACTGTCTTTATTAGGTTAGCTGGGGCACAAAGACCTGCCAACTGTGGGCGGCACTATTCCCTAGGATAGGCTCTCCAACTGTGTGAAAAGGAGCGAGCGAGCTAAGCACTTTCATCGCTCTCTGCATCATGTCCATAGACACAACGTGTGTGACCAGCTGCCTCTAGCCCCATTGCTGTGACTTCCTTCCTGTGACAAACTGTAACCTCCAACTGTGGACCCGAATAAACTCTCCATCTCTTAAGTTGTTTTTGCCAGCATATTTTTGTTGTTGTTGTTCATAAAGGCTTCATTGTTTTTTGTTTTGTTTTGTTTTGTTTTTTGCTTTTCAAGACAGAGTTTGGCTGTCCTGGACTCACTTTGTAGACCAGACTGGCCTCGAACTTATAGCGATCCGCCCGCCTCTACCTCCCGAGTGCTGGGATTAAAGGCATGCGCCACCACACCTGGCTCTTTCTTTTTTAAAATACAAAACAAAACTTTTTATTTATTCTTTGTGAATTTCACATCATGTACCCCAGTCTTACTTATCTCTCCATCCCCTCATATCTGCCCTTTGCCCTTGCACCCTCCTACCCCCCCCCAAAATAACCACACAAACAAACAAGGCAAAACAAAACCAAAACAAAATAAAAAACAAAACTAGAAAACATCTCCTCATGGAAGCTATAGTTAGTGTGCACAGTGTGTCCCACAGTATATTCCCTTGTCCACACATCTTTACTTGCAAGTGTTCATGCAATGAGTCACTGGTTTGGTTTGAGATCTCTGGCTTCTGTGACACCACCAATACTGTGTCCTCACTGGGTCTCCTCCTGGTTATTCTGTTGTTGGCCTGTGTCATGGAGATCCTGCAGCTTTGGATCAGCAGGACTGGCCCTTTCACGTGTCCCAACCGTTCGTAGATGATAAAGATTTTGGGGTGGGCCAACTTAGAGCCCTGGATCTGGGCTTGGGTGGTAGATGAGCTGGCTAGTGCACCCTTTCTCTCTTATCTGCTCCACCAGCGAGAGCTCTCCAGCACTGCTCCAGCTAGGCCACCCAAAGCCACCATCAGCAGAAGGCTGGATCAGCTCTCCTGCTCTCATGTCTTCAGGGCTGGCTTACCCTCACCTACACTGCCAGGGCCAAGTACTGCAGCCAGTGAGTTGCTGGACCAGTTCCTCCACTCTCACACCCTTGGGGCTGGCTCATGCCTTGGCCATCAGGGTCAACTCTACTGTGTTGCCCTGGTTTGGAGAGGGGCAGGGCATCAACCCTGCACTCATGCCACCACCTCACAGAAGACAAGTTGTGGGACCCTCTGGGCCGGCTTACCCTCACCACCTTAACCTAGGCTAGCCCTACTGTGCTGCCCAGACAAGTTGCAGGTACTGCTCTCCTGAGTGCTGCAGCCAGTGAGGGGCAGGGACAGCTCACCTGCTCTCATGACCCTGAGGGTCAGCTCTCTTGATTGCCTCAGGTATTCAGGGGCAAAGGAGCATAGTGCATCTCCTCCTGCCTTTTGCCAGGATATTTTTTATCACAGCAAAAGAAAAGTAATAAAGACAAGTCTCCTTGGAAATAGCCAAGAAGACCTGGCTAATTAAAAGCCTGTGCTTTTATTAATTTATTTTATTCCATAGATCACATGACTTCAAATTTCTCTTTTTTAGCCCCCCAACTTGCTCTGTGTGTGTGTGTGTGTGTGTGTGTGTGTGTGTGTGTGTGTGTGTGTGCGCGCGCGCGCGCATGCGTGCGTGCACATGTGCTTGTGTATACAAAGAGGCCAGATGTTGATGTTTATTTTCCTAAGTTAATTCTGCCTTGTATTTTGACACACAGCCCATAACTGAACCTGGACCCTATAGATCCAACTAGACTTTCCGGTCAGTGAGCTCCAGAGAGCTGTCTGCTTCTACCTCCCTGGTGTTGGGATTACAGGCATGGACCACCACTCCTAGCATTAGTCAGGTGAATGCTGGGAGTCCAAACTCAAGTTTTTATGCTTATACAATAGGCACTTGACAAATTGAGTCATCTCTCCAGTCTACCTTTTAATGTTTTTATTAGCATATATTAATTTGCATATGAACATATGCATATATGATGTACTTTGATCACACTTTTCCGTCATTACCCTTTCTTGTCCACCTCCCTCCCTGCTGCTCCTCTTTATCTTACCAACTCTATTTTAATGAGTTTTAACTGTCACCTTGACATAGTTTAGCGTCACCTGAGAAAGGAGTCTCACCTGAGGGACTGCCCAGATCAGTTGGCCTGTGGGCATATATCTATGAGGGATTATCTTTACTGTTAATTGACGTAGGTGTCCCCAGCCCACTGTGGGTGGGACCATTCCCTTAGAAGGTAGTCTTGGACCATATAAGGAATCTAGTTAAGCTCGGGCCTGTGAGTAGGCTAGGAAGCAGCTTTTTTGCCATGGCTTCTATGTCAAGTTTCTGTCATGACATCCCTCAATGATGGATTAGAACCTAGAAGTACGAGTGAAAGAAAGTTTCCTCCCCTAAGGGGCTTTCGGTGAGAGTGGTTTCGTTTGTTTGTTTGTTTTTAATCATAGCAAGAGTAGGGCAGACTCCCTGATTCCTGTAGCAGATTGCTTAGTTCTGTCCACCCATATGCCTCTAAAGAGAGTTAGCTTGTCATTTGGTACGTTTGTCTCTTCGTTTACTCAGGAAGTATGCGAACCCCAGGCTCAGTCAAATTGACACACAAAATCAACCAGCAGTCATAATAACTCAATTATACATAACATGTTAGGTGTTAAAAGCCATGGGGGGCAGGGACAGCAGGTAGTGCAGTGAGAAGGTTTACATGGAATGGAGGTGAGGATGTAGCTCAGTTGGGAGGGTACTTGCTTGCCTAGCATGCATGAAGTCCCTGAGTTCCATCCTCAGCACTGCAAAAATGGGGTGTAATTGTGCCAAGATTCCAGCGCTTGGGAGGCGGAGGCAGGAGGATCAGAAGTTCAAGGTCACTCTTGGTTATATAATGAATTAGAAGCCAGCCTGGGCAACATAAAAGCTAGGAGAGGAGAGGAGAGGAGGGGAGGGGAGGGGAGGGGAGGGGAGGGGAGAGGAGAGGAGGAGAGGGAATGGGGTCTAGGAGAAAAGAAAGGAAGAGGGAAATGGAGAGAGAGGGAGGAAGAGGGAGAGAGAGATGGGGTCGGAGAGGATTCAGTTGTTTAAAATAGGATGGATTTCATATTCCATTGAGAAAGTGACAGCTGAATAACTTGTGTGGAATTGACCACGTGGGTGCCTGTGGGAAGAGCTTCTGGTTAGAGGAAATAGCCACTGTGAAGAATCTAAGGCTGGCAATTGTCTCTTCGGTTCCAGGACTAGCAAGCAAATAGTGTGGCTGGCATGAAACAAGTGGGGGAAAGTGGTAGTGGGTGAGTGTGAGGTCCGAGATGACAAGTCCGGCAGTAGAAGCAGATCTGTGGACTGTCGAAAGGAGTCTGGCTTTCATCCCAAACAAAAGGAAATGGCCACAGGGTTTTCAGCCCACTGACATGGATAACTTTCCTTTTCAAGAATCATCCTCATGCTGTCTTGGAACTAGATTGTGGGGGTGAGGGGAACAGGGAGATCATCTCAGGGATCACTGCAATTCTTGGGGCCAGAGTGAGCATGGCAGAGAGGCGAGAAGCAGGGTCCAGGCCAGCTACAGAACCAGAGTAAAGGAGCAGCGGAGGGTGACTCATTTCTCTGACTGAGCAGTGAGGAGGGTGCTGTCACCATTGACCAAGAATGGCAAGACGATGGAGTTTTAGCAGAAGGATGAGATCAGATTTAGACACACTGTCTACCCTACACCACAATCATGTCTGACAAATATCTGGATACCCTGTGGACCAGCCAAGTTGAGATGCAAAGTTCATCGTAGCCAAAGAGCAATACATAATAAGTAAATAAGTCTTTTAACATGCAGACGTTAGACACGGAAGCACAACTCACTAACATCAGTTGCAATGACGTCAATATCTTCAGTGTTCCCTCCATCCCACCTTAATGTACTCAGACCTCTTCTAGTCTCTGCTATTGTATTTTATTTTTATGTTTGAAAATACACCACCAAGCATATAAAGGGGGAGGAAGTCCCCTTCAGTTACAGTCATAGGGGAGGGGAGTAAGGGGAAAATGGGAGGGAGGGAGGAATGGGAGGATACAAGGGCAGGGATAACCATTGAGATGTAATATGAATAAATTAATAAAATAAAATAAAAAATGATTCTATCAAGACAAAAAAGAAAAAAAAAAAAAAAAAAAGAAAGAAAAAGAAAATACACCACCATCCCTCCCAGCATCACATGACCACTTAAAAAAAACCTACAGAGTTCATGTAGTGTCATCTGTATACACATGGGATTAGGACCATCTACAGGATCCTGGACAGTCTCCCAGGAGCCACATCCCTGAAGAAACTGATTCTTCCCCCCCCCCCCCCCCAGTGGCCATCAGCTTCCAATAACTCCTCAGCCTGAGGTGGGACTTCAGGAGACCCTCCTCAGTCGGTGCTGGTGTTTTGGTGGATTGCTCCTGTGCTAGTTCTGTGTACGCAGCCCCAGCAGCTGCAGGTTCGTGTGCACACCTGTCTTACTGTAGATGTTTCCTTCCTCTGGCTTTTACAATCTCCTTATCCTCCCTCTCCTGTGATGATCCCTGTGCCCTGTGGGGGAAGGATATGGTACATATGACCCATTTAGAGCTAGACACTCTATATAGTCTCTTATGCTATGCATGTTGCCCATCTGTAGGTCTCTGTGTTCATCATCATCTTCTGCGTGAAAAAGCTCCTCCAATGAGGGCCTCTTCCTCGGCACCTTTTGAATTTTCAATTCCGCACACCCAAGGCAGAGTTGTTATATGTTGCTCCCTCCATTCAACAGAGCCTCAGAGTTATTCTATCCAGGGCAGCAATGTATTAGTTTTCCCAGTGCTTACTGTCATTCAGTTCCAATTTAGTCTAACAGACATACAAGTGGCCCTATGCTCCTGTGCTCGGTGTAATTCAGTTCCAATCCAGGATGCTGCAGTATATAAACTTCCTGTTCCTCACATGCAAGGATGGTACTCTTGGGCACCAGGCATCATGGGCAGGCTCTGCAACAACTCTCTCCTGGATCCGGATTGTACTCAGTCACCCTCATTGGCCAGCAGCAAAAGTCTGTGAGATCAATAGCCTGATTTTATGGGTACAATGTGTGGCTGGCGGTAAATTTATTTTTATCAAATTCCCAGATCAGTTATTCATTATCTCCTGAAACTAGCCAGCTGACACAGATTAAATCTCTGGACTCGGCCTTAGCTGCACTGCGTTTTAACTACTCGAGGCAATCGACAGAGGTGCGGTATTTAAGATGGTTTGGCTTGCTGAGCAGCAGCTAGGGGCACAGCTTACATTTTTATAGTAAACACAGTGTCCTGTAGCAGATGACAGAATGGATGGGTGAATGAGCAGAAACTAATGCCAATGTGATGAATAAAAATGAAGCTCCTAGGAAGTCAGATATAAATAATCTAGCGAGCAGAAATAAAACCCACCCATTGTAGAGAACGGATTCCCCCTTTCCCAGCAGATATCAATGGCAAATCGCTACTTGGTGAAGGGTGGGGCCTTGTGTCCACTTCTCCTTGTCAGTGCTAGGGAGGATCTGGGAAGAGTTGGGAGAGGAGAATATAATGAAAATACAGTGCATGAAAACAAAAACAAAAACAAAAACAAAAAACCCCAAACACCCCACCTAAGGAAGGCAACACTTTACTTCACAAGTGTTTTAGTTTCATTTCTGTTGCTATGATGAAATACCCCGAGGAACCTGTGACTTGGCAGGTCCTAGGCCCTAGAGGAGGACCCACTACCATTACTTTGCTAAACAGTCACACTACTAAACCGACGCCCAGTGACACATCCTTACACCCACAGCTCAGTGCGTCTCTCGGCCCTCATCCAAGAAGCTTGGTTTTGCAGCAGACGGTGGCTAAGACAGAGACCCACAAGTGCTAAAGGGGCACAGAAGAAGAGACTGTAGTGTGCTCAACCCTAAGTGGGACATGCAAATGCTTATCCAGCCAGCCAGGAAGCTGTGACATAGTCTCAGACTCGCAGAAAATGACACGGCTCCAGACAGGGCTGGCAGAGGCAAGTGTGTTAGCAACTCGGATACAAGAGGCTTTTGCAGCTAGTTGGAGATGGAGTTTTCTGAAAGGTTGACTAGCATGTGGTCAGGCTCAGAAAGAGACGGCCTGTCGCCTCCCTTCCATCTGCACTGTGGCTGTTGGGACCTGTCATATAAAGCAGCGCATGTCAGACTCAGGAAGAGACATAGCATGCATTTTCCTCCTATTTATAAATTCTGGATTTTATAATAGGTATGTAAACCACGTATATAGATGGAGTCTGGGTTAGGAGCCCTAGGGGAAAGAAGGAGACTATGGAGAGCATAGAGGGAGAGGAAGAGGATGGTATGTGGTGATCAAGCTCAAAGTACACGATACGCTGGAAAGAGACTCAGTCCCATCGTCTTAGTCTCATTCTCTGTTGCTGTGATAAAATACCCTGGCAAAAGCCACTTAAGGGGGAAAAAAAGCAAGCTTCACAGAAAAAGGGCTTTGGAATTCCACGTACATCCCATCACTGTGGTGGAGTCAAGGTGGCAGATACTTGAAGCGAGTAGTCATATTAACCCCACAGTCGTGATCGGAGGGCCATGACCCAATGCATGCATGACAGCACTCGATCCATTCTTCTCATTCATTCGGTCTGGGGCCCAGCCCAGGACAGGCTGCTGAACACAGCTAGGGTGGGTCTGTCCACCTCAACTAATGCAATGCAACTAAGAAAACCCTCCCCAGGCTTGCCCACTGGCCGGCCCAGTCCAGACAAATCCTCACTGAGACCAGAGGTCTAGATTGGGTCCCGCTGACATGTAAAACCAACGATCACGCCCAGCACTAGGTATAATAATATATGATAGGGAAGAAAAAAGTCCACAGTTACTATTTATACTATTTATACATAGAAAAGGGCCTTTCTACATAGTACAGGTTGGATTTGGACCTGTGCTCTTCCTACATCAGCCTCCTGAATGCTGGAGTGAGAGGATGTGCCACCATGTGAGTCACTGTTGGGAGGGGGAGCTGCAGGCTCCTGACTCCTCAGGCTTGGGATACAGCACAATAGAGCTTGTTCTGTATGTCTGGTCACCTCAGTGACTCTTGAGTTGGGGTCTTGACTCTGAGATAATAATGTGCACATAGCGGGATGGATATGCAGTGTCAGATGTCCCATGCTCCTGAGCCTCTTCCTCCCTGGGCTTCCAGAGGCCCAGTCAGAGGACTAGAGTGCTAATGTATCCTGCAAACTGCCACAGAACTAAGGCAGCTGCAACCAACGCTGCTTCCCTCGCAGAAAGGTATTCAGTTTCAAAGCGGCTTTGTAGCCAAGTATTGGTTTCACTGTTTCCCATGAGGGGAAACTGAGGTTTAGGCAGATTTATCATTTCCTGTCTCCTCTTTCCCTCTCTCCGTACCCCTATTTCCCTTGTATTCCTTCCCCCTGCTGGGTTCAAATCCAGGGTCTTGCCCAAGCAAGGCAAAGGCTCTACTGCTGAGCTACATCCTAGCTTGACATTTAATTTTAAAGACTAGTTGTGGCCTGTAGCATGCACATTTTCCTTAAACAGGGCATAAAACTCATTGAAGCACTGTGAATCACCACATGAACTACAATTCCCATATTCCTGGCTCTGAGCTCCACACAGAAGGATGTGAAGGCTCTTAAAGGAATAGTCACCATGGTATTCCTTGGTTGAGCCATAGAAAATGGTGGATAGCGACATTGGTGTAGAGGGACAGTCAAGTAGGACAACCCAAAGAGGTGCTATGTGTTCATTCTTTTAAGGATGAGAAGGAATCTGAGGGCGAAAGGTTTCCCAGGGTGAGAGGACCAAAGCCACTTTCTTGAATGGCAAGGATTAAGAGCCCCTTGGGGCCTTTTGAGGGAAGAGGCTGTTAAACCAGACAGAAATGTGCCCTTGGGGATTCCTGCTCATGTCCTCAAGAGCTATGGAGTCACTCAGGAGCCCTGTGTGGGTGGGTTTGAAGCTTAGGATAACCAACTGAGCAGGTAGGGAACATTCAGGGACAGCTCCAAGTCAGAGGCAAAGACCAGTCAAGGAAGGAGGTTTGACTGAGGACAGCAATGGCAAGGAGAAAGGACAGATCTGGGGGCACGTAAGGGACAAGGACAGAGCTCCCTACAAGCAGAACACTGATGGTCTCTGTTCCCCTTCTGCTGTGTCCTCAGCACACAGTAAAGAATCCTAAGCACAATCAAGCAGCATCAAATGGATTCAGCAAATTATACATGTACATGAGTACAGACGTGTGTGTGTGTGTGTGTGTGTGTGTGTGTGTGTGTGTATGTCCGTGCCCACTTGTCAGCCAGAGATTGATGCAGCCTGTCTTAGTCATCTCCTGCCTTATTTATCCATTTTTACATGTGTGTGTGTTATCGGTGTATGCATGTTTCCATATGTGGGTATACTTGTGTGGGGAGCGTGTGCCTATGTGTGAAGACCAGAGGTCAGGGTGTGTACCAGGAGTGGTACGGCTAGATTATATGGCAGTTATTTTTCATTTTTTGAGGAACCTCCATATTGATTCCACAGTGGCTACAACACTTTACATTCCCACCAGCAAACGTGGCTTCCATTTTTTCACGACCCACCTCATACCTGAATCTTAATGATCCTGGTGGTCAGTTAGGCCTTTGGGTTATGGGTGAGAGCAACGTTTTAGATCCTTGCTCTCTCAGATCTCGGGCAATGGTTTTTGGTTGCTTGGGAAGGGACATGCTGAGTGTTTTTATGATGTCCTTCATCATGCTTAAATATAAAAATGTTATCTATGATTATTTCCTGAAAATATTCAAGTTGAGTTAAATTAATAGTCAATGGTAGCTTAAATTACAACATCTGAGAGTTTCAGGCCCTGTTCTTTTGTAGGATTTTTTCTAGCTTCTTGGTTTTTAGAACACATTTGGCTCTAAACATAGGAAATTGCATATGAGGGACTTTCAGGTTTTAGAACTTGAATACCAAATGTCCACTCACTCACTCACTCACTGGATGAGCAGCAGTGAATGAAAGTTCATCTTTCCCCATTACCTTTGCCCTGGGGTTATCATAGTGCCATGGACCACGGGAGTGTAAAGTTGACCTCTTCCCCCTTTTTTTCTCCCCTCCTTAGACTCTGCCTGAGAGATGAAGGCTCTTTGGAGTCTCTACCTTCTGACAATGAAGGAAAAGAGCATTCAGAATACAGAAAAGGAGGTCAGAGGGAAGCCTGGCTGGCACTTTGATGTGCTTTGTTAAATGACCTTACTTATAATTAGTAAACTCTTTTATTATTATCAATGAGCCCTTATCCACAATCAATGGAAAGCATGTCAGAGCAAGAGGAGGCTTCCAGGGGAGCAAGAAGAGTGGGTGGGAGGCAGGCAATCATATCACAGCCAAGGGTGCCATCTTGGGTGCTGGGAGGGTGGGGCTCAGTCACCATATGCACTGTATCTTTGGCCTGGCCCCAGACCTGGTTCTTAGAACCAGCTTTCTTGGGCTAGTGTGCCATTAGTATTAGTGACTTTTCTCATCCTTGTGAGCAAATACCTGAGAAGAACAAATCAATGGAGGGCAAAGCTCTGTTGGGTCCAGTTTGATGAAACACAGCTCATCTCTGGAGCAGAAGGAATAGCTGCAAGAGGACAAGGGAGCTCCTTAGCTGGTCCACAGTCAAGAAGCGGAGAGAGGACAGGTGGAGTGGAGGAAAGCTGGGCTACAAGGCCTCAGGGCCTACCCCACCGTTACTCACTTACCCCAGCAAGGCTCTGCCTCTTAAAGTTCCACAATACCAGAACAGTACCACCAGCGGCTCAAAAGCTTGTGCCTACGGGGAACAATTCCATATTCAAACCAGCACCGTCACCAAGGGTGCCTGGGGAACGTGGGCGGCATCAGTAACCAGTGTTCTAGGCTAGAAGAAGCTCTAAGTACCACTGTTGGTCTCTGGGCACATTCTGTAATTTAGCATCTGAAGACTTTGGTCTCTCCATCTGTCTGTGAAGTGTATACCATGGCTACCTAGCACGATGCTGTAGAAATGAACAGGTGCCAAGAGAACCTTGAAATCTCTGTGCTTAAAAGTTCCTCATCAATATTCACATAAGATGCCATCAGTGTTTTCATCGGGACTGGAGAGGTAGGGACAAAAGTCCTCCCCAGGGCTGAGAATTTATTACGATTTCTATTTGCTGTTCTGCTCTCTTGGACGGGTAGAGAAAAATTGGATAATGCTATCTGAGTGTTTTGCATTTTGGATTCATTTCAGAGGTTGTCCATACTCCACTAATATGGGATGATTTCCAAAGACAGAAGGGGGAAATGACATGTTTGGTTGGGGGAATTCTGTGGCCAAAGAAGCTATGGGGACAATAGCACAATGTAATCAATGGCCACCATCTGTAATCAAAATAGCTCCAGGTGTCCCAGGCAGGTACTGACCACCCTAGAAGCTATTTCTTCAGAGGGGTTCCTATGCAAGACACTGTTGTTTTTGGCTCAGTCCCAGGTGCTTTACTTGCAGGGACTTGGTTGCACACCAACACTGCCTACAGAATACACACCGCAACATGGATGCTTAGGCCATTTTGTATTCCACTTGGACTTTCAATTTGTAAGCCATCCAGGGAGCATGTTAGGTGGGGATGAAATGGGAGGTGTTTACAAACTGGCAACGAAACATGATACTTATCCTGTCAGTTGAAAGGAGCCTGGCAGATGTAGTGGTTTTTTTTTTTTTTTTTTTGTTAAAATTAAAGTCGTGAGGCATATCACATTACTCTGGGCGATGTCGCCAGATGCACAGCGTGCACCGACGAAGAGGCAGCCTGTGGTCATTTGAAGCCAGTCTGTGGCTTCTAACAATTCCAGTTAGGAACACTTGTTACAAGGTGGAACCTGAAAGGAAGCCCCCACCCAAGTCAAACATGCAGAAGCAGGCCTGTTAGGCTTGGGAAACTGAGGTAGAAACGATTGGTCTTTATCTTTCCCTGACGGCAAACATTTGCACTATCTGAGAAGAGCTTCAGGGTACAGACGTGGAGAGAGTCACTCAGCCTTGTAGTAAGAATGGCCCTGAACTCACGATCTTCCTGCCTCCCTAGTGCTGAGCACATGCTGCTACTCCTGGCTTACTTTTTTTTTTTTTTTTTTATCTTAGTCTGCAACAGTAGTTCTTGCCTCAGACGTTTGGACCATGATCCAAACACACAATCTGACAGGAATCCTCTTCTCAATGTCCTCTACAATTTCTCACTGGATGTGCACAACTCCAAATAGGAAGGGGCAGGGGACAGAATCCATGGGGCTGTTTTCCCAAGCAAGTGCCTCTTCTGTTTTTAGGATGCTTTTGTGTATAGGTTATGACTCTGAACCTTTTCCATACTACTAATCAATGAATTGGCAGTTCCTGGCCTGAAAATAATACTGCCAACATATCAGATACAGAAATCTTGAAGAGGCTTTTCTGGTGGATCTTCCTGAGGGCTCTGTGGTCCAGGGGCTGGAGCTGGCACGTGAATACACTGTATCCGAGGGTCTTGAGTCCCATGGTGGTATGAAGACCCATTCTTCACAGATTCCCTTTTTGTATGTGTTCTTGGCTCTCTTGCACAGGGTCTAAGCCCACTGCTATCTAGCTGTCAGTCAATCCCCATCCATTGTATTTCCTGCCATTACCTGGCCTGCACGCTGTAGAACAGGTCTATTTCCCTGCAAGGTAGCCAGCTGCGCATCAGCAACACGCCCTGCGCATTTATGTGTTCACTTGCATGGAATGCATCTTGGAGAATATGTTCATGAGGCTGTCTATCAATACAGGAAAGGAATCAATGATGAGATAAAGAAGGAATTAAAAATTAGCACTGGATGTTATTTGTACTGGGCTGATAAGAATGAATTTTATCAGTGGTAACACTTTCCTAGCTCCCCAGCCACAGGATCACTGAAAGACAGGAACAGCAACCAATAACACACACCATGGCAAATTTCACAAACAGTAAGTGGTCCCACAAATAAAATGCCATCATTTGATAGCTTAATCCTTAAAGGAAGATGAACAACTGGCCCAGAGTTACTCACCTGAATAAACAGCTAATGCCAACAGCTTCCAGACAGGAAGGGAATACACGACTGCCACTACGGAGGGGTATGTGATGACATGAGCATGGACATTCCAGAGCAGCTGGTGCAAATCAGTGTGTCTACACCCACAGATAATGGCGGGAGAATGTTCCCTGACAAAACTAATATTGCAGGTTGAATTATTCCCCTGTCCCCAAGTGTGGCCTCTGGTGTCTCTCTCTTGTCTAAGTGGTGCCTTCTACTGTGTTATAACCTAGCCAGAAGGCCTTCACAGATGTCCTGGACACCCCAATGTTCAGAAACGTACAGGCAAAGTTATGTTCACTATATGTAGCCATTCTCAGGCATTTTGTTATAGCAGTACAAATGGATGAAGTCAAATCTTATGCTTCTGAAACGGGAGACTTGAAGCCGGGCTGTGGTGGCGCACGCCTTTAATCCCAGCACTTAGTAGGCAGAGGCAGGCTGATCTCTGTGAGTTCGAGGCCAACCTGGTCTACAAAGTGAGTTCCAGGACAGCTGGGGTTACACAGAGAAACTCTGCCTTGAAAAGGCATTTTAAAAAGGGGGCAGAGTGGGGAGGATTTGATTTGGACATGGAAACATGCATGCATAATGTAATTGCTGTGTAAACTTGAAGACAGAGACCAGAGACAGATGTGTCCCTATGCTAAGGAACACCACACTGCCAGCAAACACTTCCAGGAGACGGTCCTAGAGCAGAGAGTCTTCCTAGAACCATTTGGGACTTTTAGACCCTGGGACTACGTGAAGGGAATTTCCAACATGTGAGCCATTCTAATTGTGGTCCCTGCCCCAGCAACGCTATGTGTGGGACACCCTGCTCATGCTGCCTGCCCCAGCAGTGCTATGTGTGGGACACCCTGCTCATGGTCCCTGCCTCAGCATTGCTATGTGTGGGACACCCTGCTCATGCTGCCTGCCCCAGCAGTGCTATGTGTGGGACACCATGCTGGTGGTGCCTGCTCCAGCATTGCTATGTGTAGGACACCCTGCTTGTAGTCCCTGCCCCAGCATTGCTATGTGTGGGACACCCTGCTCGTGGTCCCTGCCACAGCATTGCTATGAGTAGGACACCCTGCTTGTGGTCCCTGCCACAGCAACGCTATGTGTGGGACACCCTGCTCATGGTCCCTGCCCCAGCAGTGCTATGTGTGGGACACCCTGCTCCTGCTGCAGCAGTGCTATGTGTGGGACACCCTGCTCCTGCTGCAGCAGTGCTATGTGTGGGACACCCTGCTCCTGCTGCAGCAGTGCTGTGTGTGGGACACCCTGCTCCTGCTGCAGCAGTGCTATGTGTGGGACACCCTGCTCCTGCTGCAGCAGGGCTATGTGTGGGACACCATGCTCCTGCTGCAGCAGTGCTATGTGTGGGACACCCTGCTCCTGCCCCAGCAGTGCTATAGAAGTAGTATCTCAGGACATGAAGGGCCCCAGCCCTCTTGTTTTCCTTTCTGGAAAAGGGTCTTTATTTATATCCCAGGCTGTCCTGGAACTCACAACCCCCCACCTCAATTTCCCAACTACTGGGATTACAGGTGTTCAGCACTGTTCCTGGCTACTACTCCAAGCTTTGAAAGACATGAATACCCAGAGGGTCCTAGAAATCTACAAGTAGAACAATATGATAGGCAGATTTGGGCCCAGGGGTCCCGCTCAAACTAAGGCACCAGCCAAGGACAATACAGGAGGTAAACTTTAAACCCCTTCCCAGATCTAGCCAATGGTCAGAATATTCTCCACAGTTGAGTGGAGAGTGTGATACGACTTTCTCACATACTCTGGTGCCTCACATTTGACCATGTCCCCTGGAGGGGGAGACCTGGTGGCACTCAGAGGAAGGACAGCAAGTAGCCAAGAAGAGACTTGATACCCTATGAGAATATATAGGGGGACGTAATCCCCCTCAGGAACAGTCATAGGGGAGGGGAATAATGGGAAAATGGGGGGGGGGGAGGAATGGGAGGATACAAGGGATGGGATAAACATTGAGATGTAACAAGAATAAATTAATAAAAAAAAAATGAAAAAAAAAAAAAAAAAAAAAAAAAAAAAAAAAAAAAAGAAAGACATGAATACCATTGCTGTCAGGAAAGAATTGTGATAAGTACAAGCTTGGAGATAGAGGACAGAAAGTGAGGTGTAGTGGTGAGCTAAAGCAGAACTTTGGCTCGGACAACAGGAGAGCCCAGAGAAATGCTCCTCACTGTCTCTTACCTTAAAACAAAAACAACAAGAACAACAACAACAACAACAACAACATCAGCATCAAAAGGAAAGTGGTATTTAGTGATGTGACGATGACACTTTAATTAGACTTCTTTCCTAAGATGTTGGAGCAAAAGACTTTTGGGCAAAAACTCTCAACTAAGTTAACAGAAAGCGGCTATGGCCACTATGTATGTTTGGAGGTGGAAGATTTTAATACTAAAGCAATGGGCCAACTAAAACATGCAGACTGGTCACCAAAACCAGATGCCCATCTTGCCACTGCAGTGGGTAATTATTACACTGGGCAGAAATGGAAGAATATCTTGGGCCAGTGAGTTGGCTCTGCTGGTAAAAGTGTTTGCCTGACAGTCTCAGTCTGATCCCTGGCTTCCACAGTTATGTGATCTCTACAGTGCACCAGCACACGCGCGCGCGCGCGCACACACACACCCACACACATACTTAAAAATTTTAAAAATTAAGGGTATCTTGGTGAAACAAATAAATTAATAGTATTAAGCAAAGATCAACATGATATAACGAGCGAGTCTGGTGAACTAAGAGAGCCCCAGAGGACCTTGGGTAATGAGAAAGAATAGCAGAAGAGAAATGAGACTCCTTCCTTTTGTTGCCCAGCAGGCAGCCAGTTTTGATAGTAAAAATAAATTTAAGCAATTAAAATTTCCCCCTGAAATACATCAACATGAACACGTGAACAAGAGGCCACTTAAAGTTATCTCTGGCATAACTCAAAAGGAAATGAAAATTAACATCTACTACAGGACCCACAGAACCGAAGAGAGAAAGCAAGAAACAGTAACCGTACAGAGAAGCTGATGTGGACTACCAACAAATAAGGTCTCAAAAGGCCAATGTGGGGTCAGCGAGACGGCTCAGTGGGTAAAGGCAGTTGTCTGTGGGACTTGCAAACCTGAGTTCAGTCCCTGGATTCCACTATGGAAGGAGAGGGCCGACTCCTGAGGGTTGTCCTTGTCTCACACACGGATGCAAATAAATAACTCAATATGAACAGCCCCAATTTAATTATAAAAAAGAAAGAAAATTCAATGAATGAAAAAAAAAGCCAACAATCTGTTGTTTAAAAGAAATAAATTCATAGCAAGTCATTTTGGCAGATGGATTGGGGAAGGTCTGAGATTTAACTCATTTGTGTGACACCAGAGCAAAAATACTCCAGGTCCTTCTGCTTGCAGTGTTCCCTGGGGAATTCAGGCAGTTTTATAAGGCCAGGCTTAAGGGACCCAGTCCCTGTGACCTCTTCTGGTCCCGAGCCCCCTAGGATCCCTACACACTCAGCATTTATGACAAAACACTCAACACAATGCACATGGTGTGTGTGTGTGTGTGTGTGTATCATTGACCGGGGGAGAAAGGTGGGTGTTACACCTATCATTTCTTCACACAGCAAAGCGTATGTATGTGTTCAGATTTAGGGCGCCTGGGAGGCCTGCTGCAAACAGTAAAGGGCAAAGCACTGCCAAACGCCCCCCTCTGCAGCCTGGAAGCTTCCCACAGGCGATGGGAATCAGCAGCAGGATTAGGAATTAGTTGTGTTTTCTGCTTGTTTGCTTTGTTTTGTGATAGCTGCTGAAAGAACCGGGCACAGACTGGAGGCTGGGGAGTTTTGAGAGCAGACAAAGGCCACTCCACAGCGTTTGCCAATGGGAGGTGGAGTGTTTTCTTCTTGTGTGCTTTATTTCAGTATTAAAATAAGCAAGTTTGCGTTGCCTTCCTGGCAAGCAACAAAAGAAGCAGCCATCTTTTTCTTTTCCTCCCTCGCCACAGTGCCCTTCCTCTTCCACCATCTTCCATCCCCACACTTCTTTTCTCTATGACTTCCTCTTTTTTTTTTTCATTCTTTGCTCTCTTCCTGCTTTATTATTTTCCATCCTTTCAGAAGGAGGGTAAGTGAGAATAAAGGGAAGGTTTAGAATTCCAAAGAGCTCCAAGCCATAGCACCATCAGGACACAGGAACATCAAGTCCTATAGGAATGTAGGAAAAGGAGTTGAGGGGTCTGCGGAGCATGCGTACAAGCGGCAGGGAGCTTGGGGCTTCGTAGCTAGGGAGAATGAACGAAGATGAGAACAGAGATTGACCGAGGGGAGTGTGGAGTTTGCGTCGGACTCCAAAGCTTAAAGTGAAGAAGCCCTTCTACCTGGACATGTACAGTGGCCATCATCAGCAGGCTAGTCACTAGCCTTGTGGGCATGGATGCAACGGATCAGGGAGAGACCAGCTTTGTTAGGGCCTTCTCTGATGGTAAGGAAACAAATCTTTTTTGAAGGTAACTTTTTGTTTATTTCTTTTGTTTGTTTTGTGGTTGTTGCTTTTCGAGACAGGGTTTTTTTGAATAGCTGTCCTGGACTCCTTTGTAGACCAGGCTGGATTTGAACTCCCAGAGATCGGCCTGCCTCTCTACCCCCCCCCCCGCCCCGCCCGAGTACTGGGATTACAAGGGTGCGCCACTGTGCCAGGCTAGGAAAGAAATCTTAAAGAATTATGTACTGCAAGGGTGAGAGGAAGACAGAGAAAGAAACCGATCGGAGTAGACCACTTAGAATTGTTTTATTATATAAGGAAAGAAAAAAAACTTGAGGAAGTTGGTGATTTACGAAAGAAATTCTTCAAGAAGCCTGCTCCCTGACTGTAGATTAATGTGACCAAGGGCCCCAAGGCCTTGTCCCCATGTTTTCCCCACCACAGTAGACATTACTTCCAAACTGTTAGCCTAAGTAACTCTTTTCACCCTTAAATTTTATAAGAGCAACAAGGAGAGTAAATAATACATGTGTTTTGGGCCCTGCTGTAAGCACTGAGCACAGGGCAAGCGTTCATTGCTCAGAAGGACAGAATAAGCACATTCCATTTTATGGACCCCTCCCACAAGTACTTATTGTATGTAACAACGGCTAAATTGACTGAATGCCAGGGAAAACAGGTAATCCAAAAGAATCAGTGTTGGAGAAGCAACTCAGTTTAGGATGACCTGACTCAAAATAATGTTAAAAAATAAGTGAAGGCGATGAAAGCAGCTGGCTGACATGTCACAGGAGTGTGGGCAGCCTTTCGGCACTGCTTCCTTAATAACTAACTCCTACACTTGGCTTTTCCCACCTTGGATGCTGATGGAGGACAAAGACACATAGAAGCAAATAAAAGCAGAATGGTTCTAAAGTGCACAGGATTGGCTCAAGCCTCCCTCCTTGATTCCTTTTTGCACGCCATAGGAATATAACCAACGCTTGCTCACCAGCCAATGCTCCGGCCTGGCTCTTCTGTTTCAGCCTTGAGAGATTAAAAACAAAACAAAACAAAACAACAACAGCAACAACAAACTAGGAAGTCCTGAGCCCAAAGAACCTCCCCCAGGGCCCTCCCAGGAGAGGCCTCTCAGTATTGAGATTCTGTGTGAGATACTTTTGAGAAGACTAATTTGATCTCAGAGACAGAGAATTACAGAATGATTTTTTTTTTTTTTTTTTAAAAAGTCTCTGTTTAGGCCAGAGAGATCCTGGCCAGAGACAGAAATTAAGGATAAGCGGCTGGCCACAGGCTTCCATGCCTAACATGCTCATGACTGGGAAGTTGAGGCAGGAGGATCATTTTGAGCTCAGGAGTTTGAGATTCCCCTGGACAACATAGCCAGCCCTTCCCTCTCAAAAACAAAACACAAGAGTCCTAATTTTCACAGAAAAAGAATTTTAAAGATACCAAATGATCAATGGAATTTTTACAGAAAGCCCTTTGGTATTTTGAAGAGCAATATTAAATTATTATTTGTGTGTGTGTGTGTGTGTGTGTGTGTGTGTATAAATCTGGAGGTGAGAAGAAGACTTCAGATCCCTCAAAGCTGAAATTACAGATATCTGTAGGACACTTAGCTCGTTACCTGGATGCTGGGATTTGAACTTTGGCCCTCCTGATGGTGTAGCAAGCACCCTTATACCTGGAGTCCTCTTTTCCACCCTACGTTACCACTTATATGTTTCAGATAGGAAACTTATGATACACAGATTTTTTTTTTCTTCTTTCAACTTTCACTGTATGGGCTTTGTTCAGTCTGCTCTAAGGCTGAGTCAACAGCAGGGGGATTACAAACTGCTTTTCATTAGCTCACAAGCTTGACCGAGAGGAACAGAATGACAAAAAAAGGTCACACCAGCTATGAGAGGGAACCCCTGGAGGTCACTCACATGGAGTATGTGGGAAGAAAGAAAATGTATGAGTGACCCTGGGAACCTGGCAGTGGAAACACCGCACCTTATGCATGAGCAGGGACACCCAAGCGCATCGAAGGAAAAGGTCTCCCAGCATCACATTTTATGTCAAAAGAAATTAGCACCAGCGCAAGGAGAGTCTGCAACAAGGGTCGTTGTAACTGGCTAGGAATGAGAAGCGAGTCCTCTGTTCATTGTCATTCAGAAGTTTAAAAAGTGTCTTGTACGTGTGTGAGAGAGAATACAAGTGAGAGAGTGAGTCCACATTGCCACGGAGCGTGTGCAGAGGTCAGAAGACAACCTCAAGTGTCAGCCCTCAACTTCTACCCTGTTTGAGACAGTGTCTCTTTGCTGTACTCCGCTGTATACAGCAGACTAGCTGGCCCACAAGTTTCTAGGCATTCTCCTGTCTCCAATTTCTGTCCTCCATGGGAGCAGCAGAGTTACAGATGTTTGCTGCTATGCCTGGCTTTATGTAGGTTCCTGGAGTTCAACCTAAGATCCTTGACCTTGTATGGCAAACAGTTTATCCATGAAGCTATCTCCCCAGCCCACGGCTTTCCATGAGCTAATATGCAGCTATAATATATTAGGACCACCAATAACCAACGTGATTAGTATATTTATAACTGTATCTGGGACTTGGAGCCACCTTCCCTATTTTAAGTCACTGTAAAGGTTTGATTGTATCTTAGCTTTTACGATGTGGAGTTGGGCTGCTCTGTGCTTTATTTCCAGCTGGTAAAATGCAGTTTCAAATTATAGCCCTCTCTCTGTGGGAAAAGATAATCCAATTTATGACTTTCCAAGAAGAATCCTGTCCACATTCAACTCTAGGATACTCAGCCAAAGAAAATGATGGGACCCCCGTCGTTCGACTCGTTTAAATCCAATTTGTGCGATGTGCTGGCCATTATTCCATATAGAGCACCCATCTGCACAGAGATGGGCTAAATGCTCAAGTTCTGCGATGCCGTTTCTGTAGTTCAAACTGCACCATTACCTGCTCCGGAGGCCAGATTTTGGACACTTACAGCAATTTTGCTGCCACAAGAAATCACCATTTTTCACAATTTACATGAAGACACCTCACGGGGGAAGAAACCCTTTAATTGGCACTTTTTTTTCCCTGTAGCATTTAACTATCGGGCCAGCTGGATCCCCACAGCCCTTGTGAATTTAATCAGCATGCTCTTCCCAGAGCCTATAGTCTATAATCACCCAGTGCCTGAGCTACATCTGTCACCCAAATCTGCTTGTCATCGTTAGCGCTCCGCATCTAGAAATGAATCATCTGGCGGTGGCGGCGGCAGCCTCAGAGGCTCTCATTTTGTAAAAGGGGCTTAAGGGAGCCGGCGTCTTGCAGCTAAAGTACCTTCTGACTACTGCATGCTTGCTCCCCGTCTAATTCTTCCTTACCTAAGTTTCTGTGAGCAACATGCTTTCGAGGCTTGAATTATGTGAGCACTGTGGTGTGGCTGCAGTTTCCCCAGCTGTACTCCCACTTGGATTTCAGTCCTTACCAAACACACCTCCAAATACCACTTTTTCTGTGTGTGTGTGTGTGTGTGTGTGTGTGTGTGTGTGTGTTGCTAAATAAAAATGCCACATTGCTCTGCTCCCCTGCCTGAGCCACTGTGGTTTATTAATCCAGCTTTTATTTTTTTAAAACCAATCAAATGTGACCAGGAACCTGAGTCATTTTTTTTTTGTGTGTGTATTAAACATTGGCATCAAATAAAACATTACTAAGACTACAGTGTGTCATAACAACAAAGACACTAGCTTGAAAGGTACTCGAAGCTCTTAATGTGTCTCATTGAGGTGTTAAGAAAATGTGCACAGGACAGTTAATGGTGAGATGTTTCCTAAATGACACACAAACAGGTCACTAGTGTGAACTCGGAGTGTAAACTACCTAACTGCTGAGGAAGTGCAAGGCTACCATAAAAGAGCATCAGAAGGTGGATCAGAGCCTGGGGATATGACTTAGTCCATGAAATGTTTCTTGTGCATGAGGACCTGAGTTTGGAGTCCCAGCAAACCTGCATAAAGGCCAGGTGTGCTGACATACATCGGTACCCCTGGAACTGGAGGCAGGGCAGACCGGAGGGTCCCTGAAGCTCACTGGCCAGACAGTTTAGCAGAATCAGAGCTCCAGGTGCAGTGAGAAATCCCGTCTCAAAAAATAAGGTGGAGGGCTAGGAAGATGGCCCCACAGATAAAATGACAGTTCTACAAGCATGAGGACCCGAGCTGGGATTGCCACCAACCACATAAGAGTTGGTAGATGTGACTGTGTGTCTGCAATGCTAGTACTCAGAGGGCAGAGATAGGGGACCCTCAGGGACAGTTGGTTAGCTGGACTAGCTGGATTCAAAAGTTCAGGTTCAGCAAGAGACCCTGTCTCAGAAGGTAGGGACAGAGAAGAGGATGTCCAACAATGGCCTTTGGGGCATTCGTGTGCATTCACACACATGTGCTCCCTTATACATGCTAACACGTGTGCACAAAGGCACACACACGTCACACATATACATGCAAAAAAAAAATAAGGTAGAGAGTAATTAAGGAAGAGAGCTTATGGTAGCCTCTGGCGTCCACACGCATGTACACACACATCTACACAAGCATACATACAAAGGACATTGCTACGTCCCTTAGTATATGAGAGTTCTGATGGTGGGGTTTATAGTACAATGACAGTAACGTCAGGATAACTGCAAAGCACAGAAAATTGTTAAAAATATGTATTACATTTTATTTATTTGGTATGTGTATGTGTGTGTGCGCGCACTTGCACACACACGTGTGCACACGTGCTACAAGTTTTCAGAGGTCAGCTTGCTTGAGTCAGTTCTCTCCTTCCACCACTAAGGTTCCAGGGATGGAACTCAGGTCATTAGGTTCAGCAGAAAGTGCCTTCTCCTACTGAGCTCTCCCGCCAGCCCAAAACACATGCAGGAGCCATGGAAAACCCCAATCCCGACATCCTTTTCTCACGAAGAACAATAATCACACAAATGAAATCCTAAGTGATATACGGGTGCCAACTGCTCTGACCGCGACAGAGTAGGTACACAATAACTATTTTGTCTTTTTAAGGTTTGGAGAAGAAATTCACTGGGTTGAGACTCCCCCAAATCTGACAAAAAACCATTTTCTTCTGTTGTTTACAAAAGCGCATAATCTCAAAGCTGGGGGGTGAGGGTGTTCTCTAGGTGTTTGCCACCAGACACTGATAAGCTTGCTAGGGTGGAAGAGATATGGAAAATAGAAAGGAACATAATTAATTACTAGGCCCCCACCCCTACTCCTCTCCTCTCCCAAACAAATGGGTACAAGGATCCTCTAGCGTCCAAGTCAGGAAACATGTTTTAAAAATGTGTAAAGGGAATTTTGGTCTTCGTTCTCCTGGCAATGCTGTTTTGCTCACTGTTCAGAACGTGTGTGAAACCCTCTGGAAGGCACTGTGCATCTCAAGGAGCTGCACGTACGGCACTCTGTCCCATTCTGAAGACAGGTCTGTAAAGCTTATTCAGGATTATTTGTAATTTTAGTACTAAGAGAAGCTACATTTTTTAATTGGGAGCTGACGATACAATTGAACAGCATGTTACGGCGAAACTCTGGTGGGACCCTCCCTAGCTGGTGTCCACAAGCACCAATATCAAATGGTGGTTTGGTCACGTGATTCATCCCCCAGCACATACAAATATAGAACATGACCATAAAAAGTAACGGACTGTGCCCTGGCTAGCTAATTTATGGCAGCAGACCCGGAGCGGAATGCCAGCGGGAATTCCCTTCTCCTCGCTGGCAAGGCTCACATACACAGCTTTGTAAGATGGAAGCTCTGTCCAGAAAAGACCACTTCAGTTATGGCTTGCTGAGGCAGGAGCCAAGAAGCACATCTGAAGAAAAGGCCCCAGCAGGCTCTTCCAGGGCATTTAAGATTTGGTGAATGAGTCAGCAACTTCGTTTTGAATTTGATTTTTGATTAAGGTCTTCTAGAGAGAGCTCTTGTAACCCTTCCAGCTTTTTATATCAGATTTATGATGGCTGGCGAGAGGCTATTTTAGTTTTTCAGTAAAGAATGATAAATAGCTGATAATTATTTTATAAAGAAACCAAAGTGATCTTGACATGAAACAAACAAACAAAAAAAGGATAATGAAAAACATGTTAGTCAAATAAATAGTCTTATCCTTTCTGTAGCATTTATCACCAATGCTGTCTGAAATTCTAAGACACCTGGGATGAGATAGTTGATAAAACAAAGGGCAGCAGCTTTCTCTATGAACCTTTGCCCCTCAGATAATCTCCCAGATCCCCAGCGTGTGATAATCACCTCCTTCCTTTGGACAACCATTCATTATCTGATTCAGGTCTTACACAAAGAGAGATGAGCTAATGTGCCTTATCAGATTAAAAACAGCAACAAAAAGGCCACCCTGAGTGACAGTTCAGCAGGACAGGATCTTAGCAAATCCTTTTTTCCCTCCCTCCACAACCCCATGCTTCCAAATAGCCAGAAAGCTACCAGCCCAGAGCTCACAGCTCATCACAGCTTTATGCTGCTAAAGCAAACAGTCTGGGCCGGAAGACTGTCAGCACAGCTCTCACTCTCTTCGGATCAGCCTTCTCCCTGCATTCTGATAAGCCAGTGATTAGCTTTCCTGTTGGGATTCAGTCCTGCCTGCTTAGTTTCAGGCTGTCAACTCCAGCAGACCCTGATAACATCACACGACTGACGCCTCTCTTTCCTCCCAGCATGCTTCATTCTTCATTAACCGGCATCTACATCCAAATAGGGCAGCAGCCTTCAATTGCTAGCCAGGGTGCAATTGTCAAGGTCATTTTTGTGCCTTGTGTAGCAAGGCTCATATGAAAAGCAGAGGCTTCCTGTAGCCTCATTCCTTGTCTACAAACATGAAATGCTGCCCGTAAGGCTGTTGGTTACAAACACCAACCCTTTAAACCAGGCACAGTGGCGCATGCCTATAATCCCATCACTGGGGAGGCTGAGGCAGGAGAATTGGCATGATTTAGAAGCCAAGCTGCTGTATCTAGTGAGTACCGGGTCAGCCACGGATACACAGCAAGACTCTGCTTCAAACTAAACCCAAAGCAAGTAATAACCAGCCCTCTATCAGGAAGATGGAGATTTTGGCCTGCTGCATGTAGATTTTTATGTAGTTTGAGCTTGCATGTTTCTCCAGAAATTAAATGCATGCACTACTGGCCTTGGGTGCCTTCGAGTAGGTCATGAAGGGAACGCAACTCGTTTAGCAGTAACAGTGAGAGCAGAAATGTGCGTGCATTTAGGAAACGAGCATCTTGTGCCAATTTGAAAAAGAGCCACTGGGGGCTGGAGAGATGGCTCAGCAGTTAAGAGCACTGTCTGTTCTTCCAGAGGTCCTGAGTTCTATTCCTGGAGATTATACGGTGGCTCAAGACCATCCATAATGTGATCTGATGCCTCTTCTGGCATGCATGTGTATATGCAGACATAGCACTCATATACATTAAATAAATAAATATAAAAGAAAAAGAGCCACTGGTTAGATTTTGCAGCGCCACTGGGGAAAATGACTATGAAATGTAAGTGCAATTGAGCATGATAGAGCTAAAACATGAATGTGTTCTAGCTTAAAAATTTTTTCCCTTCAAGTTTTTTCCTTCTGTTTTCAAGATAAATGTAAAAATTATGTATTTCAAAATTCATTAAGATATGGGCTTATTCAGTTAAGTACCTGCTCTGCTAACACGGGTACCTGATTTCAGATCCCCAACACTTGTGAAACAGCCATGTGCAGTGTGCTGTGCTGTACCTGTAATCCCAGTGTGGAGGGGGCAGAGACAGGAGGATTTCTAAGGGTTTGCCGGTCAGCCTGCCTAGCATAGTCAGTGAGCTTCAGACTCAGTGAGAAACTGTTTCAAAAAAAAAAAAAAAAAAAAGCAAAGAGAAATTTAGGAAGACACCAGATGCCAATCTCTGGTCTCCATGCCTCCCTCTACCCCAGCCCATTAAAAAAAAAAATCCTAATTTTATTCACTGCATGGTGTTTGCTGTCACATGGGCCCTGACAGCAGAACTTAGATGGCTGAGTCTTTCAAGAAGACTTAGCACCTAGGCCATGATGTTTTCTGGGCACGGGCTTAAGAAACACTTTGGAGTTTGGCTTTGTTCAGTCACTTACTTTTCCCTTACAATTTCCAGACCTGCCACTAACACCAAGTAATTTACCCCAGACATGCTTCTGAGATCAAAGCCACATGACTACTTTGGCATTATAAAATATTGGGCAGTAATGTGACTTCTTATGGCCAACATGAAGCACAGGCAAACAAGGGTGAACTCGCTGCCTGTGGAAGGCGCAGAAGCTGTTTGTATAGACGCAGCTCTGATCATGTGCAAATGCAATAAACACATTCATTTGTTGCGTTTTTAAGGTTGTGATGTTACTTTTCATTGTCAACTGGAGCGGCGAGAGTCTATGTGAAGCTATGGAAAGATTTAACCGAGGAGGGGAGACCCGGGCCCAAATGTGTGCAGTGCCATCCCACGGCTTGAATGGGACGAGCAGGTTGAAGGAGACAGCAAGCTGAGCACCAGGCATAGTTCTCTCTTAACAACAAACTGGATGTGACCAGCCACCTCACCCTTGCGCTGACACGTCTTCCCTGCTGTGATGGATCGTACTCTCAGACTGGGGCTCTCAATATAAACCCTTCAATCTGTCTAAGTTGCTTTTCTTAGGTATTTTGTTACAGAAATGAGAAAAGCAGCTAATAGCAAAGTGTTTTTTTGTCTTTCTCTGGATGGCTGGGGAAATGGAGTGTTAGGCTAGAAAAACCGCATGAGCCTAGAGAAACAATACAGGTGTTCTGAGGTAAGTGTCTCTACCGGCAGGTCTAGTGACCTACTCTGGCAGTCTTAGCTGCTGGGGAAGTTGCTAATTCTTCTTTCTATGCATGCTAATGGGCTGCACCTTGCAGCCTTCCTTGCCGCAAGAAATGGCCGTGAAACTAAATGAAGGTGACATATGCTGCTTCCAGGCCTAGCCCATTAAAATGCTCTTGGAAATAATCCAGCACTGATCCCAAGTCACTGCTGAGGCTCTAACAGTGCTGGCGGGCTCAAGAGAGAAGATGTCCACTCCTTGAATGACCAAAGGATGGACCATGACAAACACCGGAGTGGAGTCAGGTGGGGATGTCTCGCTAAAACAGTTAGACTATCCTGACTAATTCTGGCCGCTCTCTGAGTCACCTGACCCTTTCATGCTTTTTCTCATTTCATCCTCGAGACTGTAAGGAACACTATCCATATTCCAAAGATGAGAAAAATATGGCATAGAAACTTTAATTTGCCATACCCTAGGTGGGCTACTTGACAGGTTGGTTTGGCTCGAGTGACTCAGTGGAAACATCTGGTGGATTTAGCCTGGTCAGTTCTCCAGTAGCTACTTAGAAAAAGACAGAAGATTCTTAGAGTTCACAGGACAGTTTGCTGTTCTCATATTTGGGTTAGTGGAGCTAATGTGTACAAGATCTGGGATTCAAGTGAGGGTGGGTCAAGTTCTAAGTTTCTGCTCTTGAGTACTCTCACAGATTTTGAGCGGGGGGTGGTGCCCTCAGGGGCACTTGGCTCTAGGGAAGTGGAGGCAGGAGACTTAAGAGTTCAAGGCAAATTTTGACTACACAGCAAGTTCAGAATTAGTCTGGCCTTTATGAAACTGTATCAAGAAACTACAGAGCCAAGTATAAACACACACACACACACACACACACACACACACACACACACACTCATTCCTTAATTGATATATAAGAACATAAACATTATGCTTCATTATGAGATAAAATATATTTCAATACATATGTATGTTAAAATATATATGTAGTACAATGCTTAAATGAAGGGAAACACACGTGTGTCATTTGTTATTAAATCCTTTTTTTTCCTTTCTTTCTTTCTTTTTTTTTTTTTTAATTAATTTATTCTTGTTACATCTCAATGTTTATCCCATCCCTTGTATCCTCCCATTCCTCTCCCCCCCCATTTTCCCATTATTCCCCTCCCCTATGACTGTTCCTGAGGGGGATTACGTCCCCCTATATATTCTCATAGGGTATCAAGTCTCTTCTTGGCTACTTGCTGTCCTTCCTCTGAGTGCCACCAGGTCTCCCCCTCCAGGGGACATGGTCAAATGTCTCGGGCATATTTATGTTTCCTGGAGATCTGTAGCTCTCATGAACCCAAATAATTAGCTGAAGTCCTAGGGCTACTGCCTGCAAGGTGTTCTTGCTTGGTTTAAAACTGCGACTATTAACAAATTTGGAGAGTGCCCCAGGCATTGGCGAATCCCTAAGAAGGGCCAGCTGAGCAGAGGCCGTGCTGAGGGGTGCACACTGATGAGAAGCAGCCGGCAGGAGGCTCCCACTCTCCTTTCCGTTCTCATTTTTCAGTCTGCATATGCAACGGAAGGAAAGAATCAACCCCAAATTCCTGCTCTCTGCAGAGGAAGGCAGCATTTTGTCTTAACAGGGAAGGCCAAGGGAAGGGATGCAGGGTAGCGGTAGGGTTGCTTGCCTAGCATGTGTGTTTGGCCTTGGCTCAGCCCCCAGCTCTGGTGATGAGTACAAGTTCAAACAAAGTTAGAGAAGAAGAGCTCTCCTTCCCTTCTTCCTCTCTCCTACCCATCTCTCTTTGACAGGGCCTCATTTTGTAGCTCTTGGCTGGCTGGAAATTCTCTATGTAGATCATGCTGGCCTTAAACTCACAGAGATCCACCTGCCTCTCCCTCTTGGGCACTGGGATCAGAGGTGTGCCATTCCTGGTCTGAAAGAATCCTTTTGATAGGTACAATAAAATCTAAAAGGTAGAACTACAGTTTGGCGATAGGCAGTGTACTCCAAAGGTCCTTATGAAAAGCTTGGTGCCCAGGATAGCAATATTCTGAGGTGCCATAGATAATTAGGTGTGGGGCTTCATGCAAAGGCCTTAGATGGTTGGGAGCATGCCCTGGAGTGGGCTTGCATGACCCTCCTTCTCTTAGCTTCCCAGTTTAGGATACGGGTGGCTTGCTCAATATATACTCCGGTTCAGTGGCCTCATTTCAGGCCCAGACCAATGAGGCCAACTGATCTTAGACTAGAAGCTCCCAAGTCATGGTTCAAAGTCAACATCTCTTCGTTTTGTGAGTAGAACATATGGTACAGTACTCATGACAGAGATGCAAAGCTGCCTGGACAGTTGCTGACCATGAATCAGCTTTTGTGAAGCTGGAAATTTTAGTCCCCCTCCCCCCCCATGTATCCATGTACATGAATCCTGCTCCCATACACATCATTATTGGCAGATTTTCACAGCACATGGATATGAGAACTTCTGGGGGCAAGTGTGGAAGCATGCACAACAGTGGGGTGCATGGCACTCACATCCAGTGGCTGTGGGCTCTACACCCAAGTCCTTCCCATCCATTCCTGCATATTAAGCAAGGCTGGATGGTGGGACCTGGGTGGGAGACATCTTCTCTCTTCCTGCTGCAAAGCTCTCAGTGCTATCATCCCCTTTAGGCCACTAGAGGCAACAGTCCATTAAAGGCTGCATTGTTAGCTCAGGCTGAAACTTTGTGGTCACTCATGTTAGAGGTCATTAATTATCATATTTCTTATCTACTCCTGGTGAAAAGAAATGTCTCAAGGCCCCAAGGCAAAAAAAAAAAAAAAAAAAAAAAAAAAAAAAAAAAAAAATCACTTATTCCTATTCAACTAACCATTATCTACAGTTTTATCTGACACAAAACTATAATTGTTGTGCAGTATACTTTACATGTAGTGTGTGTGTAAAGGACTTTAGGTGATCGTGCTATGGCTTGAATACAGTTTGAGTACGGCCCCCAAGAGTTCACATGTTGGGAGTTTCATACTCAGTACATGAGTTGCGGAAGCCCAGAAGAGGTGAGAGATAGTAGGAAGTAATTGAGCACCCTGGGAAACTGCCTTTGGCGGTGGGTAAGGCAGTTCTCAGGGGACCCTGGTTAATTCCTGGAAGATGTCTGGTGTAGGGCTGGGAAGTGCTTGCACAAGGATCTGATTTTATCCCTAGAGCCCTTGTAAGAAGAAGCCAGTGGCGTGCCCTTACGATCCCAGCACTGGGGAGTTGGAGGCAGGCAGACCCTTGCGGCTCATTACCCAGCCAGGCTAGCCTACTTGGTGAGTTCTAGGCCAGCAAGAGACCCTGTCTAAAAAAAAAAAAAAAAAAAAAAAAAAAAAAGGACAAACCAAAGGGTGGACAGCCCCTGAGGAACAAAGCCTGAGACTGACCTCTGGCTTCCGCCGTCCACATGCGCGCACGCACCCCTCATGGTTTATAAAGGAGAAAGCATGGCCTCTCTTGGTCTCTGGCCCATTGAGTAACCTTGTTACCTCCCTTTGCTTTCAAGCATGCTGTCACCACGCTGTCATCTGCTGTGAATGTGACATTAGCAGTGCTATACT
Organism: Acomys russatus; assembly: GCF_903995435.1. Classification (NCBI taxonomy): domain Eukaryota; kingdom Metazoa; phylum Chordata; class Mammalia; order Rodentia; family Muridae; genus Acomys; species Acomys russatus. Next base: position 29,713,883 of record NC_067139.1, on the reverse strand, counting down.
GCTTGGGCTTCCAGCTTCCACACCTGTGAGCTAAATAAACCTTGTCTCTTTTAAAAACGTTCCTTCCTCGGGTATTTCAGTACAGTAGCAGAAAATGGAACAACACAGAAGATAAATGATCCGGGCCGTGTTTAGACCCTGCAGTTGGCCCACACATGTTTCACTTCAGGTAGCTTTCAGGTTTATGAAGAATTACAGAAGTAACATAATTTCCCTAGGCATAGGCGCCTGTTACGAAAGTGAACAAAGAGTTCAGTGTTCCAAAGTGGGGGCTTCTTGGAAACTTTCCCTGAAAAAAATTCCTTCCATCAATTTGGAAGGACACCTTTCTTGTGAATTTTCACAGGTTTCGGGATTATGGCACTATTCAGGCTAGGAGGCCTGTTTACAAATTATAACAAGGGAAACAAGAAAAGTGTGTGAGGTGCTTTATTAGTGCCCTGCAATGAGTTTTACTTCAAGGGGAAGATCAACAAGACAGGTGCTTTTCCGTTTTAAGGGGGGGGGTCATCCTGAAATTTATTCAGTGGGTCACGATCAGTCTTGAAAGCAAAACCACCACAGTAACAAAAGATCAGAGTTAATAGGATGAACTGGAAGAGACTCCTCACAGTAAGAACAGCTACTGCTTTGTGAGGGTGGATAGCTGTGCTTGCTAGTCACATGTCAACTTGACACAAGCTTACTGAGAAACACTCCATAAGATCCAGCTGTAGGCATTTTCTTAATTCATGATTGATGAGGGAGGGCCCAGCCCACTGTGGGTGGTGCCATCCCTGGGCAGGTTGTCCTGGGTACCACACGAAAGCAGGCTGAACAAACTATGGGGAACAAGCCAGTAAGCAGCATCCCTCCATGGCCTCAGCTCCTGCCTCCAGGTTCCTGCCCTGTTTGAGTTCCTATCCAGACTTCTTTAGATGACAAACAGTGGGATGGAAGTGTAAATCAAATAAACCCTTTCCTCTCCAACTTGCTTTTTGGTCATGGCGTTTTGTTGCAGCAATAGAAATTCTAACTACGACAGTGGTGAAGCAATGTTTTTCCCCCCCTATGGGCTGTGGTTGAAAAAGTAGAAAACTTTAATATTAGAGAATGTGCGAGAGCTGTCACACATTTCCAAAATGAGAAAAGACACTGGAAATTGAATGTCACATCGTCAATCAGGGCTTAGAAGACCCCACTATCCTGCTTCTTCCGGTATAGATAGAGGGGGTTGGTGGGGGAACAGTGGCGGGGCACATCTTGGTCTGTGTAAAACCCTGTTTTAGAGTCCAGCATGAAGGAAATCAAAGCAGCCTGAACTCTTT